>NC_092769.1:13871823-14179117 GCF_047496795.1 Chiloscyllium punctatum
GGACTGGCAAAAGCCTCCACCAGGAGATTTCTCCCAGCTCTGCCCAGGGGTAACCGGTCAGGCTGGTACAGGACCTACCCAGAAACCGTCCCAGTGCCTGAAGAATCTAAACCCTTCTCTGGTACACCATGTCGCCAGTCACACCTCCAGCTGATCTATCCTCTTATTCCTGCTCTCACTAGCACATGGCACTGTCAGTAAGTCTGACATTATTTTATTTCAGGAGCTACATTTTACTGTATCCCAGATCTCCCTATATCCAGCTTTCAGGATCTCATCCCTTTGGTTAGTGATGCCATTGGTATCGGTGTGTTCCACAACCACTGGCTTTACCCTCCAGCTCCAGAATGTCCTGCAGCTGCTCCATGATAATCACGGATCCTGGCACCAGGGATGTAACATACCATCCTGGATTCATGTCTGTGGCCACAGAAGTGCCTGCCTGTACCCCTGACCATTGAATCCCCTGTCACTATAGCCCTACCACTGTCTTTCCTCCGGTTCTGTGCAGCAGAGCTCTCTGTGGTATCATGAACCTGGCTGTTGCTGATTTCCTGAGAAGCCATTCCCACCCATTCACCCCCAACAGAATCCCAAGCAGGATTCAGTACCTTTTTGAGAAGTGGATGATCACTGGGGATTCCTGCACTGCCTTCCTGAGCCTTTTACTCGATCTGATGGTCACCCATTCCCTTTCTGCCTGTGTAACCCTCACCTGCAGTGTGACGAACTCAGTCAACGTGCTGTCCATAACATTCTCAGATGCTCCACAGTGAGTCCACTCATAACTCAAGGTCTGAAAAGCAGTTTCCCAGTAGCAGCAGGTGGGCCCACTTCCTGCACACATAGCCGTCAGGGACACTGAAAGTATCCCTTATTTCCCACATTGTACAAGAGGAGCAGACCACGGGTCTGAGGGTTCTTGTCACAACGTCTCTCTAGATTAAGCTAATTACTCCCATTAAGAGAATTTAAAAGAGCTTTCAACCTTCCTTCACTTCAAACATTTCCATTATATATCAAAAGCCCCAATCTTTACTTAAGCAGATAAGTTTTTAAAATATAACGTAACAAATACTGTGCAGGTATCACTTACAAATTGGCTGTTCCCATTGGGACCATGTGAACACTCAGTGCAGCCCTGTCATTTTCCTTGTCTGGTCATACCTACACTGCCCTCAGCCTCCTGTCCTGTTCCAATGCATCGCAATGGGAGCTCAGGAACTGCATCTCATCTTTCAGCTCAGCCCTTTGTAACCCCAGAGTCAACATGGACCTCAGCAGTTTCTGGATGAACAGACAGTTGTCAGAACCTGAAATATTCCACCTGACAATGTGCTGGAATTTGAGTTCACAAAGAATTTTAATGAGAATTTTGCAGAGTGTTGAAAATTAGGAGTTTACAGGTTAACATCATGAAGTGAGTGATTGGGACTAAATCTGACAGTTCCTGCAAAGAGACTAGGTATAATCTGGATAACTCTGTGCTCCCACTCAGGCCAAATCGCCCATGGGCGATTCAAGCACAAATTTGAACATCTTTCTGCATGTTGCTTCACAAAAGTATTGGAGATATTTTCCCAGAGACAGAACAGACAGCCCTTTCTCTTTCCACAGCAAAATGCTAATGATATTCAGATCCTGATGACTCTGCTGAGTGCAGAAATCTGCTTTTTGAGATCCTGTCCTCAATGATTCTCATTTAATATCCCATAAAAAGAATTCACAAAACAAATCTCAGCCAGTGCAGGATGAATTGGAAAGGCAAATATTTCTCTGGTATGTGTCTGATGTGTAAATGCTCCTCTTTCAAATCACCCCTTCCCCACCCAGGAAGAGGACATGTCCATGCACCTTGCTGTACCGTGCCCCCAGTAAAAATGGCGGCCATAATCCAGGACCTATCACTGACTGAGGCCCACAGCCGTTTTCCCATTTGCTGTAAACATGGGACCAAGAGTTTCTAATTCAGGACTAATACCCTGTACAGACGTGTAAATAAAAGCTCCCAGTCTAAACTGAATCATTTTCTCCCGGTTTCCACTGCCAATCCCCCTTCCCAGTTTCCGGCTCCTGCACACACCAAGGGCCATTCCGGGTCCAGTGACCCTTCCTCAGAACCGATGGCAGCTGGGAAAATTAGACTCCCTACAATGTGGAAACAGGCCATTCGGTCCAACTGACCCTCCGAAGAGTATCCCACCCAGACCCATTCCACTACTCTGTTATTCTAAATTTCTCCTGAACAACGCACCTCACCTACACATCCCTGAACACGACAGGAAATTTAGCTTGGCCAATTCACCTAACCTACACATCTTTGCAGGAGATAGGGGTAAAAGAGTAAATAATAGGGAGGATGGAGCGACCCTTCAACAACATGGCAACATTTACTCATCTCCTCTCCCTGACCTTATCTCAGATCCAACCCTCCAACTCAGCACCGCCCTCAAACTGTCCCATCTGTCCATCTTCCTTCCCAATTATCCACTCCACCCTCTCACCATTACCCCCACCTGCATTTTCCTATCGCCTTCCCAACTACCTTCCCACCAGCCCTACACACCCATCCTATTATTTGTCCTCTTCCCCACCCTCACATTCCTGAAGAGGTGCTTAGGCCCAATATGTCAATTCGCCTGCTCCTTGCATACTACCTGACCTGCTGTGCACATCCAGCGCCACACTTTAACACAAATTGGAAGAACATCACCTCATCTTGTACCTGGGGTCCCTTCAGCCCTCTGGCCTCAATATTGGATTCCATAATTTTAGGTCTTAATTCTCCTACGTACTAGTGTCCTAGCCCCCATCCCATAGACCAGGCCCTGTTATTACATCGCCTGCAATTACACACGACTTATGGTTAGTCACTAACAGTCTCCATAAACATCTATTCACCCTCCCCCAGCCAGATCGTTATCCACTCATTTATCCAACTGCTCCCAACGCGTTCTTTGGAATCTATCACCACCTATCATTTACACCTTAACCCCTACCTTCTGCATAAAAACCGACATTGTTTCTCAGGAACATCAGATCTGACGAAGGGTCATTGGATCAGAAATGTTAACTTTGACTTCTCTTCACAAATGCTGCCAGACCTGCTGAGCATTTTCAGGATCTTCTGGTTGTTGTTTCTGATTTACAGCATCCTCAATTCCTTTGGTTTTCATTTACTGGGAGTTTGTAATTCAATCTAGCAGCCAACAGCGTGTGTTTATCAACCCACCCAGTACACAAACTCAATTTCTCTCCCACTCCCTTCACACTCACTGGGTCCCCCCTCACAGTGACATTGCACCTGCACAGCTCATGGTCACGTGTTGACCTGCTTGCCACACCCCTCATTCACTCCCATTGGCGGGAGGATTACACCAACTCCCCTATTGGTCTGAAGCTGCCATCAATCAGCCAGGTCCCATTGTGACTTGAGTGGTAGGAGGCTCTGAGGGGTGACCTCAGAGGTTTATAAAATCATGAGGGGCGTGGATGGGATACAGAGACAAGGTCTTTTCCCTGGGGTTAGGAAGTCCAGAATGAGGAGGCATAGGTTTAAGGTGAGAGGAGAATGATATAAAAGAGACCTAAGGGGCAACTTTTTTCATGTGTGTGTATGGAATCTACTGTCAGGGAAGTGGTGTAACTATACAAGCTGTCACCATTTGAAAGACAGCTGGATGGGTATATGAATAGGAAGGGCGTAGAGTGATATGGGCCAACTGCTGTCAGATAGGTCTAGATTAGGTTGGGATATCTGGTCGGTGTGGACGAGTTTGACTAAAGGGTCTGTTTCCTTGCTGTACATGACTGTGGCTCTGCCCTGGGATGAGCTTCACCATTCAGTGAATGGGGCAGTATCACAGAGCACAGGGGCTGGGGGCTATTCAGCCCATTGGGGCTGTACTCTCTCCATCTGGAGATGCTGCAAATCTGCCCTTACTCCACTCCCATTTACCAGTAGCCCTCCACATTTATCCTCAAATAGTTAAATTGCAAATCTGTTTTGACAATAACAAAAGCTGCATCCAGCTGTGATTCAAACTGTTCCAGATGCTCAGAACCTACTGAGTAAGATAACCTTCACATTTTTAACCTGCATTATTTGCCAATTACCTGAAAGTAGTTACTAAAAATTGTGACAATAATTTCTCTCCGTGTCTCGGTAAATTAAATATCCTGGAAACAAATCGGTTTCTGGTTGAAATCACTGCTTAACCTTCTCAGCTCCAAGGAGAATTGTCAGGTCTTTTGCTAACTCTCCATAAAAGAGAAATCTATCTTAATTTGAATTTATTAGTGTCATAGAGATGCACAGCACAGAAACAGAAACTTCGGTCCAACTCGTCAATGCCGCCCAGATATCCTAAATTAATCTCGTCCCATTTGCCAACACTTTGCCCATATCCTTCTAAGTTTCCTAAACACGTATCCAATCAGATGCCTTTTAAATGTAATCGTACCAGCCTCCACACTTCCTCTGGCAGGTCATTCCATACACGTACCATATTCAGCTTGAAAACATTGCTCTTTAGATCGCATTTAAATCTTTTCCCTCACACCTGACGTCTGTGCTCTCTGGTTTTGGACTCCCCTAACCTGGGAATAAGACCCTGGCTGTTCACCCTAACCATGTCCTTCACGATTTATCAACCTCGAAGGTCACCTCTCAGCATCCGATGCTCCAGTGAAAACAGCCCGAGCCTATTCAGCCTCTCTGTGTGGGTCAAACCCTCAACCCTGGAAACATCTTTGCACATCTTTTCTGAATCCTTTCAAGGTTTTATAATATCATTCCGATAGCAGGGAGGCCAGGACTGAAAGCAGAATTCCAGAAATGGCTGAATCAATGTCCTGTACAGCTGCAAAATAATGTCGCAACTCCTATACATAATGCACAGACCAATAATGGCAAGTTAACCAAACGCCTTCTTCGCCACCCTGCCGATTCCACTTTCAAAGAACTATGAACCTGCACCTCAACATCTCTTTGTTCAGCCCCCAGGCCCTTCCCATTAAATGTACAAGTCCTGCCCTGATTTGTTTTTCCAAAATGCAGCACCTCACATTTATCTGAATTCCACTCCATCTGCCACTCCTCAGCCCAGTTGATTGAAGTCCCATTGTACTCTGAGGTAACTTTCTTCCCTGTCCACTGCATCTCCAATTTTGGTGTCTATGTAAAGTCACTAATCATAGCTCCTATATTCACATAGAAATCATTTATATAAATGATGAAAAGCAGTGGACCCAACACCAATCCTTACACCATATTGGTCATCACAGGCCTCCAGTCCGAAAAGCAACCCTCCACCACTATCCGCTGTCTCCAATTTTCCAGCCAATTTTGTATAATTTGTTAACCAGTCTGTTATGTTGAACATCTTTCTGAAGACCAAGTTAGTGATTTCCATGCACAAAGCCATGCTGACTATCCCTAATTATTTCTTGTCTTTCCAATTACTTCCAAATCCTGTCCGTGAGAAGCCCTTCCAACAACTTGCCTGACTTCAGGCTCACCGGTGTATTGTTCTCTGAACTTTCCTCATCACCTTTCTCAAATAATGGCGCCTGTCTTACAGCACCTCACCTGTGGTTATTGGTGATACAAATAACGCAGCGAGGGGCCCGGCAATCACTTCCCTAACTTCCCACAAAGTTCTGGGACACACCTGATCAGGTCCCAGGGATTTATTCAGCTTTATGTATTATAAGATATCCAGTACCTCATTTTCTGTAATATGGAAACTTGTCAAGTTATCATTATTTATTTTTCCAAACTGTCTCACTTCCACATTCTCTAAGTAAAAGCTGACATGAAATCCTCCCACTCCCGATGGTTCCACAGAGAGCCTTGCTGATCTTTGAGGGTCCCTATTCTCTGCCTGGTTACTCTTTTGTCCTAGGTGTATTTGTCGAATCTCTTTGGGTTCTCCCTTAAACCTATTTCCCAAAGCTATCTCGTCCCGTTTTCGCCCTCATGGTTTCCCCCGACTATACTCCTACTGCCCTTTTACTCCTGGAGGGATTCACACAAACCCAGCTCTCTGTACCTGCCATATCCCTCCTTCATTTTCTTGACCAGGCCCTCAATTTCTCTCGACAGGCAGCATTCCTTACACCTCCCATCCTTGGCCTTAACAGGAACATACTGTCTGTGTACTCTCGTTGTTGCAGGCCTATGGATGCAATGGCAGATGAGGACAGAGAAGCAATCATTCTCAGTAAAAAGGTGGTGTTGGGAAAGATAACAGCCTAAAGGTAGATGGGTCGTCTGGCCGTGATGGAGTGCATCCCAGGGGACTATAAGAGATGGCAGAGGCTAAATAGCAAACGCACTCGTGATAATTCACTAAAATGTGCTGGACTCTGGGACGGTTCTGACAGATTAGATAGCTGCAAATGTGATGCCAATATTTTAAAATGGACCTGTTAGCATAACTTCTGTAGTGGGGGAAATGCTCGATCTCTCAAGGAAGAAATAGTGAGCTATCTGGATAGAAATTGTCTCAGAGCAGACACAGCATCGATTCATGAAAGGTAGACAACACTAAGCTGAGTGGTAGAGTAATGTGTGCAGAGGCCAATGAAAGTCTGCGGAGGGATACGCATAGGTTAAGTGAATGGGTAAGGGTCGAACAGATGGAGGACAATGTTGGGAAATGTGAGGTCATCCATTTTGGTCGGACGAACAGCTAACTGATGAAATGGTGAAAACTTGCAGCAGGCTGCTGTACAGAGGGAGCTGGGTTTCCTTGTGCATGAATCACAGGAAGTTGGTTTGCAGGTGCAGCAGGTAAATAAGACAGTGAAGGGAATATTGTCCTTCATTGCTAGAGGGCTGGTTATGCTGCGGCTGTACAGGGTGCTGGAGAGGCCACACCTGGAGTACTGTGTACAGGTTTGGTCTCCTTACTTCAGGAAGGATGTACTGGCACTGGAGAGGGTGCAGTGGAGGATCACGAGTTTGAGTCAGGATTTCAGAGGGTTGGCGTATGCGGAGACATTGAGAAAACTAGTTCTATACTCATTGGAATTTCGAAGGATGGGGGGTTGGATAGGAAAAAAATTGCAATTATTAATGGAGTAGATAAACTAGAAGCAGGGAGGTGATTTCCACTGGGGACAGAGCAAACTAGGGAGCAGAGAGTCAAAATAAGGGGATATCAGATTTAGGACTGAGTTCAGGATGGACTTCTTCAGATAAATCTGTGAATCTGTGGAATTTGCTGCTGCGTGCAGCAGTTGACGTTATCAACTTGACTATCGTTATGTCAAAAGGTAGATTTGTGAACAGGAAAGGAATTGAGCGTTATGGTGAGAGAACAGGAAAGTGGAGCTGAGGCCATGAAAAGATCAGCCCTGACCTTATTGAATGGCAGAGCAGGCTTGAGGGGCCAGATGGCCTACTCCTGCTCCTCTTCCTTCTGTTCTTATGTTCCCACTTTCCAGCTGTCCCTTTACCTGGGAATAGCAAAGAAATATTGAAAGTTCTTGCCTTGTACCGTCAAAATTTGTCTTTGTCCAATTTAGAACACCGTTTAGATCTGGTTTATTATTTTCTGTGACTATTTTAAAACTAGTAGAATTATCAGAGAATCCTGAGAGTGTGGAAGCAGGCCATTCGGCCCTTCACATCCACACTGATCCTCAAAGCCTCCCACCTTAAACCTGTAATGCTGCATTTCCCATGGCTAATCCACCTAGCCTGCACGTCCCTGAACACTATGGGCAATTCAGCCTGGAATATCCACCCAACCTGCATATCTTTAGATAGTGGGAGGAAACCACAGCAAACAGACGAAACCCACGCAGGTAATAACAACAAGGTGATCATCCCTTTCTTATTTCCCAGGTCAATCTAAATAACTTCGCTGGACGTAATCTCAGAATATCCTCCCTCAGCACAACTGTAATGCTACCCCTAATCAAAAAGGCCACTTCGCCTCCTCTCATGACCTCCTTTCTATCCTTCGTCTTGCATCGATACCCTGGAACATTACGCTGCCAGTCCTACCCATCTCTGAGCAACGTTTCTGTAATACTCATGATATCCCAGTGCCACATTCAAAACCATACCCTGAGCCCATCTGCCTTCATTGAAGTAAATGCAGTGTAACTTGTCAGTTCTACCTAGTTCTGTGCTTTGCCCTTGCCTGCCTTGACTGTCTGACTTCTGAACTGTACCAGCCTCAGACTTACCTCTTTTCTCACTATCTCTTTGAGTTTACCCACATTCCCTCACAGGTTTAATGACTCCTGAGCAGCACGAGCAAATCTCCCTGCCTGGATATCAGACACCTTCCAATTCAGGTACAATCCATCCTTCTTATGCACATCACCTCTACTCAAGAGGAGATTACAATGATCAAAAGATGTGAATCCTTCTGCCCTTCACCAGCTCCTTAGCCAATCATTCATCTCCTCCATCCTGCTATTTCTACTCTCACGAGCATGTAGCACCTGGAGTAATCCACATATTATGACCGAGGACCTGGTTTATTATATTCCAGGTTAATTTGCTATATTCTCTCATCAGGACTTTATCTTTTCCCCTTCCTATGTCATTGTTACCAATGTACAATGACCTCCCACTGGTCATTCTTTCCTTTGAGAATATTCTGCTACCTGTCCGAAACATCCTTGACCCTGGCACCAGGGAGGTACCACCCCATTCTGATGTCTCACTGTCAGCTGCAGAAACAGCAGTCTGTGCCCGACTAGAAAGTCCCTTATTATCCTTGAGCGTTTGAAATCTGATATACCTCTCATTATAGTGGAGTCAATCACAGTACCAGTAACTTGGCTGTCAGTGCAACATTCCCTCAAAGTCTATGACCACCTACATTATCCAAAACAGAAAACTTGTTTGAGATGGGGAGAGCCACAGGAGACTCATGGCTGAAAAAATGTGTTGCTGGAAAAGCGCAGCAGTTCAGGCAGCATTAAAGGAGCAGGAGAATCGACGTTTCGGGCATAAGCCCTTCTTATGCCCGAAATGTCGATTCTCCTGCTCCTTTGATGCTGCCTGACCTGCTGCGCTTTTCTAGCAACACATTTGTCAGCTCTGTTCTCCAGCGTCTGCAGTCCTCACTTTCTCCACAGGAGACGCCTGCTCTACCTACCTCCCTCTCCTACCTTTCCGAGAGGTAACCCATCTACCTGACTGTATCTGCAGTTTTCCGGCCTGAAACTGCCACCTATCACACATCCTGACTCTTGTAAATTCTTCATTACCATTAAGCACCGCTCCATCTGATCCATGTGATCCAAGAGGATTTGCATCACTTCCTGCAGGCTATCATCAGGATCATTCAAACTCCCCCTACTCTCCTCCAGGAAGTGCACATCACTGTACGAATGGCCATCTCTGCACCTTAATCTGTAGACCCAGAAAAAGGCAGAGTCTTACAGCTTTACAAAAGACTACTCTCGAATAAATTGGTACCTGTATTTTATATTTAAAACATTCAACCAAAAGATCATAACAGAGGCACTTAAACTAGTAAACACTCACCCTACTGAATGTTTTACTTTTTAAAATCCGCAACAGAGTAAGATTTACCTTTGAAGAGACTGAAACCCACTGAGCTGATCCCCGGCTGCGAGTCACAGACATACAGCACGGAAACAGACCCTTCAGTCAAACTCGTCCATACCGACCAGATATCTGAACCTAATCTCGTCCCATTTGCCAGCACTTGGTCGATATCCCTCTAAACCCTTCCTATTCATATACCCATCCAGATGCCTAATAAATGTTGCAATTGTACCAGCCTTCATAACTCCCTCTGGCAGCTCATTCCATAAACGCACCACTGTCGCATGAAAAAGTTGCCCCTTAAGTCCCTTTTATATCTTTCCCCTCTCACGCTAAATCTATACCCTCTAGTTCTAGACTCCCCCACTCCAGTGAAAATACCTTGTCTATCTATCCGATCCATGCTCATGATTTTAAAAACCTCTGAGATCACTCCTCAGCCTCTGACACTCCAGGGAAAACAGCCCCAGCCTGTACAGCCTCTCCCTATATCTCAAACCCTCCAACCCTGGCAATATCCTTATAAATCTTTTTTGTGAACCTTTCAAGTGACACAACATCCTTGTGATAGGTGGAGAACAGAATTGTGCAGACTATTGCAAGAGTGGCCAAACCAAAGTCCTCAACAGCTGCAACATGACCTCCCAACTCTCTTACTCAATACTCTGACCAATAAAGGAAATCATACCAAACACCTTCACTACCTGCGCCTCTAATTTCAAGGAGCTATGAACCTGCACATCAAGGACTCTTTGTTCAGCAACACTCCCCAGGACCTGACCATGATGTGTATCAGTCCTGCTAAGCTTTGCTTTTCCAAAATGCAGCACCTCGCACTAATCTGAATTGACCTCCATCTGCCATTTCTCAGCCCATTTGCCCATCTGATCAAAATCCCATTGAAATCTGAGGTAACCTTCTTCACTGTCCATTACACCTCCAATTTTGGTGCCATCTACAAACTTACTAACTATACCTTCCTGTGTTTACATCCAATTCATTTATTTCAATGATGAGAAGTAGTGGACTCAGCACCAATCCTTGTGGCATTCCACTAGTCACAGGCCTCCAGTCTGAAAAATAATCATCCACTACCAACCTCTGTCTTCTGCCTTTGAGCCAGTTCTATATCCAAAAGGCTACTTCCGTGCGATCTAACCTTGCTAACCAGTCTCCCATGGGGAAACTTGTCGAACGCCTTGCTGAAGTCCACATAGATCATATCTACTGCTCTGGTCTCATCAATCCTCTTTGTTACTTCTTAAAAACCAGATCAAGTACGTGACACATGATTTCCCATGCAGAAAGTTATGCTGACTATCCCTGATCAGTCCGTGCTTTTCCAAATACACACAAATCCTCTCGCTCAGGGCTCCCTCCATCACCTAGTCTAGCACAGCGTCTGTAGTTCCCGAGCTTGTCCAAACCACCTTCGTTAAATAGTAGCACCATATTAACCAACTCGCAGTCTTCTGGCACCTCAGCTGTGACTATCAATAATACAAAAATCTCAGCAAGAATCCCAGAAATCACTTCCCTCGCTTCCTACAGAATTTTAGGGTACACCTGATCAAAGCCTGGGGATTGATCCACCTTTATGCATTTCCAGATATCCAGTACTCTGTAATATGGACAATTTTCAAGATGTCACCATTTATTTCCCCACATTCTACATCTCCCGTGTCCTTCTCCACAGTAAATACTGATGCAAGATACTGCATCTTGATAAAACAAACGAGGGCAGGACTTACACTAAATGAAAGTAAGGCTTTGAGTAGTGATATGGAACAAAGAGACCGAAGGGTGCAGGTCTTCTTAGTCTGTGTCACATGCAGACAGGGTGGTTAAGAAGGTGGTTCGCACACTTACCTTCATTGCTCAGACCTCTGAGTACCGGAGTTGGGAATTTAGGTTGAGGCTGTACAGGATGTTGGGGAGGCCTTTTCTGGAATACTGTGTCCAGTTCTGGTTGTGCTGTTATTGGGAAGGTATTATTAAATTGGAGCGGATCCGGAAGAGACTAACCGGGATGTTGCCGTGAATGGAGGGATTGTGTCACAAGGAGAAGCTGAATAGGCTGGGATGCTTTTTCACTACAGCGTAGGAGGTTGAGGGACGACCTTAAAGGTTTATAAAACCATGAAGTGTGTAGATAAGGGGGAGAGGGGGGATTCAAGACCTGGGTGCATACAATTTGAAAATAGATGAGAAAGGTTTAAAAAAATAAACTGGGGATTTGTTTTTAATTTTACATGTGTGAAGTGAACTCCCAGAAAAAGAGGCAGCTGTGAATACAATTACAATGTTTAAAAGACATTTAGACAAGTCCATAAATATGAAATATTTGGATGAATGTGGACCAAGCGGAGGGAGGGGCGATTAGATTAGTTGGGAATTATGGTCGACACGGACTGGTTTAACCACAGGGTCTGTCTCTGTGCTGTATCACTTTATGACTAACTCTCACTATCTCTGTGAATTCCTCCATCCTCACAACGCCCCAGATCAGTGTCACCTCATCCAGGCTAAACTCTTCCTTATCTCTAGAATTCCTTTCTAGCCTCAGAACCATCACTATCTCTGGTATCACAAAAATCTCAATCTCTGTAACATCCTCCAATCTCCTCCCGTCTCATCACCCTCACGATCTCTAATCTTGACAACCCCCACAAATCTGTCCTTCTCCACAGTAAACACTGATGCCACTCATTTAGCATCCCCCCCAACAACCCGATCTCCTGCGTCTTCACACATAGGCTGCCTTGCTGATCTTTGAGGTGGCCTATTCTCTCTCTAGTGACCCATTTGCTCTTAATGTATTTCTAAAAACCCTTTCCCTATTCGCCAAAGCGGTCTCCTGTCCCATTTTTGCCTTACTGAATTTACTCCTCTTGCCTTTATACTGGAAGGATGTTTCTGATTTTTTGGATTGGAATAAATGCGAAATATTACATCTTGGTAAAACAAACGAAGGCTGGACTTACACTGATTAAAAGTTGGGCCTCGGATAGTGATATAGAACAAAGAGACCGAGGGGTTCAGGTCTTTGAAGTATGTGTCACATGCAGGCAGGGTGGTTCAGAAGGGCTTTAGCACATTTGCCTTCATTGCTCAGATCTTTGAATATAGGAGTTAGGACGTGATGTTGAGGTTGTACGGGATGTTGGGGAGGCCTCTTCTGGAATACTGTGTCTAGTTCTGGTTGTGCTGTTACAGGAAGGATATTATTAAATCGGAGCAGGTTCAGAATAGATTTACCGGGATGGTAATGGGAACGGAGGGATTGAATTATAAGCAGACTCTGGAGAGGCTGGGTCCTTTTTCACTGGAGCACAGGAGGCTGAGAGGTGACCTTATTAGAAGTTTATAAAATCCTGAAGAGTTTCAGTAATGTGAACGGCAGGTGCCATTTCTAGGACGGGGCGTGATTCAAGATTGGGGACATACTTTTCTCACGTTAAAAAGTAAGGCTTTAAAAAGAAGTTCCGGATTTTATTTTTTGTTTTTGCACAAAGAGTGGTTCACATGTGGAATAAACTTGCAGAGGACGTGGTAGCTGTGAATGCAATTACAATTTCAGGGTGGCACAGTGGCTCAACGGTTAGCACTGCTACCTCTCAGCGCCAGGGACACAGGCTCAATTCCTGTATTGGGTGACTGTCCATGTGGAGTTTTCATATTCTTCCCCATGACAGCGTGGGTTCCTCCAGGTGCTGCCGTTTCCTCCCACAATCCACAGATGTACAGGGTAGGTGAACTGGCCGTGCTCAATTGCCCATAGTGTTCAGGGATGATTGGGTTGAGTGAATTAGTCAGGGGTAAATATAGAGCAAAAGGGTAGGGGAATGGGATTCTAATAGGAAAAAACATTTGGACCCGTACATCAATAGGGAATGCTAGGATGGACCAAGTGGAGGCAGGTGCGATTAGTTCAGTTCGAATTTATGGTCGACACGGACTGGTTGGACCACAGGGTCTGTGTCGATGCCGTATAACTTTATGACTCGTTATCTCTGTAAATTCCTCTATGTTTGGAACTCTCCCTATCATCCAGCCTTACAAATCTTCCTCATCTCTATAATTCCACTCCAGCCTCAAAATCAAAAAAACCTCTATCACAAATATCTCTATCTCTGTAACATCCTCCATCCTCACAATCCTTTCCAACGTGCATCTCCTCCAGCTTCATTATCCTCCCCATGTCTAATCCCCTCCAGTCTCTCAAAGCTCTGCTATATGTGCCTTTCTTTATTTCCAGCTTTCAGGATGCCCAATGTTTATTTCTCACTTGATAATGGCCCTTTACAATTTCTGCGCTGAGCTTCTGATTTTCCTCTTCAACCTCTGCGTCTCACTTTCCTCCCAAGAAAATCGACCAATCACGTGTCACCTATTCTCGTATCACCTCTTCTAACCTGATGTCCAATGGAGCCTGTCATATTCTTATAATAAACATCTCAGAACAGAAAACGCTCCATCGAGTCTATGAGAAAGAAAATTATCACCGAAAACTACCACCATACTACGATCCTCATCTATTTTCCAGTACTTATGGAAAAGTGTCATCTATCATAGCAGAGCAAGTGCACACTAAATACATCTCAAATGTTTTGGGGATTTGTGTCTCCCACCCTCACACAGTGAGGTTTAGTGGAACTGGTGCTCGATGATGACATCACCCACAAGAACACAGAGCAGCTGGGTCTGTGCAAACCAGAGATCGCCCATACATTGGGAAGGATGGCAGGGTCCCTGAGAGGGGGCACAAGAGAGTTACCAGGATGGTTCAAGGAATGGGGGATTTTAGTTGCAGGGACATGGGTGTTGTTAATACATATCAAGAATACCCATCTACAATAGATGGACTCTCATTCTCAAACTCTCCCCTTGCCTGGGCTGTGGTAACCTTCAGGTTGAACCACCACCAGACATCTCTCCCTAATGAGAGAGCAGCCCTATGGTCTGGTAGGACAATGCTGACTTTACCTTTTCGACAGTGATGCAAATGTGCATCGGGGGTGGAGAGAGGGAATGTTGAAGGTGGTGGATGGGACACCACTCAGGCACAGTGCTTTGTCCTGGAGGATGTTCGCTTTCTTTAATACTGTTGAGGGTTGCACTATATGTAGGCAGGGTGAATTGAGTTTGAATTGAGTATATAGATGTGGAGATTTAGTCATCAGTGGTGGGGCCTTTTATGGAAGTTGGTGAATTGAAATAAATATCTCACTACAATTTTGGTTTAGACAGTTATCTTTAGTATTTAATATTGGTAGCAGAGAATGATTCAAAATGTAAGGTTTTGGGGTATGACAGATTTGAATGGACATCTGTGTGGCCACCAGGAAACCATTTGGATGCATTATTCCAATACAGTCTCAAACCTGGAAATGTTAAGAGCCTATGATCTATCTGATGAGGAAATGTCATACCATATTATATTTCTCGTACACTTTGTCACACTTAAAGATTTCAGACTTTTGTTTCTGTAGAGATTTTTGTGTAATCTTATTAGAATTAGAGTCATCACTCAAATACAAATGGCATTATAGACTGTGGGAAAATCAGGATATACAAATGTTCTTTGGTCCTCCACTTTGGGCTTATTTCAGTAAGTATGGCTTTACAAACAGCTGATGTTATACTCTGTATGCTGTAAATGGGAATTTTACATGGATAAATTGTGTTATAAATATGGGTAAAATTTATAATGGAAGGAATAAACAGGGAGTGTTTTGAGCAGGAAGAGATTAACCTAATGACAATAATAGTATTATTTATTTTCTAAGGTGAGCATTAAAATCACCCTTTGGATTCTAATGCGTGTAGAAAGTAAATATTATTAGTAGTAGAGGATCCAGATTGCTCAAATCCCGTGATTGATGGCCAGTTTCACCTCTCTCCAAATGCATATACTTACCTCTGCCTGATAAACATATATAAGGTTTTTGCCCAAAATGTCGATTTTTCCTGCTCCTCGGATGCTGCCTGACCTGCTGTGCTTTTCCAGCACCACTCTAATCTAGAGCCCCATATATACAGAAGAGCCCAAAATTGGAGTGTTGCCTTTCAGTAGTGTTTGAAAACAGTTCTACTCCAAAAGGGTGTTTGAAGCTTAGAAGTGTCTCACCAATTGTAGCTGATGCTGGATTAATTATCGAGTTTTAAATTTGAAATTGTTAAATATTAAGCAGGGGCGAAATCAAGTATATGGAGTTGGCAGCAAATTGGCCATGAATGACTGAGCAGGCTAGAGGACCCTACTTCTCTACCTGCGTTCTAAATTCTCAGGATTTCCTGTTGAAATTTTCAAAACAATTTTCCATTTATGTTGTTTGCAGAAGAAATGGTGCTCCAGTTTCCTCCCACAGTCCAAATATGTGCAGGTTAGGTGAATTGGCCATGCTAAATTGCCTGTAGTGTGAGGTGAAAGGGTAAATGTAGGGAATGGGTCAAGGTGGGTTGCTCTTCGGAGGGTCGGCGTGGACTTGTTGGGCCGAAGGGCCTGTTTCCACACTAAGTAATCAAATCTAATCTGATGCAGGCAAGTGGAGAATGTTCCAACACAATCCTGACGTTGTCTATAAGGCACACAAACAGACATTGGGGAATCAGGGGTTGGGGAAAACTGAGATTGTTCTCCTTGTAGCAAAGGCAGTTGAGGGGAGCTGAGAGACAAGTGTTTGCAAAACATATACATTAGGATGTTAAGCCTTACACTCATTAACTCATCATAAAAGGATTACTGGACACATATTGAAGATTTCGGGGAGATCTATTGACAGGACGGTTTGATTCAAAGGAGAATTTTTATGCAGAAAATGGAATTGAGCTGTAACAAAATACTCACACACAGTGCAAATATCCAGGTCCTGATGAATGGAGTAATTCAGTCAGAGTTTGGCGTTACAATTACTGAGATTCCCATCTGAATATCCACCTGTAGTATCCTGTAATACAAGTTTATAAAATCTGTCACTGTCAGGTCAGGTTAGAAACTCACACCATCCCCTCCTCCTGGTCCAGGATGACTGTACACATTACCCCTTGTGGAGGCCAGCAGTCAGTTCAGGGGGAAATCTATGTGGGTTTCTATGAGAATCCACCTTAGGACTTCATGTGACTGAACAGGGCAGATCTTTGACACATGGGACAGAATGTTCCAAGAGTCAGTGAGATGCGGACAGCAGGATTTTCTTCCTTTTCTTTCCTTTCGTGCTGCCGCTGTGCCTCATCAATAAGACATGGGGGGTGAAAGGCTCATACAGCTTGATGGGTAAGTTGTCTCCATTCAGTCCAACGGGCAACAAGATCCTCCCAGTCATTCCAAAGAGTCTCTCTGAAAAGACAGCAACTCAGCATGCTTCCCACTGTCCGGTACTCCCTGGAAAGATTTAGAAGAATGAGGGGGGGAATCTCCTAGAAAATGTAGAACAGTAAACTTCCAAAAGGATTATAAACTGTTTACAGAGACGGATTTGTTGGAAAAGTGAACACCAACTTGGCAAATGGAGCATAATTTGGGAAAATGTGAAGTTGTTCATTTTGGAGGAGGTAATAAAAGAACAGAGGACTATTTAAATGGTGGAAACTGTAGAAAGCTGCAACATAAAAGGGACCGGGGGTAACTGTGCAGGAAACACAGAAAGCTAGCCCACAGTTACAACAGGTCATCAGGAAGGGAGATGAAACGTTGTTCCTTGTTTGAAGGGATTTGCAGTATAAGTCCCACCGTACAGTCTTTGCTCCTAGTCTACATTACCAACTCCTGCCTCGTCCTATTGTAGACTTCTTTGATTAAGCACAGGATCTTCGGACTGGATTTAATCTATCGGCTTTCCATCTGTGATCTCAATTCAACCAGATTTATCACGCGTCTTTTGTCAGATTACGAGGTGAGGCGATGTTTCCTGGGTGTTTTGGTTTTCATTATCAGTAACCTTGGCTTTGTAATAAATTACAGAATAGATATTCACAACAGTATTCTGGACAGTGTGAATGTACCACACAGTCTATAACCATAAATCACTGTTACCCCTCAGTTTAATATTGCAAAATCATTATCTTCTACACACTTCCTCACTATCTCAGTTTTTAATGATACTCAACTTGACTATCCTGCTGTTTCTGAAAATCTCCTTTGGTGAAGGTGGTGAGTTTTGGATTCATCATTCTGGTTATTACTGTAAGAAGATAAGTCCTGGGCACAGGAGAGGCAATGCAGCCCTTCGAATCAACTCCACCATTTAATACCATGATGATTGAGCTCACTTCGTTCTCAGCTGGATTTTCCTGCCTGCTCTCTCTCTCTGTCACCCTTCAGCTCATTGCAAATTAAAAATCTGTATCTGTCCATTAAATGTGCTCATTGTCTTGGCATCCACTGTGTTTTGAATCGGGAATTCCACAGATTCACAACAATTCGAGATAGGTACATTCTTCTTCATGAGAATAGAATCTCTTCAGTGCTGAAGCAGGGTATTCATCCATCGAGACCACACCAATCCTATAATGAGCATCCCATTCAGACCCACCCATTCCCAGTAATTCCCATGGTTAATGGCTTAACCTGCACATGCATGGACACTGTGGTTTAGCATGGCAAATCCACCTAACCTGTGCATCTTTGGACTTTGGGAAGAAACTGGAACACTGAACAAAACCATGCAGCCACTGGGAGAACGTGTAAACTCCACACAGTCACCTAAGGCTTGAATCAAACCAGGGTCTCTGAAGCTGTGAGGCAGAGGTGCTAGCCACTGAGCCATCTCTGACTAAAACTGCTTCCCCTTACTGACCCCTCCACCCCGCAATTGACTGAATCTATATTCCTTACGTCAGAAATTGGGATGTCTAACCAGATGTCTCCGTAAAACCCAGTGACAAGCCATATGTCCTTTCTGTCTGAATGGGGATCCTACACACAACACCCTCCACCCCAAACGTTTCATTCACTTTCCAGAGACAGGGCTCCAGTGACTTCATGGGGACTGCAACTCCCACAATCCCTGAGGCAGGGACCAGAGGTGTGTGAGGAAACCCGGCACTGTACATGTACAGAATGTGGGCGGGTTTTGGAGCACGTGTTTTGGGGGAATTAGGGGAAAGTATTTCACACTGTGATTGGCTAGAGGAGGAACGTATCTGCTTGTAGTATTGATCAGTTGGGGGGGGTCAAAGTGTCACTACACTCTCGTGGGACCACCCTCCATCCCCAGTTCATTGTAATGCTGGGAATAAACTAATGGGAAACAAGGAAGAATCTGACCCATTCTCCCAGACTGAATGTTCCTCTTCTGTCCAGGATCTGCCACCTCCCTTTCTGTTTCCGTCTGTTTCATTCTGCAGTTACATTATTGACTTGCAGCAACTGAAGGGAAAGGAAGTGAACCCAGAAAGGGTGCAGAATCTAACCAGGGACGGGAAGTGGTGGCATGGATCTGTTTATGAGTAACTCCATGAGAATGAGGAGGGTGTACATTAGGGGCAGCAGAGTCAGAATGGTAGGAGAGAGTAAGTGGGCTGGAGGGTTACAGCTTTGGGGAAGAAAGGGGAAAAAGATATTCCAGAGAAACTAGAATTGTCTGTTCTGAATTTCTAATCTGTGCATATTCCATTACACAGGGTGCTGCATGGTGATGATTTGCAGACTGAAATCTCAAAATCATGTGGAGATTGTGATTAGGTTAACCAGTATTTGAAGAACCAAAGATGGAGAATCACTCAGACAAAACCCTACAACACTCTCCTTCCCAGCATTGTCGGTCTATCTGCGCCAAATGGACTGCGAATGGTTCAAGACAGCAGCTCACTACCATCTTCAAAAGGGTAACGAGAGATGGGGAATAAATGCTGGCTGAGCCAGTGATGACCATATCCCGGAAATAGTTTCTATCTTTATTTGCTGAAACCTGGTTGATGTTCCTGCAGGATGATGAGGGACGCTGAGCGTGTCCTCCAGGAGGCAGCACCATCACATTACCCCTGCCTACACCCAGCAATAACACAGCAACATCGCTGGTATAAAAGAGAGTGAAGCCCAAGGGGGACTGAAATATAGTTCTTCAAGGTAAAGTCATGAAAGCGGATTGGAACAGAGCAGGAACAGGAGACTGAGCTGGATGGTCAGCTGTTTCCCATTGAATGGTGCAGCCAGATTCAAAGGTCGAATGGCCTTCTCCTGCTGCTATCTCCCAGGTATGTATATAGTCATGGAGCCCGGGTAGGAAGAAGTCGTCAGGGCAGGGATTCTGCAGGAGATTGCACTTCCACCTCTGTTTTCAGTGAGGGACGGTTTGATGGATTTTATTTAACATTTGTCTTTAACGCAAGGTTTGTGAATTTGTTTTTTTTTTAAATGTACAAGTTTATTCCACAATAAGTAAAACTTAAAGAATCGAAACTATCTGCAGATAACAGTTTTTAAAATTTCAAAAGCCCTTTAAACAAAATCCTGTCTACTCCCGGACCCCATCACTTTTCAGTTACTCAAACTCCAGGGAAATATTCCTTCCCTCTCTGAACCTTTGGTTTGATTTAACTACTTTCAGTTCTCGTTCTGTCAGCAGTGAAGCATTTTTCTCCCATTTCTCCTACCGAGAAGTGTTATCTCACACAGCTGAGCAACCTTCCCACCATCAACATCATTATTCCATTATTTTGTTTTTTCTTAACGTATAATCGCCAGAAGTAGCACACCAGTGTCATCAGTTGAATATTTCCAAACAAAGCCCATTATGGGAAAACAAACCATTACAAGTGACAGAGTGGAAAGGGCCTATATCAATGTAGAGTTGGGGGTGAGGGGTGGCGGTGGCGGTGGAGATAAGGCACTGTATCCCCTGCGGTGCCCACCTCTATCGAATGTCATAGAGAGCATTGATACACTCCACATGCTCCTCCTCCAAGGAGACCCTGAGAATATTCTTTATCCTCAATCATAGAATATAATCCCTACGGTGTGGAAGGAGAGCATTGATCCATCAAATCCCACCAACCATCTGAAGAACATCCCGCCCACAGCACTCCATCCCTGTAACAATGTATTTCCCATGGCTGATCCACTTAGTCTGTAAATTCTGAATACTGTGGACAATTTATGACAACTGATCCACCTAACCTGCATATCTTTGAATTGTGGGAGAAAACCAGCGCACATGGAGGGGACCTACAGTATTATGGGGAGAATGTGGATACCCCACATAGGCCGTTGACCAAGGCTGGACTCTCACCTTTTACCTGGTGCTGTCAGACAGCAGTGCTATGATCACAATTTAAATCAATACAGATGAACCCTGCTCCTTGTCACATTGTTGTTTGTGGTGACCTACTGCCCAGAGAGGCATCCTGAGGTTCAGAAAGTGGCAATATAAATTCAGTCTACTCCAGCCCAGTTAATGTGGGTAACAACAACATCAATACTCCAGCAGTGTCATCTTGTACCAGGTCCACTCCTGACTCTGATGGACAGTAACTGCAGAATCAGAGTCCTGCAGTGATGTGTGAACTCTACACCACACGGAGCAGGGGGATGACCACTTCCCTGTGTGCACTCACTGGGCTCTCAGTCGTGTTGAAGTCTCAGCAAATCCCTTGTCACAAAGAGAGGGAAACAGCTCCTACACAGTGTGAAACCGCTGGTGTCTCAGGGAGTCAGGATGAATCACTAAATCCGCTCTCACACACTGACCATCTGAATGGCCTCTCCCCTGTGTGGGCTCACTGGTGTCTCAGGGGGTCAGGATGAATCACTGAATCCCCTCTCACATACTGACCATCTGAATGGCCTCTCCCCTGTGTGGGCTCACTGGGGTCTCAGGGGGTCAGGATGAATCACTGAATCCCCTCTCACATACTGACCGTCTGAATGGCCTCTCCCCTGTGTGGGCTCACTGGGGTCTCAGGGGGTCAGGATGAATCACTGAATCCCCTCTCACATACTGACCATCTGAATGGCCTCTCCCCTGTGTGGGCTCACTGGGGTCTCAGGGGGTCAGGATGAATCACTGAATCCCCTCTCACATACTGACCGTCTGAATGGCCTCTCCCCTGTGTGGGCTCACTGGGGTCTCAGGGGGTCAGGATGAATCACTGAATCCCCTCTCACACACTGACCATCTGAATGGCCTCTCCCCTGTGTGGCCTCACTGGGGTCTCAGCAGGTGGGGCATTTGAGTGAATCTCTCCCCACATTGGGAGCAAGTGAATGGTCATTTTCCAGAGTGAGCTCGCTGGTGTTTCAGCAGATCAGAGGACTGAGTGAATCCTTTCCCACACATGGAGCAGTTGAAGGGTCTAAATCCATTGTGCCCCCTCTGGTGCCTCAGCAGGTTGTAAGATCGAGTAAATCCCTTCCCATTCGTGAGGCAGGTGAACAGCCTCTCCCCAGTGTGACTGTGTCAGTGAGTGTCCCACTGGGAGGGGTAAGTAAATTCTTCCCACAGTCCCCACATTTACACAGCTTCGCCCTGGTCCCGTTACATTGGTGTCTTCCCAGATCACATGACCGGTTAATGATTCGACAACCTGCCTAACATGGGAATGATTTCTCTGAGCTAGGAATGCTGCTTTCCCCTTTTATATTTCTGATAAGGATCAGGACCTGCAGAATTGGGCGACTCTGCAGTTGATGTGATGTTAAAGCTCAGTTTTCCATCTGTGAACTCTCTCTCTGTGAAACAAGATTTTCCCTATCATTACTACAACTGCCAACACCAGCTCTCCTGAATGTCTAAATTTGGACTAATGCAAATACCTCAGTAATGTGCTTTTCTCTCACTTGTTTCTGAAAGTAAATTGGAGCCATTTTGAATAAATGTATACATTTTACCAGCAGAACTCATGCCTATTCTGTCATTTACGATTTGTAACCTCTGGGAAATTTGTTACCATCTTCGATGACCGTTATAATGCTCTGCCCACTTCTCTGGAGCCAGGATAAGTCAATTCTAACAATTACCAATAGATTGGATCTGAACAGAATGTCCCCACAACAGTTGGCGCTCTGACACTCAGTGCTCATTATTTAAGTTCTTTTTCTTAAAACCCCTCATGTGTCTGGCAATCTGGCAATACAATTGAAGATATTTTATACAGTAACCTTTCAGTCTTAATTGCCAGTTCCAGTCCTTGAAGCAGCCAGTAACACGCCATAGTGCCTTGAATTCTAACAGCAGCATTGCCTTGGCAGAAGAGATTGAGGAGAATAAAGCAGTCTTCTCTGGACTATCTAAACATGAAACACTTCAAATGAACAAAAATCTTAAAGAGATCAATAGGGTAGACACAGCAAGGATGTGCTCCCTGGCTGGTGTGTCTGGAATGAAATAAGCACTAACTGTGGTATCTTTACCCAGCATCCTCTTTAGCTGCACAAATGTTTAAGATTTATTTGCTGCTCTAATTCGATTCTCTTGATCACTCCCATTTGTAACTGCTGTAATGTTGACAGCCGTGCAAATTTATAACATTTGATTCCATCCATCCCAAAACCTCTCTGTATCTGTGTCTCACTGTTGTTCACTGAGACCCTCATTCAATCTGATCTCTTTACAAACCCTGCCCTGATATTTCCTTAGAGGGCTCAGAATAAAATGTTCACAGAATTGTTAATGCTGAAAGGAGGTTGCTTCACTCATCAGCTCTCCAAAGGTAAGAGGGCTGAGATGTAAATAAGAGGGGTGTGTGGGGTTGGTGAGATGGGAACTCTGAAGGCAATAGGTCGATGTAGATGGGAGGTAATGATGCAAGGTTGGAGTGGATAATTGGGAAGGAAGATGGACAGGTGGGACGGTTCAAGAGGCCAGTGTCGAGTTGGAGGGTTGGATCTGAGATAAGGTGGGGGGGAGGGGAGATGAGCAAACCTTGATGCCATGTGGTTGAAGGGTCCCAAGGTGGAAGATAAGGTGTTATTCCTCCAGGCATCGGGTGGCTGTGATTTGGCAATGGATGCAGCCCAGAACCTGCATGTCCTTGGTGGAGTGGGAGAGGGCATTGAAGTGGTCGGCCACAGGTGGTGGAGTTGTTTGGTGCATGTGTTCCAGAAATGTTCTCTGAATCAAGTTGGCATCCTGACTCCCCAATGTCGAGGAGATCACATTGAGAGCAAAGGATAAAATAGTTGAGGTATCTGGACATGCAGGGAAATCTCTGCTGGATGTGGGAGGATCCTTTGGTGCCGTGGATTGAATTGAGGGGAAGGTGTGGGCACAGGTTTTACACCTCTTGAACTGGCAAACAAAGGTGCTGGGAGTGGAGGGTGGGTTGGTGGGGAGCATGGATCTAATGCGGGAGTCGCAGAGGAAATGGTTTTGTGGAAATCTGAAAGGGGTGGGAAGGGAAATATATTTCTGTTGGTGCGGTCTGATTGTAGGTGGTGTAAATGGTGTAAATGTGTTGTATCTGGGTGGAAGGTGAGGACTGGCGGGTTCTATCCTTGTTGCGGTTGGAGGTGTGGGGTTCAAGAGTGGAGGTGCAGGAGTGGAGGAGATACACTGGAGGGCATTGTTGACCACATGGGAGGAGAAATTGTGAATCCTTGAAAGAAGAGGGAATTTGAATGTTCTGGAGTGTTCTGCCAGTTTGCATCAAGTTTCACTGGAACCCTGCAGAAAGCTTGAGACAGAGATGTTGGCCAGGGAACAGGCTCGTGTGTTAAAGTGGCGGGCAACTGGAAGCTCAGGGTCTTTTTTGCAGCAGAACGTAGATCATCAGCCACCATTTCCACCACCTCCACTGAGATGCTGCCAGACACAGGTTCCTGTCCCCTCCATTAACAGCGATGCACCCTCCCAGCAAGATCATTATCCACTCTTTTGTCTTTCGAAATGTTCCTGTCTTTCTTTACACTCCATCTCAACCTATTATTTACTCTTTATCCCCTATCTCCTGCAGTTCAAAGATATGCCGGTTCGGTAAATTGGCCAAGCTACATTTCCTGTCGTGTTCTGGGATGCATAGTTTGGTGCATTAGTCAGGGGAAATGTAGAGTAATAGGGTCGGGGAATGGGTTTGGGTGGGATAATCGTCGGAGGGTGGGTGTGAGCTTGTTGGGCCGATGGCCGTGTTTCCACACGGGAGCTGGGAAAATGTAGAATTCCTACAATCGGATCTAAGGAAGAGTCACAGGTACTAGAATGACCCTTGGTGTGTGAAGGAGGTGGAAACGGGAAAGGGGAAGTGGCAGCGGAAACCGAATGAAATGTATCAGTTTAGACTGGGAGGGGTTTAATTGCACTCTGTACAGGTCGCTAGTCCTGAATTAGAAACTCCTGCTCCCACGTTTGCAGCAAATGGGAAAATGTCTGGCCCTCAGGCAATGATAGGTCCTGGGTTATAGCCGCCATCTTTATTGGGGGCAAGGTACAGCGAGGCGCATGGACATGTCCCCTTCCTGGGTGGGGGCGGGGCGATTTGAAGAGGAGCATTTACACATCAGACACATACCAGGGAAATATTTGTCTTTGATATTCATCTTGCACTGACTGTGAGCTTTGTCTTGTGAATTTTTTTTAATCAGATATTAATTGAGAATAATTGAGACCGGGATCTCAAAATCATGTTTCTACAGTCCGCGGAGTCATCAGGAACTGAATATCATTGGCATTTAACTGTGGAACGAGAAAGGTTTGTCTGTTCTGTCTGTCGAAAAGTAGCTCATATTTTTAGGTAAAAACAATGTCCTGTGGTCCAACATTTCAACTCCCCTCCCACTCAGCAAGGACATGGAGGTCCTTGGCCTCCTTCACCGCCGCTCCCTCACCACCCGACGCCTGGAGGAAGAACGCCTCATCTTCCGCCTTTGAACACTTCAACCCCAGGGCATCTATGTGGACTTCACCAGTTTCCTCAGTTCCGCTTCCGCCACCTCACCCCAGTTCCAAACTTCCAGCTCAGCGCTGTCCCCATGACTTGTCCTACCTGCCTATCTTCCTTTCCTTACCTATCCACTCCACACTCCTCTCTGACCCATCACCTTCATCATCACCCCACTCACCTATTGTACTCTTTCCTACGTTCTCCCCACCCACAACCCCCTCTCATTTATCTCTCCACCCTGCAGGCACCCTGTCTCTATTTCTGATGAAGGGCTTTTGCCCGACATGTCAATTTTACTGCTCCTCGGATGCTGCCTGATTGCTGTGCTTTTCCAGAACCACCCTATTCCAGACTCTCATATTTTTGTCAAGCAAATAGCAGAAAGATGTACAGATTCATGGTTGGATCACCCTTGGGGAATGTGCTCTGTTCTGGGCAGTGCAGCCCGGGAAGGAGATATTGGTCTGAGAGGGAACATAGATTTATCCAACTACACCTCGACTCTTTGCAGGAACTGTCATGTTTAGACCCATTCAACCACTTCATGACTTTAACCTGTAAACTCCTTATTTTCAATTCCCTGTAAATTTCCCATTAAAATTTCTTATGGACTCAAATTCCAGTACCTTTTCAGGTGTAATGTTCCAGATTCTGACAATTATCTGTGCATCCAGAAATTGCTGAAGGCCATGGTTGATGCTGGAGTTACAAAGGGCTGAATTGAAAGATGAGATGCTGTTCCTGAGCTCCCATTGAGATGCATTGGAACAGTACAGGAGGCTGAGGGCAGTGTAGGTATGAGCAGACAATGAAAATGACAGCACTGAGTGCTACTTGGCTCAATGAGAGTGTTTTAGAGTTGGGTTAAAACAGAGGGAGATGAGACAGGGAGAAGGTGAAGTTGAAACTCAGTTTTAGTTCAGGCCATTCAGAATTTTGCATGGTCCCAATGGGAACAGCCAATTTGTAAGCGACGCTGCGGAGTATTTGTTAACAGTTTTTAAAGTATAATATATCAGCTTAAGTAAAGATTGATTATAATGGACATGTTTGAAGTGACGGAAGGTTGAAAGCTCTTTTAAATTCTCTTAATGGGAGTAACTAGCTGAATCTAGTGAGACATTGAGACAGGAACCCTCAGATCCGTGGTGGGCTCCTCTTGTACAATGTGGGAAAGAAGGGACGCTTTTCAGACCTGGTGCTGTGAATGGACTCACTGTGGACCATCTATGATACTGAGAATATTATGGACAGGACGTTTAGTGAGTTCGTCACACTGCAGGTGAGGGTTACACAGGCACAAAGGGAATGGGTGACCATCATATCACGTGAAAGGCTCAGCAAGGGAGTGCAGGTGCCCCCAGTGATCATCCCCTTCTCAAACAGATATCGTATACTGGTTGGAATTCTGTTGGGGGTGAATGGGTGGGGTGACCTCTTGGGGAAATCAGCAACAGCCAGGGTCATGACACCACAGATAGCTCTGCTGCACAGAACAAGAGGAAAGACAGTCGCAGGGCTATAGTGACATGGGATCAATGGTCAGAGTAAGGGCAGGTACTTCTGTGGCCACAGACATGAATCAAGGATGGCATGTTACCTCCCTGGTGCTAGGATCTGTAATAGCATGGAGTAGTTACAGTGAGTTCTACAGCTGGAGGGTAAATAACCAATGGTTGTGGAACACACAGATACCAACGACATTGCGAAACAAAGGGATGAGGGCCTGAAATATGTATAAAGGAAAATCAGAGATATATTAAAATGAAAAGTAATAATGTCAGACTTACACCCAGTGCCATGTGTTAGTGAGAGCAGGAACAAGAGAATAGATCAGCTGGATGTGTGGCTGGAGAAATGGTGTACCAGAGAAGGGTTTAGATTTTCAAGGCACTGCGACCGTTTCTGGGCTAGGTGAGACTTGTACCAGCCTGACTGATTACCCCTGGGCAGGGCTGGGGGAAATCTCCTGGTGGGTGATTGAGAGTTCCATGGGTGAGATTGTAACTAGTCTGGCAGGGTTTGGGCGCTAAAGAGTGGCTTAGATGGGCCAGATTCATGTAAGGGAATGGGAGAAAGAGTATTCGTGATGCAGGCAACAGCTCAGAAAGACAAAGGAAAGGAGAATTAAATGAAGATTGAGTCCTCTTCATCCATCAGTCCTGCCATCCCAGGGTTAAGAGTCAACAAAATATGAAGCCTTTTAAATGTCTATGACTCTAAGTACCTCAGCAAAATCGTGGAAATCTGCAATAAAAACCAAAAACATTGCTGGAGATCCTCAGCAGGTCTGGCAGCATCTGAAATGGTGACAGTTGCAAGAACCATAGCAGTTTTGAAGACGTTGTATAATGCCATCCCACAATGTCCACTACTCCAGGCAAAATGTCCTCAGCCCCTCCTTATAGGTCACATGTTTCAATATTGGCAGCACCCTTATAAATCTTTTCTGAACTTTTTCAGGTCTCCCAACATCTTTCCTATAGCAGGGAGACTAGAATGTAAAGCAGTCTGGGCATTCCAAAAGTGGCTGAGCCAATAAACTGTACAACCGAACCATGATCTCCCAACTCCTATACTCAATGCACTGCTCAATAACAGCTAGCGTAGCAAACAGCACCTTCACTGACCTGTCTACCTTCAGCCCCACTTTCAAGGAACTATCAAACCACTCTGCACAGTGCATTTGTTCGTCAACACTTCCCAGGAACTTGTTATTATGGGGCTGAGTCCTTTCTTCCTGAAATCAGGGAGACTAGAAATGAATGTCGTATTCTAAAACTGGCCTCACCAATGCCCTGTACAGCCACAACGTGACCTCCTAACTCTTTTTCTCAGTGACAGAATCCATACAGTGTGGAAGCAGCCCATTCAGCCCATGAGACCTTACCAACCATTGGAATACCATCCCACCAGAACCATGTGACCCAGCATTACCCACAGTTAATCCACCTAATCTGCACGTTTTTGGATTTTTTGAGGAAAGCAGAGGGCCCAGAGGATGCCCGTGCAAACACACAGAGGGAGAATGTGCAACACGACACACAGTGGAATCGAACCCAGGTCCCTTTCTTGATGAGTGCACAGACCAATAAAGGTCAGCGTCCCAAATGCAGTCTTCAGCATCTAGTCTCCCTGAAACTCGACTTTCCAGGAACTATGAAGTTCTGAGCTCTTCAGAGGGATTGAAAGTGAGGAGGAGAAAACAGGAACAGGGTTGAGTTGTCGATCTATAAAATAACTCTCTGTTCCCCCCTCTCTGTTTCCCTCCCCCTCTGTTCCACTCCCCGTTCTCTGATTTTCCCCTGCCTCTGCCTGTCCTCCCCTGCCTCTGCCTGTCCTCCCCTGCCACCATCTCTGTCCTCACCTATGCCAAACCTCTCAATCCCCACATCCTCTCTTTCCCCCCACCCTCAGCCCACCCTCTCTGCCTACTCTCCCCTCCCTGTCCCCTAGTTCTGTATACCCCAACCACAGGGAAAGGACCTTGTCTATTTACCCTACCCATGACTGGCTGATTTTATAAATGTCTATAAGGTCACCCCTAGCCTCCGACCCTGCACGGAAAACAGCTTATCCGACGCTGGCAACATCCTTGTAATTCTCTTCTGACCCCTTTCAATTTTGAGAACATCCTTCCGATAGGAAGGAGACCAGAATTGCATGGAATATTTCAAAAGTTGCCTAATCAATGTCCTATACAGCCACAATATGACATCCCAACTCCTATACTAAATTGTCTGACCAATAAAAGAAAGCATACCAACTGCCTTCTTCACTATCCTAACCACCTGTGACTCTACTTTCAAGGAACTATGAACCTGCACTCCAAGGTCTCTTTGTTTCGCAACACTCCCCAGGAACTTACTATTAACTGCAAATGTCCTGCTAAGGTTTGCTTTCCTAAAATGCAGCATCTCAATTTTTTCTAAACTGAACGCCTCAGCCCATTCGCCCATCTGATCCAGATCCCATTGTACTCTCAGGTAATCTTTTTCACTGTCTACTACACTGCCAATTTTGGTGTCATCTACAAACATGCTCACAATACATCTTATGTTCTCATCGAAATCATTGATATAAATGGCAAACAGTAGTGGATTCAGCACCGATCTTTGTGACATTCCATTGGTCACAGGCCTCCAGCCTGAAAAGCATCACTCCACCACCACTTTCTGTCTTCGACCTTTGAGCCAGTTCTATATTCAAATGGTTAGTTCTCCCAGTATTCCATGAGATCTAACCTTGCGAACCAATCTCCCATGAGGAACCTTGTCGAACGCCTTACTGAAGTCCATGAAGATCATGTTCACCGCTCTGCCCTCATCAATCCGCTTTGTTACTTCTTCAGTAAACTCAGTCCAGTTCATGAGACATGATTTCCCACGCACAAGGCTGTTATTGCTATCCAGGACTTAACTCTGTACATTGGGGTCTGCGTCGCCCAGTTATGGGTGTTCATATTCTGGATAAAGTTCACATACACCAGCTTTGTGTTTGTGACTGCGTATTGAGTCTTGTTAATAACACCAACACAGGTGAGTTCCTTTTGAAACGCAGTCCCTATATCCCTACCCCCTCCTACCTGCTCTGTCTCCTCCATCCCCACCGTAGACAGTAATTACGAGGAGCTCATGTGGTTTCCATGTGAGAGAGTATGAGAAAATCTTCCTTTCTTTCCACTAGCCCACCATGAAATGGTGGTAGTGTCCTTTCCTCTGGACCAAGAGGATCGGGTTCAGGGTTTGGTAACAGCGGCTTTGAAGAGGATGATTAGAAAACATTCCCAAGCCACCAGGCCATACTGTCTCCCAGCTGTCCCTGCCTGAGTCTCCAAACAGAACCTTCCTGTAGTTTCTCTCCTGTCAGACTCTCCCATTGCTCAGTTTGTCCAGTATTCCCTCCTGCTGCTGCACTGATCCTGTCCCTCACTGACCTGTCCACCCCCCAGTGTCCTCCACATTCATTTATTGTTTATAATCCCATTATTTCCCGTCCTCCAGCCCCGCCCCCTCCACTCTATTGGGCAGCAGCTGATCTCAATCCTCCAGGCTCCTGTGTGATCGAGAGCATGTTCCGTTGGAAGGGAGATCAGTGCACGGGCGCAGTACTGGCCAGTTGTTGGCGTATGTGCAGGGCGGGTCAGTGCCAGGGAGGGAGGCTGTGGATGTGTGGGATTAATCTGTCATTGGCAGCTCCCTTCCTTCTTTTCTCTGAGGACACGACCCAGGGAAATAGCCCTTTGCCTGATGTCCTGACGATTGGTCAAAGTATCAATGGGGGAGCATTTTGCAGCAAGGTGTCAGAACTCTTATGAATAGTCAGGATTGTTATGGAAAATGACAAGGATGGGCCTCTAATTAGAGTTCTAATTTGGTTTATTTTAGTTCAACCAGATATGATTTGGCCAGTGTGTGCAGAATGGTTCTTATCAGAGAATGGGTGTTCTGGGAGATGGGGGGAGGATTCACCAACACCCTGGAGGCTCCAAGTCAAACTCATTGATTTGGTTCTTAGTCAGCAGACAGCAGCTCGGAAACTGAATTCAAGGCGAGGAGAGAGATTGTGAGAACTGGGTGTGGAGGAAAGAAGGGATGAGATTGGTTTGGATTTCAGTTAACAAGAGAAACAAATTGTGAGACTGAGATTTAAAGCTTTGCGGGAACAAGGAAAATACAATTTAATACTATCATTGTCTTATAAAGTTACATCCTGTATTAACAATGGTGACTTGTTTTTTTCTGTTGTAGGGTACGGAAAGGGTGGATTTGCAGATGAGAAATTCAAATTGAACTTCATGGTCAGATCTGATAGTTACTTGATCCGTGCCGATCTGAATATCATTAGCCTTTTCATCTGGAAGGAAAGGTGTGCATTCTGTCCGTGGGCGAATATTTCAAATCCCAATGTGACTGCAAAAGTACTGAGACACAGCCAAGTCCATGTTAATGTGCTTTGTGGCTTTGAATGGAGGCTGGTTGTCAGGATTATCTTCGTGGCAACGGCAGTTTAAAAAGTCTAGTTCAATTCAGCACTTTGTGTTTAAACAACACACCCCTCCCCAACACCCCCGTGGCTCAGTCAAGTACTTGACAGGTGCTTCAGTTTCGGTGGGGGTTGTCTGTCAGGATTCTCATGTGGAGGAGCCGGTGTTAGAATGGGGTGGACTGTGTTAAAAATCACACGACACTGGGTTATAGTCAACAGGTTTATTAGGAAGCACGAGCTTTCCAAGCACGATGTAATTTTTAACTTTATCAGGTTCATCTCTATGCTGACAGACTTCTTCAGATAAGTACTTCAACAATTAAATAGGCCATATGTTCCCCACGCAATAGGTTTCCTCGAGCAGTGTAAACTGCTATTCTTGCCCTGGGGATAGCTACTCATTTGTAGACCCAGTCAAAATCCAATCAAGCTTTTTGTTGATCTTTAAAGTTTTTCTAATCTCCTAGTTTCTCCTTGGCCTTTGCCAATTTGTATGCTTTCTATTTCAATTTGATAGACTCCCTTATTTCCTTAGACATGGCAGATTACCCCTTTTCCTACAGTCCTTCCTTTTCACTAATATATATAATTTTGCTGTGCACTTTGAAAAATTACTGCCTCATCCTGTTGTAATCTAATTTGTTTAAGCACAGGATCTTGGGATTGGACTTAATCTTCCAGCTTGCCATCTGTGTTATAAATTCAACCAGACTTCTCACATATTCTTAAAGTGCCTCTTTGGATTCATCCTAATCTTCTCAGCCAAGGTTCTTTCATGTCCACTTTGTCGCCCTCCTGATTTCCATCAAAGGTAAACTCCTATATCCCTTATTGTGCGCCAGGGCCTCCCTTGATCCCAGTTGCCTGTGCCTGAGCCACGCATCCCTCTTTTTTCCAGTCAATGCCTGAATATCTCTTGTCATCCTGGGTTCCCCATTCCTGCCAACCTTGCCCTTCACCGTCACAGAAACATATAGATCTTGAACTCTAGCTGTCTCACGCTTAAAGGCTTCCCACTAGCCAGCGGGCCATTTACCTGCAAACAAATTACTCCAGTCGGCCCCTGCAAGATTCTGTCCAATCCCATCAGCATTCCCCTTGTCCCAATTTAGAACTTGAACCTGTGGACCAGCTTTGTCCCTCTCTATAGCTAGTTGAAAATTAATAGGACGATGGTCACTGGTCCCAAAGTGCTCCCCCACTGTCACGTCAGTCACCTGTCCTGCTCTGTTTCCCAAGAGTTGTTCGAGTTTTGCCCCTTCCCAAGTACGACCCTCTACATACTGCTGGAGGAAACTTTCCTGAATTCACTTAGCGGATTCCATTCCATGAAATCCCTTCCCGCTCTGGCAGTCTCAATCTGTTACAAAAATTAAAATCCACTCTTATGACAACCATATTGCTCCTGCATGTCTCCCTTCTCCCTGCATATTTGTTACTCAAATTCACGTTGACTATTTGGAGGCCTATAGTACAACCCGGTGACATCATCATCCACTTTTACTTCTTAGCTCCACCCGCGAAGCCTCGCTGGATGATTGGTCAGTTTTTTATCTCTGATTACTGCTGTGATAATCCCCTTAATCAGAAATTCAACTCCTCCTCCCCTCCTTCCACCATTGCTGTCCCGCCTAAAGCACCTGTACCTGATGCATGAAGCTGCCAGTCCTGACCCTCGCTTAGCCATGTTACTATAAAGGCTCTATTATCCCAATCCCATGTTCCTATCCACGCCATTCGTTTATTGGTCTTACCTGCCAACCCTCTTGCACAGAAATAAAAGTAGTTTAATCCAACAGGCATTCCTTACTCCTTATCATGTTCCAGCCTGACCTGTCTCTTCACTTTATTGTTTGAGATTACTGTATCTCCTACCAACCTCGTTCTTGCCTCCCTGATCATGACTGTATTGCTCCTCGCCAATATAGTTTAAATCCTCCCTTGTAGCATGAACAAAATTCGCCAACAAGATACTGGTCCGCTTCCCAGTGCATGCGCTACCTGACCCTCCTGATCAGGTCAACTCTGTCACAGAAAAGACGACAATGTAAAAGTCTGAATCTCTCTGCCCCCCACCCCCGCACCAATTCTTTAGTTACTTATTTATCTGCCATATCCTCCTGTTGTTACTTTCATTAGCTCATTACAATGGAAGTAATCAGGAGATTACCACCATCAAGGTGTTGGTTTTTAACTTTTCTCCCAGCTCTCACGAATCACTCTGTACGACCTCATTCCTACATCTACCCGTGTCATTTGTGCCAACGTGCACAATAATTTCTGGCTGCTCCCCCTCCCCCTTGAGAATATTCTGCAGCCGCTCGGAAACATCCTGGACCCTGGCACCTGGGCGGTAACTCAACATTCTGGATTCCCATTTGAGGCCACAGAATCTCCGATCTGTCCCTCGAACAATTGACTCTCCTATCTCTAAGGTCCTGTTAACTGTTACCCTTTCCCACTGTGCTCCAGAGTCAATGGTAGTTCCACCAACCTGGCTACTGCTGCTTTCCCCTGGAATGTATTTCCCCTGAACAGTATCCAAAACGGTGTACTTGTTTTCGCGGGGAATTGCCACAGGGGATTCCTGCATTCTCTGCCTACTCCGTTCGCCATTCCAGGTGGTCGCCAACTTCCTCTCTGTCTTGAACACAACAGGGAGCAAGGACTCATGTTGGATTTAATTGCCTTTATTTAAATGCAACAGGACAGATAGGTAAGCCTGATGTACTCATAGCATGGATCTTACCGCGGGACTGGGATATTGTAGTCATTACAGAAACATGATTGGGGCGAGTCTTGGGTGTGACCACAACACGAAAGCTCTTAACTATGAAGTTCTCAATATCTCAGATGATCCTGAGGGCATCCAGCTCCAGCTCCCGAACACGGTCTCCCAGGAGTTGCAGCTGGGTGCATTTTCCACACATGTAGTTACCAGGGACTGTGGGAATTTCCCTGAGCTCCCCACATCCCGTAGGAGGAACGTTCAACAGTCCTAACTGCCATCTTCATTGCTGCAAGACTAAAGTTGAAACGACTTTATTTGAGCTTGCCTGTAGTTTTCGCTGAGCTGCTGCTGTCCAAAACCTCTTGAGCCAAACATTACTACTGACTCTGCTACCAACCGCATGTCTCTCTACCCCTTCACATTAATTTTGGTAAGGGAAGGAGGGAGACACTGCAGTGATGTAGCACTTGGGCATTAAGCAAACCTTGACACCTGGCCACTGACGACCTGCTCTCCATCCAAGATCACTAATTGGCCTTGGAATATGTCTTACTGAGATTTTCCTTCCAGTAGTGCTAACTGCGCTGCTGCTAATCTTCACCCCGACAGCCAATCTGCGTTGTCACAGTCCCTTGGTCCTTTCTGTCTAAGAGTACTGCATTTATTAATTCCTTGAATCCATCGACTGCATTCCAAACTGTGTCCCACTCCACAGCGAGAGAGTTTGATGTTCCAGTGAATACATGGCTATTGTAAAAATGATTCAATTCGACATAGGGACAACAATATGTCTATCCGCTCACTGAGTCTGCTTTTCCACTCAATTTGGTGAGATCGATTTTGATAATCCCCCATTCCACCTGTCTATATTTTCCCCATAAACCTTGTATGAAAATCAGTCTGCCTCAATCCTAAAGATAGTTAATGAGCCAGCCTCAACAGCCCGAAGAATTTTCGAAATGATTTCCCTCTCACTGATGTGAGACTTGGTGGTCTTTAACCCCATGCGGTATTTCTAGCACTCTGTTTGAAAGTTGTATCAATATTAGATGTTATCCTGTCCTATCACACCTTTTCTGTGGCCAGAGGCAAAACAGAAATGAAATGTTAAGAGACTGTAATCTCCTCACGTCACCCAAAGATACAGCTCATCCTGGTCTGTGCATTTGCCTACTCTCTGTCCCGCAAAAACTTCCAATTCATTGTCAACTTCTGTATCAATTCACTCAAGGATCACACGGTCACTCTCCTTGAATCCAGGAAGTCCTTCTTCAAACTGAAGATCGGAAGAAAGTCTCTGGCTCCGTGCACAGGCTGCCCCCTTGGTCCCGAATACTCTCCATTCTCTCCCGCGTTATGCACTTCCCCTTAATAACCCGAAAGAATGTCTTTGAATTCTTGCTACTGTCTACCCTCGAATGTTTTAACTCCCCGCCACCACTTCTGCTCTTCTACTGACTTTTTAAGTTTAGCCCTACATTTTCTATATTCTTTTCGGACCTCCGTTGACCTGCTCACTTTGTAACTGCTTTAACTTTCTTTTTCCTTTTTAATTCTGTTCGGAAATGTGTCGACACCCGAGGTTCTCTGGGTTTGTATTCCTAAAATTCATCTTCGGTGTAACATGGTGGGCCGACACTGTCATCAATTACATTTTGATCAAGTGACCCCCTAACTCGCGCCCCACACTGTTCTGCTACAGTTGCACCGAGAAGCATCTGCACTTTGGCCAGATGCTGTCATATGTTTTCATAAAATCGGTCTCCCAAATGCAAAAAGCTTTTATTTTTCAAACATTTTTGGGTCTTTTCCTTAGTCCACTCAAGACATAGGAGTCACGGTCACTGGTCCTTTCATGCTCAACCCAATCCTGCCTGCAACATCTGACTGGCTTCGTTCCCCACGGTGAGGCCCAGCACAGCCCCGCCCATTGTTGTATCTGCTACACGTTGACATAACAAGCTCCCAGGGATAAGTTTCAAGGCATCTGTCCCCTCTTAAAAATGTTATCACTGCCAGAATGAATGTTTGGAATCAAAATGCCTGAATATCGTAATCCTATTGTTGTATTGGCACACCTCAGTAAATTGGTTCTATATCAGCTCCTGTACTTTCTTTTGTTTGGGAGTCTATAATATATCCCCAGCGGTGTGTCTTCATGGTTTTGATCCTGAGCTCTAAACAACAAGCCTCATTAGACCATTCTTACTGCAGTAACTAACTCCACAATTATTAATGCAACCCCACTTCCTCTTTTACCACCTCTCCTGTCGTGCCTATAGATCTTGTATCACAGAATATTGAGTTGTCAGCTCTGACCTCCCTCAAACACATCTCTGTGATGGCAAAATTGTCACACTTCCCCATTTCACCTCATTCCGTTATCACATCTGTTTATCCGATATTCCCAGCATTAAGGTAAACGACATCCAGCCTGGAATATAACACCTGGAATACTCTATAACGCGGAGTTCTTTAGTCATTCATTGTTTGTTCTCAAGCTGCCCAATTCATGAACCAAAACTGTAACTCTGGGAATGAATGAATATTTGTTAAATTGTAATTTCTCTTTTAATAAATGTATTCATCAAATGCAAAATTCCAGAACTAAACAGTCAGCTTCACATGCAATAGGTTTCTGCGGATTAATTCCCTGTTCAGTGTGCAGAGGGGAGAGCTCTAAGTAATGGAGAAAGTGAGAACTGCAGGTACTGGGGATCAGAGTGGAAACGTGTTGCACTGGCGAAGCACAGCCATTGGGGCAGCATCTGAGGAACAGGAGAGTCAAAGCTTTGGGCATCAGCAGTTCATCAGGATCTGCAGTTCTCACTTTCTCCATTACTTAGTTCTGGAAAGTTGCATTTGATGAATTCAAAGGAGGATGTGAGATGACTTGATAGAAGTGTATAAGATGACGAGAGGCAAATATAGAGTGGATAGCCAGATACTTTTTCCCATGGTGCAAATATCTATCATGAGGAAGAAAAACCTAAAGGTAAGTGGAGGAAGGTTGAATGGAGATGTCAGAGGTAGGTTCCTTTCACAGAGAATGGTGGATGGTTGGAATGTACTGCTGCCAACTGTCGTAAAGTCAGCTGCATTGGGGATATATTAAGAGACCATTGGATAGGCAATTGAATGATAGCATAATGAAGGGTATATCGGTTAGTCTGATGTTAGAGTAGGATAAAGAGTCGGCAGGACGTCAAGGCCAAAGCGTCTGCACTGTACTGTTCTATGTTTCACTCAGCATGTGGATTCTTTTCAATTGTTGAATGTGTGAGGGATTTATGTGTGTGAGATCAGGACGCTCTGTAGGGGCGTTTGGCCAAGACGTCCACTTCTGGGGTGCATTCTTACAATCACCTGAGTACCAGTACAATATGTGTGTGATGACCTACACCAGACAGAATCCGTCAAGTTCTGTTATTAAGGTGATTCTGGACTTGTCATTTGCTGCTGTGTTCTTCAGATAGATTTTGTTGGTTGACCCATGTATTAATTTTTGTCCATCAGCAGAGATGTACAATTTTATTTGTATACTGGTGAATGTGAAGATGACATTTATTGGACACGGTTTTGGAGCTTTATTTGAGGGACACAATGTGCTGCATAATACTGTCACCTTGTTAACGTCTTTACCCAGTGTCTGGTCCAGATAGCAGATGCTTGGAGTCTGGGAGGCAGGCCAGATATCATCACCATAATTAACTTGTGCGATGTGATTCTGACACTCCACGTCCATTCATCTGCCCCCAGTCAAGGCTCAGACCGAAGATGGAGTCGAAATAATTTGTTGTGAAATAATGTTTGAATGACTGCCGTGACCCAGGTGGAAGCTCTCTGGATTCATTTAAGAGCAGACAAATGTATTACCCAGTATCACAGGCAGCTGTGACTGAATTCAAATCTTTTAAAGTCTTTTTTCAATGTAGGTTATGATTGCAATCTGATCTGAAAAAATCAGATATTTGCTATGTTCGTGAATTGTGATTCACAAAAATGTGAAATATCATTATTCAACCAAACAATAATTGCATCACCTCTGAAAACAGTTAGGTTGATGTTATATTTATGGAACTAAAATATACTTTCCTGCCAACATTTTATGATACAAAAATAAAGATTGTATGTTTTATTTAATACCAAAGAACATGTTACCTGACTATAGTGCTGATCACAATTACATGCTTTTGCATACATGAACATCAAGTAACCACAAAAATACATCATCCTCTCTCTAGTATTCTCACATACGGATGAGGAAGGACACCACTTCAACTGGGACAACACATCCATCTTAGGACAAATCAAGCAGAGGCACGCGCGAGAATTCCTAGAAGCATGGCATTTCAACCTGAACTCTATGAACAAAAACACCGAGTTAGATCTCAATTATTACTTCTGAGAAAAGGAGCAGGATGTGACTTCACCACAGGAAATAACATCACCATAGGAAATGATATCACTAACCCAAAGAAACTCAAACATATAAATAGAAAGCAGGAATTTTCAGCGTTGGTTCCCCTGAGGCCCACTGAAGATGAAGATGGTAAAACATCTCGAAATGAACCTCCCAGCTCAGCGATGAAGCCGACATCCAAAACTTCAACCTGAGCTACAAATCTTCTCAAACCTCGCTACAATTACATTTTCATTGTCAGTATTCAAATGAATACATCGTTGCTCCAACATTTGGAAAGTCGTTGGCGTCTGAATGATTGTATTTTTCAAGTGAGAAAACGATTGAACAGTCATACAGAAATTGCATTCTTTCATATTTATACATAATCGATCAGTTTAATTTCTCACAAAATGTGCGAGCTTCAGTTCTTTTCCAACAATTGAAAAATGACAATAATTCAATATGAACAGAGAATATTAGATTAAATAAATGATTTGTGTTATTAAATTGAAGGGAACAACAATTTGAAACCTTGCAATTTTCAGAATGAATGGTATTAATGTGAAATGTGAAAAAGAATGAAGAACATACATCCGTGTGAGTGAACAGTCAGATATTTTTGAAAGAGTTTTGTGGCAAAGCAAAGGAAATATTTGTTTTATTTGTTGGGATACAAAATTTAAAATATTCGTGTGCTGAGTACGAATGACACTTCATCATCAAGCTGAACTTGCAATACTTGCATTATAAATGGTTATGCTGCAGCAAAATGATCAGATATTTGCCAACATTTACAGCTGGAAATAATCTGATACTGGCTTTGACTTGCATCTGTACATGATAGAGTACAGAACTTTAATGTACACAAGGAGGCTATTTGGCCACTGTGTATGCATTAGCTTGTGAAGTGTCTCCCAAATTCTCCCATTTGCCACCTCTATCACTGTTGCCTTTAATTTCGGAACTTTCAAATATATATCCAGTTCCCTCTTGAGTCTTCATTCACAAATCTCCCAGGTAGGGAATTCCAAATCTTAACGACACTCTCAATAAAGACCTTTTGCCTTATCTCACTCCAAGGTCTTGTGCCGACGATCTTCAAACTGGGATGCTGTAATGACAGCAAGGAGAAACGAAGTATTCTTATTTTACCCTGTGTTTTCATAATTTTGATGTCTGCAATAAGTTCACATCTTCGTCTGTTCTGATCAATCAGGAGTAATTTCATTACTCTAATTTCTCGCATCCTACCTTTCACTAATTTCTTCATTCCACTTATCATTCTGATTATTTATTTCTGATTCTTCTTCAAAGTAATGAAGGGTGTGTCTGTGTGTGTGTGTGTGTGTGTGTGTGTGTGTGTGTGTGTGTGTGTGTGTGTGTGTGTGAGAGAGAGAGAGAGAGAGGGAGAGAGAGAGAGAGAGAGAGACAAAAAAAAACAATTCTCTGTAATGTCTGAATTACACCCAGTGCCTCGTATAAAAGAGGTAAGGATTAGGTAACAATTAACATATGGGAAAAGAGCTAGTTCAGGGGCAATGGTTTCAGATTTCTGGATCATTGGGCACTCTTCCAGGACAGGTGGGGGCTTTAAGAAATGGAGAGATTGCACCTTAACTGGATGAGCACCAACATCCTCGTGGGGAGGTTTTCTCATGCAAATTGGGTGGATTTAAACTAATAAACCAGGAAGGCTGGGAAACAAAGCAGCAGGTCAGGAACGGAACAGAATGTAGAGCTGAGTAGGAGATCAGGCAAGGCCAGTCTCATGACCATGCTGCGAGAAGGAATCAAATCAGTCCAAAATGTGAGTTGGAGATTGGAATAAATGATAGAGATGTATGTCAGCAATTAACAAATGAAGATGGAATGTATGGGGTTCGTGAAGGAGTGAGGTGTGTGAGATCAGGAAGCTCGTACTCAAGAAACAATTAAAGGGCAAAAATAAATCGAAAAAGAAACTTATTTAAAATCCTTAGGCCTAAAAGCACACAGTATTTGGAATAAAATTGATGAGCTGGCAGTAGTTACTGAGATAAATGGGTATGACCTGGTAAAGATGATTGTAACATGGGTACAGGAAGATCAGGACTGGACAGTGAACTGTCCATGGGTACTCAGTATTCCGAAAGGATAGACATGAAGGTAAAGGAGGTGGAATTGGTGTGTTGGTTAAGGTTGATATCAAGGCTATATTAAGAAATGATATTGGCACGAGGGAACAAAATTAAAATCAGGTCCAGGTGCAAATAAAAAGCTGCTGAAGAAACCTCTTTGGAAGAGTAATTTTCAGCCACCGTCTCCCCAAAGTACTTCTGAGGTCGGAAATAATGAGGGTTCGTGACAAGATAACAACGGTGGGATAAACGTGCATATTGAATCAATTAATCAACTTGGCAAAGGGTAGGTTCCAAGTACAAGTCATAGAGTATATGAAGGATTGTTTCTAAGAACACATGTCATGGAGCCAACCAGAGAGCAGGTAGTTTAGATTTGATATAAGCAAGGAATGAAAAAAGATCTTGCAGGAAAGGATCCTCTTGGAAAGAATGACCACAACATACTGGTGAGAACAGAGTCACATACGAGAGCCTTAGTGTTGGGTAATAATACTTACAGTGGCCTAAGGAAGGAGTTGGTGGTGGTGGTGGTGGGGGGGGGGGGGGTGGGGGAACAGTCACAGACAGGACAGATGAAGAAATTTGGCAAATACTTAAGGGGATACTAAATACGTCTCAATTAAAGTATATTTGTGAGAGAAGAGGAATTGCATGACAAAGAAAATTTATCCATGTCTGGATAAGGAATTCAATGACAGCATGAGGGCAAAAACTAGGGCAAGTCATACTGCACAAGTTAGTCATGGTTCGGGGATTGGGTAAGGCGGTGGCCTAGTGCATTACAGCTAAACTGCTCATCGAGATACCCAGATAATGTTCTGGGGAGCTGGGTTCGAATCCTGCCATGGCAGATGGTGGAATTTGAATTCAAATTTGTGATTAACAAACTGATGGTGAACATGAATAGATTTTCAGGAGAAGCTCACCTGTTTCACTAATGTCCTATGGGGAAGGAAACTGCCATCCTTAACTGGTCTGGCCGATATGTGACTCCAGATCCACAGCAACGTAGATAACTCCTAACTGCCCTCTGGGAAATCAAGGATGGGCAATAAATACCGGCCTACGCAGCAATGCCCACTTCCTGTGAATTAATGAAAACAAAAAAAAATCAGCAAAGGGTTAACACACAACATTAAAAGAAGCTATGACAGGAAATGAACGGAAACATAAATACTGATACCAGTAGCTTTCACTAGTACAGAAAAAAGAATTGCAGAGTGAAACTAAGTGATGGCTCTTTGCAGGATGAAACTGACAAGATAACGATGAAAAACTCAAAAATGGCAGAGGCACAAAAGCAATGTTTTCTGTTTTCACAGACTACACAAAAAACTGTAGTTCCTACAGAGGAACTTGTTGGGATTACTGCTGTTTGTCATTTTAATAAATTACCTAGATGAGGGCATAAAATGATGTGTTAGTAAATTTAATGATGATACTAATTTTGGTGAAGTGTGGATAGTGCTGAAGGATGTTGCAGGTTACAGAGGGACAATAATAAGCTACAGAGCTGGGCTGAGAGGTGGCAACTTCAGTTTAATGTGCAAGAGTGTGAGGTGATTCATTTTGGAAGTAGCAAAATGAATAAAGAGTACTGGGCCAATGGTAAATTCTTCGCAGTGTCCATGAGCAGAGAGATCTCGGTGTCGATGTACGTAGATCACTCAATGTTGCTAATCTGTTTAATAGACTTGTTAAGAAGGTGTAGAGTATGTTAGCTTTTATTGGAAGAGGGATAGAATTTTGGAGGCTCATGATCTACTGCAGGTGCACAAAAGTCCGATGTGGCCGCACTTGGAGTCCTGTATATTTCTGCTTGCTACATTACAGGAAGGATGTGGAACGTTTGGAAAGGGTTCAAAAGAGATTTACAAGAATGTTGCCTGATTTTGAGGGAAAGTCTTATTTCATTCGAGAGAAGAAGGATGAGAGCTGTCTGAATTGATCTATATTAGATAATCAGAGGGTTACATAGGGTGGACAGTGTTATGAATTTTCAAGTGTACTATACCTTCAAGAGAGTTGAAAGGCTGGCCAGAGTACTGGAAAAATTAAAAATGTAATATTTGGTCAAACAGCTAGCAGTATCTGGCTTGCTATGAGACAAATTCAAATTCAAATTCAGCCAATCAGTTTAAATAATGTGCCAAGTTGCCAACTGCTAATCAAGTTTGTATTTAGTGTTTTTAAAATATTAAAACCAATGAAACAATCCAATCTTTTGGGGTATAAATATCAAACATTTTGAACAGTCGGTCAGAGCGGCAAAGAGCAGCAAGCCGCTAACAAGTCCAGCCTGGCAGCAGAAAGATCTGCTCTCTGACAGGGACCTTTATCAACCAAAGACCTGGGAAGCAGAATCCCCAAGAATAAGAAAAGAAGACAGGAATATGGTGAAGAATCGACAGCTGCCTGGTTTTGAAATAAGAGTTTTTTTTTTAAATCTTCATCAGGATTTTTGATCGGACTATTATTATAGAGGTGGAGGTATCAGTGTGCATATCAATCTATTGGTGAGTAAAAACGGCGAACTTGCAAAGTTTTGGGCAATACCATGATGACCTTTGACAAGGTAAGGTGCTTTTCGGTGATTAAACAGAAGAACAAATGTCTGTGGGTAAACAGTTTGCAGGTGCCCAAATTGACAGAATGGATCAAACCCGTTCAGTTATCAGGCCCAAGCAGCATTTTTATCCAGGCAACAGTTCACATGCTGCCAATTAACTTAAAACGGCACTTGGAGATTAAGGATCCATTTTAGCGTTAACAATATGAAACCAATCATAAAACAAGAATTTATTGTGTCAAGGCGATATATATAACAGAGAGGCAATTGGACAGAGGGGGAGAGTCCACTGCTAGTTGAAAAAATGATGACAGGGAAGTGTCATCTGTGAAAGAAATATTGGGGTCTCACAAAAAATCTCCATACTCTGTCTAAAAAGCTCTATCCATCAATAAAGGTACACAACACGCTGAGCAAATACTCTTGAAACCAGAAAACAACTGAGAAGGCATTTCAGACAGAGAAAGACGAGGGAATCAGACACAGAAATTTCAAGAGATTCCATTCTGGATGAACTTTGAGAGACTAAGTTTTAATTTTACTCTTAGTAATAATGGATTTATGAGTGGAATCCGCATTAATGAAACCGCATCTCAGGAAAATCTTGTTTTTTTTCCGGAAAACGTAATTAGTTACAGACTGATCGTTCAGTTTGTTAGTGATTTGTTCAATGTTAAAGTTAGAATCATAGAATACGTAGAGTAGGGAAACAGGCCCTTCGGACGAACAAGGATCACACTGACCCTCCAAAGAGTAAACCACTCAGATGCATTCCTCTACACTATTGACTATATTTACCCCTGACTAACGCACCTAACTTACACATCCGTGAACACTATGGGCAATTTAGCATGCCCAATTCAAGTAACCTGCACATCATTGATTGTGAGAGGAAACAGGAGCACGTGTTTGAGCCCACGCAGACACGAGTTGAATGTGATAACTCCACACAGACAGTTGCCCGAGCTTGGAATCAAGCCTGGGTCTTTGGCACTATGAGGCAGCAGTGCTAGCCCCTGAGCCACGGTGTCACCCCTAGACAAGCAAATAGTACTTGTTAATTACAGAATGCGTGAAAGGATTCCATTTCGTTGAACTAATCCTTTATAACAAACTGGGTTGTCAAAAAGGAAGTGGGTTACATCACTTGTCACACTCTCTTCGTTGGGAGCATTGCTTTTAATTATCAGATGGATGTTGACATCCACTTCATTGTATTATAGAGAGTTCGAAGTGGGTCAAGTGAATGATATATTGGTATATGGGGCATAGCAGGAAACATGTGTCTGTATTTGAATAGATTGGTAGTTTGAATGAAAAACAGTGCATTAATCCAATGGAGAGATTGCAAAGCTGAGGCACAGATAAATCAGACACCTGGATAACAAAATAAAAACACGTTGCGCGCACATCATAGGGAGGCAATATAAATTTTCAAACCTTTTGAAAGAGAATACATTCAGGAGTAGGGGAGATATCCTACAGTTTTGTAGGGTACAGTGTGACCACATTAGGAGAGCTGAGGGCCCAATGACATGAAAAGCAGTCCAGAGAAGATTCACTGAACTGATTCCTGTGAGGAGCATTTATTTCTGGAAGAACATAGTCAGATTGGCCTTGGATCAGTTAGGGTTTAGGCAAATGACGCACGATCCCTTTTAAACGCATAATATTCTGAGTAGTCTATTCAAGTTGAATGCTGAAATAATATTTAAATTTGTGCAAGAGATTTACAGACATGGATGGACTCCTGGAAACTGGAGAATATCCCAGTGAAGGAGTTGGTGATTGTTTTAACCATCTCAAAGTGTTCTGTGTCTGTGGGAACTTCCATCCCAGAGAGTGATGGAAGGTGAGACATTGAATATTTTTAAGACACAGTCAGACAGTTTATCGGCTATGAATTATGAATTAAAGTTATAGGGCTTAGCCACAATCAGATCATCCATGATCTTATCACATTGCAGACTTGGTTCAAGTTGTCCAATCACTTACTCCTGATCTTAGTTTCTTCATTGCTATTGCCTTTAGATACTGACAAATAATGAAAACATTCTCAAGAGCACAAAGGCTCTCCCTTTCAGAATGATGTGCACAACTTGCAAATGTGATTTTTAATCAGCATTTTAAACGCACTCGTGGAAGTTTCATGGAGTTACAGAAAGATCAGATGCTTAGGTCAAAGTAAAAGCCTCATTAAAACTGCGTTAGAAATCTGATAGGTTAGAATGGATGCCTTTAATTGAGCAGATTCCTGTCAGTTGTTCTTGTAAGGTGAATTCCGTTAGCAAGAACAGCGTTTATTGCCTATGTCTAAGTTCCATTCAGAATATGGTGGTGAACCCCAGTGATCCTCGTGGTGCAGGGGCACTAACTGATATATTTCAAAGAGAGCCACAGGATTCTAAACAAGTGACAGTGAAGGGACAATGATATTGATTCAATCCCGGATGCTGTGTAACCTTGGAGATTGTATTCCTCACCACATGATGCTCACAGCGATGGAAATAGTGGGTCAATCTCTTGCTGTTCTTATTTTGGGGAATTTACAGAGTGATGTAGTTAAGGTCATTTATGCGGGAGCCTGAAGTAGCATTTTGAACACAGAGCTGAACTCTCCTTTTACGTATGCTCTGCCAGCTGTGCATGTTTTATTTATAAAGCTTGTGAATAATTTAGGATGAATATGTGTTGCTGAAAAAGCGCAGCAGGTCAGGCAGCATCCAAGGAGCAGGAGAATCGACGTTTCGGGCATGAGCCCTTCTTCAGGAATGAGGAAAGTGTGCCAAGCAGGCTAAGATAAAAGGTAGGGAGGAGGGACTTGGGGGAGGGGTGTTGGAAATGCGATTGGTGGAAGGAGGTTAAGGTGAGGGTGATAGGCCTGAGTGGGGGTGGGGGCGGAGAGGTCAGGAAGAAGATTGCAGGTTAGGAAGGTGGTGCTGAGTTCGAGGGTTGGGACTGTGACAAGGTGGGGGAAAGGGAAATGAGGACACTGGAGAAATCTGAGTTCATCCCTTGTGGTTGGAGGTTTCCTAGGCGGAAGATGAGGCGCTCTTCCTCCAGCCGTTGTGTTGCTATGGTCTGGCGATGGAGGAGTCCAAGGATCTGCATGTCCTTGGTGGAGTAGGAGGGGTAGTTGAAGTGATGACCACGGGGTGGTTGGGTTGGTTGGTCCGGGTATCCCAGAGGTGTTCTCTGAAACGTTCCTCAAGTAGGCGGCCTGTCTCCCCAATATAGAGGAGGCCACATCGGGTGCAGCGGATGCAGTAAATGATATATGTGAAGGTGCAGTGAATTTGTGGCGGATATGGAAGGATCCCTTGGGGTCTAGCAGTTAGACTTTTTGATTGCTAGTACTAAATCTAAAGTTGCCCAATCTCTAATTGATTGTGCTATGTTAAACTTCACCTGAGGAATTGTGGGTGGTATTAATTGCACATTTGTCATTGAACATTCCCACTTTTGAACTTATGATGGAGGGAAGGACATTGATGAAGCAGCTGGAGATGGCTTGGTCTGGGATATTTCGCTGCAGAACTGGGCCCTTGTAATGCAGTACTTGGAGGTGCATAGTAAAATAGGGCTGAGTCAGCATGACATCGTCAAGGAGAGGTCTAGCTGACAAGTCTGGCAGAATTCTTTCAGGTGATAATGTGCAAGTTGACAAGGAAGGATGTGATTTGATTGGCTAATTGGGACTCTGCGAAATATGAATCTGCATTAAATTGAATTTTGTTCATCTATTGGTTATAAGTTGCATAAGTAGAGATATAAAAACATTTAAAAATAAAAAAAAAACAAATTCAGCACTAGCTAAATACAATAACAATGGTGGGTCGGGGGATGTGTTATTTCTGCATCATGTGGTAGCTGGAGACATTCACTGTATCGCTCAGCAATCCTAACCTGCGGTGTGACCAGTTCACTAAATGTGCTATCCACTCCCTCCACAGTGAGTCCATCCGCAGCTCCAGAGCCGTCATGCGGTCAAACAAGAGCTGCAGCTGGACACATTTCTTGCAAGTGTAAGAGTCAGGAACGTCAGACACGTTCCTAAGCTCCCACATCAAGCAATAGTCACATGCCACGCGACTGAGGTTCCCTGCCATTGTAAGCTTAACTTTATATGAACTAACTAAAACCAAACAATGCACTGAAATAAATGAAAAAGATGGATAAGACATAAAAGCCTTACCTTACAGGATCGTTTTCTTCTGGTTAGTGGAGGGGGGCATTAGGGAGATATACGTATAGTATCTCGGTATAACAACAGCCCAGATATAAATTAAGCCCTAACCTTCCCAGAAGCCCTCGCTTCACTCCTCCTCCTCTCCCCACCACTCTGGAAAAATGGAGGTCGTTGTCAAGCGGGTTTGGTGGAGTTGTTGGATATCAGATCCTGTCATCACTGGGCTGATTCAGAGGACTCCTCTTTTCCAGTTAATGAATTCACTCTTAAGTATTTATTGTCAAGTCTGTCCATTTTAAAGAAAAAGTAATTGCCGGAGTTGTGCTGAAATGATATTTACATTTTCATGCGACAAGACTATTCAATGCGCCAATGAGGTTAGGAATAGGATGGTAGTAGAGTTAAATACATGGGCAAAGAACTGTGTAGAGGAGGCAGCACTTCTGATGTGTTTATCTTTGGGATTCCCGAGTCCCTCTCTCAAACAAATATCTATAATATCATCATAGCAGTGATATATACTCACCCAAGCTCCAAGTTCATCCGTCTTGCCTGTCATACTCCTCACATTATAATCAGTGTACTTCAGACTGCCAGGCTCATTCTGTTCAGTAACCTCTGTCTGTTTGCTGTTGGTCTTAGCTGTACTGGGATTAGTCACCAACCCCGCCTCTGTCGTGTACTTGTGGACCTACTGCTCTGGTTCCCACTGCTCCCCCCCCCCCCCCACCCCCCAACGACCACACTAGCTTAAACCCTCCTTTTGACAACAGCAAACCTGCTTGCCAGGAGATTGCTGCCAGTTCAGGTCCATCCCGTTCTTCTTGCGAACATCCTACCGACCTGCAAATCCCAATGATCCACATATCGGAGATTGCTGCCACTTAAGATCAATCCTGTCCTTCTTGTGTATATCCTATCGACTCAGGATCTGATGGCATTGGGCTGAAGTGTGTTTATGTCAACGCAATGATTGTGATGGATAAGGCCGATGAGCTTACAGCCTGATTCAATACGTGGAACCATGATGTTGCAGCTATTACAGGCATTTAGTTTGGAGAGGGATAGGACTGGGCGTTCAACATTCCAGGGTATCGTTGTGTTAGATGAGATATAAAGGAAGGTAAAAGAGGTGGAGGAGCTGTATTACTAATGAGGGATCATGTTGCATTTGCACTCAGAGAGGTCGTACTCTCTGGAGGGCTCATCCACTGAGGCAATATGAGTACAGCACAAAAATAAGATTGATACAATAACTGTGTTCGGATTATACTATGGTCCTTTCAACAGCCACCGAGACTTTGAGAACAAATGTTTGGGCCAGTTATGGAAAGGTGTAATAAAAACAGAGTTGTCATAGTGAATGACTTCAACATCCCCAATATTGACTAGGACTCCCTGACAGCAATGGCTTAGTTGGGGCAGAATTTGTTTAGTGCATCCAAGCGGGTTACTTGAAACGATATGTGGATAGTCCACTACAGGAAGGGCAATACTGGACCTCGTATTGGCTAATGAGCCTGGACAGTTGACTAACATTTCAGGGGGACAGCATTGTGGAATCATTTTGGAAACTCCTTCAGTTTTAAGATAGCTAAGAACATGGATAAGTCAGGACCATTAGAGAAGCTATGGAATTGGAGTAAGGCAAGCTATGTCAGTATCAGGCAGGAACTAGGGAGTGTTAATTGCGAGGAGTAGCTATCAGGCAAATCCACATTTTGTATGTGGCAACTGTTTATTAAATCCTGATTGCAATATCATCTGGCGAACGTCATCTCGACTGTTCGAATTTCAATCTATTTTATTTGAATAGATATTTCGAAGTCGCTGTGTACCCGAGAACAGAAAGAGATAATGGATGATTGTGACCTGTGTCCTTCACTGAATCAGCTTGTCTCTACAGGCACCTAATATTTTTATTGTGAGTCAGAGAACCACAGAATTAATAGAGCACAGACGGAAGCCATTCAATCCTTCGGACATCATGAGCTCTCCAACCACGCAATCAGAAAGCAGAGAGAGTTATTGGAGATAGACAGAGAGAGAGAGAGAGAGAGAGAGAGAGAGAGAGAGAGAGAGAGAGAGAGAGAGAGAGAGAGAGAGAGAGAGAGAATGACAGAGAGAGAGAGATAATGAAATAGAAAGAAAGAATGTGAGGGGAGATGAACAGAGAGGAGAGAAAACAGAGTGACAGAGTGAGTGAGAAATGAAGGGGTGTGAAATGGGGATGAAATTAGGTAGATCAGGAGACAGCATGAGGAGACATAGACAGAAGATGGAAGTTTTATTTAAACATTTCCCCTGAACCAAAAGCTCATACCCTGTGAGCACCATGCTGATACTGGTTGTGATCCCTGATCATTTATCTCCTATAATATCACAGAGTTGATGGCTGACAGCTAAACAGAATCCAATAGACCAATTGACTGGCTCCAGAGAGAAGGTGGATTAATTTAAATAGACAGTGCCAATGGTAGCAGGAACTGATAACCCCCTGAGACACTGTGCGAGTGACTGAGCCAGAGAATCTCAGTGAGGGGGATCACTGTCAGAGGGAATATCAGCATGTTAGCTGTGGATCAAGAAATGACTGAAAAGGTTTGCACCCCTCTTCCATGGTTTAGTAATCCACATTTCACTTCATAGAGCTCGATATCATGAGGGTATTTGAACAATCTTATCTCATTGTACATTTCATATTTTGGTTTGTCGAGAAAATCATCTTGTCGCTGTATTTTGTGTTGAATAAATGCATCTCATTTCTGGGGAAGAAAGGACCTGTTGTGATGGGACAGCCTTTATCAGACCCATGTTGGGACCAGAGTCCGAATGAATCGCTTAACTAGGGCGAAAGACAGAGATGTAAATGGAATAGGAGTGGGGGAACGGGAAATAGTTATAGGGGTAATTAGAAACCTGAATTAAAAGACGAGGTAAGAGTGCAGAATTCAGGATAGATTATTAAAATCTCCATCACAGACATCACAGATAGAGTATCTAGACATGATTAACAAACAAACTTCAAGCACACTGGAATACGAATGACAATGAGAGGAGAGATGGTTAATAAAGGACTGACAGCGTTATATCTGAATGCATGCAGTATGAGGAATAGGGTAAATGAATTCGTGACCCAGATCACAATTGGCAGGTATGACGTGATGCGCATCACGGAGATATGGCTGCAAGGGGATCAGGATTGGCAGGTAAATATTCAAGGATATGCACCCTATCCAAAAGATACGCTGGTGGGCTGACGAGGTGGGGTTGCCTTATCAGTAAGAAATGAAATTAAATCAATAGCAAGAAATAACATAGGGTCAGATGGAGTAGCATCTGCATATGTAAAATTGAGGAAGCACAATGTTAAAGCAACGACAGTTGGTGTCTTATACACGCCTCCAAACAGTAGTGAGGAGCTGGGCCATCAGATATATCAAGAGATAGAAAAGATGTGTAGGAAAAGCAAGGTTACAGTGATCATGGGTGATGTCAATATTCAGGGGGAATGGGAAATTCAGATTGGTAGTGGATTGTAAGAAAAGAAATTCATGAAATGTCTACAAGATTTTTTTTTAGTAGTTTGTGGTGCAATCCACGAGGGAACAGGCAATACTGGATTTAGTGTTGTGCGAAGAGGCAGACTAGATAAGGGATCTTAAATTGAAGCAAGCCATAGGAAGCAGCGATCATTGCATGGTTGAATTTATACTACAATTTGAGAGGCAGAAGATAGAATCAGAGGCAACAGGAATCAGCTGAATAAAGGCAACTGCAGAGGCATAAGGGAGAAGTTGGGTAGAATTGACTGGGAGAGTAGCCTAGCAGAAAAGACAGTAAAACAGCAATGGCAGCGAGGCTCTAAGGGTAATTTAGGAGACACAGCAGAGATACATTGCAAGGACAAAGAGGCATGGTACAGGGATGATGAAGCAGCCATGGCTGACGAGAGAAGTTAGGGATAGCATCAAAGCAAAGGAGAGAAGTATATAATGTGGTGGAGGGCAGTGTGAAATCAAAGTATTGGGAAGCTTATAAAGACCAACAGTGGGGAACAAAAATGTTTCAGGAGGGAGAAAATTAAATAAGGAGGTAAGCTAGCCACTTAGATATATAAAGTGCAAAATAAATGCAAAAGTAGATATTGAAAATGATGCCAGAGAGGTCGTGGTGGGGAACAAAGGAATGGATGAGGAACTTTGCGTCAGTCTTCGCAGTGGAAGACAGGATTACTTTCCCAAAAAAATCAACAGAGTTAGGGGAAGAACGGAGTATGGTGGTCATCACCAAAGAGAACGGGTTGGAAAACTGAAGAGCCAGAATGCAGAGAAATAATCTGGACCGGATGGACTACACCCAAGCCTTGTAAGGGAGATAGCTGAAGGTGTAGTGCAAGCGTTAGTTGTGATCTTTCAGGAATGACTAGAATCAGGAAAGGGCAAAGTGGACTGGAAAATCGCTAACGTGACACCCCGTTTAACAAGGGAGTAAGGCAGAAGAGAGAAAATTACAGACTGATTAACCTCACCTCAGTTGTGGGTAAGATTCTGAAATCCATCATGAAGGATGCGATTTCTCTATCATTGGATGTTCATGGTAAAATAGAGCAGAGTTAGCCTGGTTTCTTCAAGGGGCAGTCATGCCTGACAAACATACTAGAATGTTTTGAGGAAGTACTGAGCAGATTAGGAGAGCCAATGGATATTATCTACCTACACCTCAAGACGTCCTTTGACAAATTGCTACACTGGAGGTTATTGAGAAAGGGGACCCAATATGTCAGAGGCAACGTGCTAGCATCGATTGAAGCCAGCAGAGAGTAAGCAGAAAATATGCCATCTCACGATGGCAGTCAGTGACAAGCATTGTTCCACAAGACTCAGTGTTGGAAGCACCAAATTTCACATTATACAGCTAATGATCTAGATGAAGGGACTGAGGGCACCTTGGCTAATTTTTAGTATTACAATCACTAGAGTGTGGAAACAGGCCTTTTGGCAAAATAAGTCCTACATCAACCCTCCAAAGAGTAATCCAAGCAGACCCATTTTCTGCTGACTAATAACGTAATATCTGGGCAATTTAACATACCCATTTCACCTAATCTGCACATGTTTGGACTGCAGCAGGAAACCAGAACACCCCCATGGAACCCATGCAGATAATGGAGAGAAGTTCCAAATTCCAAACTGGCAGTCACCTGAAGTGAGAATAGAATCTGGGTTCCTGGCTCTGTCCTAACCACTAAGCCACCGTGCCACTTACAGCCTGATGTACAGACAAAACAAAGATATGAAGAGGGTCAGGTAGCATCGAAGAGGTGGAAAGCTTGCAGAAAGGTGCTCCACCGATTCTCCTCAACTTCCCAAGCCTCTGTACTTGACGCCCACCCTTCCTACCACAACAAAGATAGACCGCCATTGTCTTCAACTTCCATCCCACCAACCTCCAGATACAAGTCATCATCCTCCACTATTTCTGTCACCTCCAGTCAGACCCCACCACCAGAGATATATTTCCCTGCCCACCCCTATCAGCATTCTGCAGAGACTATTCCCTCCACCACACCCTCATTAGGTCCACGCCCCCAACTCCAACAAGCCATCATCCACTCCTGGCACCTCCACTTGCCATCCCAAGTTGTGGAAAACGCCTCCCTCACCTCCATCCAAGGCCCAGAGGATCCTTCCACACCCCGTAGACATTGGACTGTGTCCATTGTTCCGTGTCTCCAGTACATTGAGAAGACAGGATGTCAGCTTTTGGAACGTTTCAGGGAACATCTCTGGGACCTGGGACACACACAAACACACACACACACACACACAACGATCCCATCACCCTATGGCCGAATACTTCAACTGTCCCTCCCAATCCGTCAAGGACATGCCAGTTCTGGGGCTGCTCCACTGCCAAACCCAAGTCACCCAACACCTGGAGGAACAACATCTCATCTTCCACCTTGGGACCGTGCAACCACACGGTGTCAATGCCAATTTCACCAGTTTTCTTATCTCACCTTCCCCCACCTTATCTCAGGTCTAACACTCCAACTTTGCACTGCCCCTTTGAACTGTCCAATCTGTCCATCTTCTCTGACATTCACGACCACAATCCACCTTGGTCTAACTATCGTCTTTCACGCTACCATCCCCCCAGACTCACCCTCACGTACTTATCTTTCAGCCTCCTGCCGCCCACCCTCCTCAGTCCTGACAAAGAGCTTATGCCTGAAATATTGCACCTCCTGCTCCTCGGATGTTGCCTGAGCGGCTGTGCTTTTCTAGAACCACTCTTTTGGACTGTGATCTCTTGCGTCTGCAGTCCCCAACTTCGCCTGCAGAAAGATATGGGCAGTTTGAGAGATTGGGTAAAGAACTGGTCGATAGAGTACAGTATGCGAAACTGTGTGGTCGTGCTCTTTGGCAGAAAGACAAGAGGCATGGACTATTTTCAATATTAAGAGTAAAATCAGAAGCCTGAAGTGCAAAGAGACTTTGGAGTTCTAGTCCAGGAGTCTCTCAAGGTAGACTGTAGAGACCAGGTCATTATGTATATTTAAGACTGAGATAGGTTCTTGATTGTCAAGGGGATCAAGGGTTATGGGGAGAAAGCGGGAGAGTGATGTTGAGAAGCTTAACAGCTATGATCAAATGGCGGAGCAGACTCAAAGGCCAAATTTCTGCTGCTATGTTTTCTGATCTTATGGTTAATGCTCGTTGTCCTCATCCCTCACTAGAGATGCGTCCTGAATCTGACCTTATGATTTATAAAGTGGCATGTTCTAACACTGATGACTGGCAATATCATTATCTCTCCCTCACTCGCAGCAGCCAGTTCCTCCAATTCTCTCTGATTTCTGTCTCCACACCAATGTCATAATCACACAGTAATTCAAGTCCTATAAATGATACTTCATCATAGTTCATTGACATCAATGAACAGCATGACCCTCACTTGCCCCTTCTGATCCTTGAATAACAATCTGAATTGTATTTGTCACATGCAATTCTCTGTTAACATATCCATGCAGTTTGCCTGTTATAATCCATGTTTTCTTAAGCACATTTTGCCATCAGATTATGGACTATTAAAGTTCACTCATCAATTTAATTACTGATCAATAATTTCAGGCTATAAGTTTCCATTCATAAATGGAGAATCTGGTTTATGTTCCAACAATCTTCTGTCATTACTGTCATTTCCAAGGCAGATTGAATGATTACAAACAATCTGCCATCTCCAACATCCCTTCCCTCAATCACTCCCACATATCCCATGCTGAATGCGTAAATTTTAAACGTTATTTTGAATTTTAATAAAATTAATATCGAATTGAAAGGGGTTAACTGGAGCTATTTGTTCACCGACTGTGATTATTGTCAATCTTTGTGGTTTCTAATTATCCCAGTGGAGGGTTTCCATCGTTAAACGATAAATGGGCTCTGTCAATGTATTATCCCATAGTGTGAGAGGGAGTATCACCGATAGCACTAACAGGGACCAGCAGCTCCAAAGGGAAGGGAGGAGAGATCAGAATCTGTGAACATTGCTCTCGAATGTTCCAACAATGGATCAGAATCTGTGAACATTAGACTTGAATGTTTCAGCAATGGACAGGAGTTTACCCTTGGGTCTTTACTTTCTTTCTCTGCCTTGAGTATCCAGGAAATCCTTTGGATTATTCAAGGTGGTTACTATCCCATCTAAGAAAGTCATTCTCTTTGACTGTTAAACTGGGTTGAACTGAATTTCTGTGCATCATATGTAAGTTTTAGAAAATGGAAATCAATGTCTTCGGTTCCAATCAAAAAATCCTTTTCTTATAAAATATATAAAGCAAATTACTATTTACAAATTACTCACTGATATGCGAGAAGGAACCAGACTGTTCTCAAACTCCCTAATCCTTTCTGTCCAGCAGAAATTTACATTTCCATATCCTCCCCACCCACCAATCCTGTCTCATACCACCATTATGATAGCCCAGTCGCCTCCTCAGCCTCAGTGCAACTGATGAATGAACCATCGTTTGTGCTTTTGGTAAATCCGATGCAGCTGTTTCTTCAAGTCTCTTCAAACCACGTGCCAATTAAAAAATAATTGCACTTGAGATGTTTAACTTGTTCTCTGCACAGAATCTGTCAGATGTAAGACAGTGTATAGTACTCACGTCATAGACTCTTACCCTACTGCCATCGAATAATAATCCATTGATATCTCATGAAGGAAGTTGATATAATTAAAATGAACCCATTATCATTTGTCAGAAAAAGCCCATTTGCTTGCCTCATGTCCTTATGAGAAGACAATGGGTCATCCTTGCCTGGATAAGTCTCCGTGTGACTGCAATCCCACAGCAGTGTAGTTTACTCTTTACTGTCCTGTTGAACAGCTGAACCAGCCACTCAGTTTTAGATCGGTATAACATGCTGGTCTGACCAGCGCTGCACACATCCCGTGAGGAAACAACAAAGGCAAGATATTTCCTTCCTCTGCCTGTTTACCATATTCCGACAGCTCATTTCCATTGGGGTCGGTGACCATTCCTTGTTTTAGGTGTATTCTATATCTTTGAAGTTCTTCACAAGAGTGATGTTCATCTCCATCTCTGGTGTTGGCTTTATTGATGTTGATGTACAGACGGAAGGAACTTGTAAATGTTCCGTCAGTCTCAGGGCATAGAAAAGGAATGGCTTTTTTCACACCACAGGGATGAAACAGAGACGGAAAAGTGAGGGAATTCAATTATTGTGATCATCGCTGAGAGTGTTGTTGAGCCAGTATTTAGGGTATTGTGGGCAGATTTTCTCTCCTTTATAAGGAATGATCTCCTCGTCACAGAGACGTGTGAAAGAGTGTCAAAAGACTAATCACAGGGATCATGGTACCATGAGGAGTGAGTGAAGATCAATCTGTAGCGCAGCAAGAGAATAAGAGGTGATTGCATTGAAAGTTGAGGGGAATGGACAATTACTCATTATGTTCTAAACAGACACTATGAACGTGATAAATTCCATAGTTTGTTTTTCTTTACTCGGATTGTAATTCTTAGCAGTTTAAATTCCTCTGAGAACGTTTCCCCCACTTCAGCCCCACTCTCCATGTCGATTGACAGAGACAGGTTCAGGCTTTAGATACAGTCTCCCCACATTAATACAGTGCATTTGGTGTGCGATTGTGCACTGAAAGGCATGTTATTCACAATCCCGACAGCAGCCATAATACCTTCACTCTAAAACAGTTAACTATTCTCAACAGCTTCTGTCCTTGATAGAGAACATGGGTCTGTCTTCTCGGAGGTGGAAGATGCCTCCTTGAGACATCGCACAAAATATTTGGCTTCTCTCTTCAGTACCAGGATACCATGTTAAAATAGCGTTCGTTCCACATGCAATGGGGCCATGAGGAACACCATGGAGCCATCTATGAGTGCAGTCTCTGCTGCATTGCTTTCTCACGTTGGATCATCAATTTCACCCTCCTATTCCTGAATAAGTCCTGGAGGAGATTAATGTTCTCGCCCTGGTCGCATGGAACACGTTTAATGGTCTGATTGGATTTTGCACGTTCCTGTTTAGCCGTTAGATGCACTGACCAGACTGCTTCATTTCCTGTAGAACAGGCAGAAGTGTTAAATGGTTTGTCCCTCTTCTTGTTCATTCATTTTGATGGACTGAATGACTCCCACATACCCATGTGCAATCACCTTGAGATGCTGAATGAGCTCCTCTTTTAACTGTGGAAATGTGCAGTGTCTGGCCGTGCTGTTACATGAATGTTACCAACACTTTAACAGCACAAGCCTGAATATTGTCTGGATCTTGCTGCATATAGACACAGACTGGTTCAGAAGCTGACAGTGGACAAAATGCTCTGAAAATTGCCTGATCTTCAGTGACCATCACAACTTCTGATCTTATGGTGGAGGAAAGGATTGATGCAGCAGCTGGAACTGTTTGTGCTAAGGAAGCTTCCCTAAGGATCTCCTGAAGTGATGTCCTGGGACAGAAAGGATTGGTGTCAACAAACCAACATACCTTCCGTTGTGCTATGGATGACCCCAACCAGAGGAGATATTGTGGCTGATGCCCACTAAATTTAATTTAGTCAGTGTTCCTTGATACCATCCTGAGCCAATTCCTGCCTTGATGTCAGGGTCTGTCACTCTTGGCTGGGCTCCTGTGTTCACCTCTTTTGAACATATCAATAGGTTATTGTGTCTGTGTGTGGATTGCTTTCTTCTCACAGAGGGTAGTGAATGTCAGGAACTATCTGAACTGGAGAGTCCATGGAGCTAGATCACGGAAAGTATTTACAGAGGAGGTAGATTTGTTTTTGCCCACTATCATTGAGTAGAAGGGTGTGAAGAATTTGGAATTGAATGGAGTTGATACGGACAGTGGATCAGCCATGATGGTATACAATGGCACAGCCAGATTGACCGGCCGAATTACCTCATCCTGTTCCTTATGAGCTCATATCCTGTATCTGGAAAGTTAATGGTTGTAATTTTCCTGAATGTTGCAGCCAGAGAGAGCAAAGTATTTTGTGTATCATTTCTGAGCGATGTCTGGGGACTGTATTCACAGTGAATCTGGGTCCACTACATGACACAACAAATGAAACACAAGTTGCAGAGAGGAGGCTCTCTGTAAAGAGACCAGAGGCGTCTTACGAATCCAGAGTGGATTTCCAAATAACATTTTCCAACCCACACCAAGCTGTGTGTGTCAGTCTGGAGGGATTGAATGATATCCTATGTAACTGTGGACCAGGTATTTGGAGCAAGTGGCCTCCATCTGCTCCTGTGCTGAGCTGAATAGAACATTGGAACATTTGAGTGAGGAGCAGGAGTTGGTTATTAGCCACTTTGCCACTGCTGTACCAGGCACTAAGTTCGGGGCTGATCTGGTTGTGGTCTTAGAAGCACTTTTCTGTTTGCACCATTTTCCTTCATTCAATTCTCTGTTCAATGCAAACACCTAGACATCACAAACTTCTGGGAAAAGGAATTCCCACTTTTACAGCTCTTTCAGAATTTCTCATTCGTGTTCCATCCAATGTTACAGGGTCACTGATTCTTTTTGCAGTCACACACCTCCACTGGTAACAACAAATTTAAAAGTTTAGTGATAAGGCCAATAATATTAGTGTCAGCCTGGCTCATCTTCTAGAAAAAATGTCACAAACACACAAACGTGCAGCTGCATGTACACATGAACACACACATTTTAAGACAAAACAGAAAAATAAAAACTTTCCAGACTTCCATAATGGCTGAACTCGTAACAAATGGGAAGATAACAGAATGTCCCAAATGTTATTCTGTCCTCTGAAATTCTTCTACTCACACAAGCTGCTGGTAATGGGATATCTCCCTGGAACAGTTGGATTTGGTTCAATTCGCTTTGCGTCCGATAGTGGAAAGATGCCAAAGAATCTTTCATCAGGAAACCTCCATGACTGGGAAAGATGACGCAGGATTTTTTTTCTCTTGTCAGGCAGAACAAAATGAGAGCGAGAGTGGCGGGGGCGGGGGGGGGGGGGGAGGTGGGGGGGACGGGAAGTGCACTAGGCTGCTGCTTCTGAGGCAGGTAACATTTTTCTCCCTTTCTGTGCTAAAATATGCAATAATGTTCTGTGCTAAAATATGCAATAATGCCAACGGAACACCAAAAAGCACCATGTGTGATTTCCTTGAACATTCTCTGGAATGGATGATAAGGTACTATATGCAAATGCATCATTACTGCTGTTGTACATAGTGTCTTTCCTTATCAACAAAAAAAAAAATCCCAGCTGTATAACTTGATAGGATGTTTACATGTGTCTGCATAATTTTAAGAAATCGGTTGATGTCTTCATTATATCTGCATTAAAATCAATGTTATGACAGAGTGTGAAGCCCTTCGTTGTGGTTCTGTTCGCCAAGCTGGGAATTTGTGTTGCAGACGTTTCGTCCCCTTTCTAGGTGACATCCTCAGTGCTTGGGAGCCTCTTGTGAAGCGCTTCTGTGATGTTTCCTCCGGCATTTATAGTGATTTTGCAAATCCCATGCAAGGACTGCACAAAACACTACATAGGACAAACAGGAAGAAAGCATCCATGAACACCTACTGGCCACGAAACTCACGACCACCTATCCGTAGTAGCCACACACGCAGATGACAAGCAACATGAGTTCAACTGGGACAACACTACTATTATAGGACAAGCCAAACAGAGAACAGCCAGGGAATTCCTAGAGGCATGGCACTCATCCACAGCTTCAATCAACAAGCACATTGACCTGGACCCAATATACCAGCCACTGCAGAGGACATGTGGAACTGACAACCAGAAGCGGCAAATACAAATCAATTTTCAATGCCGGAGGAAACATCACAGAACGCTTCACAGGAGGCTCCCAAGCACTGAGGATGTCACCTAGACAGGGGACGAAAAGTCTGCAACACAAATTTCCAGCTTAGCGAACAGAACCACAACAACAAACACCCGAGCCATGAACCCTCCCACAAACTTTGAAGCCTTTCTGCTAATTTAAACAAGACACACAGAAAAAAATCACCTCGACTCATAATCGGTAAAAGTGTGAGTGACGAAGAATGACCAAATCCCACAATTTATAGAAAACAAAAACAGTCTATTCTTTAACTCCAAGAAAAAAAAAGAGAGCATCGATTTTCCTGTGAATCTTCCCTGTAAGTATTCCTGGGTCTTTTCTTCAGTCTTCTGCTACACAGATTTCATAGAAACAGCTACCTTTCAGAGAGCGATTCTGCAGGCAGTCTGCATTTGTTAGTGCTCTTTGCTGCTCTGGCTAACTGTTCAAAATGCCCGATTCTATACCACAAAACATCAAATTGTCTCATTATATCATTTAAATCATTTTATATCATTAAAATTCAAGTCCAATAATACTCAGCTCAGTTATTTGTTTCAGACAAATGTTACGTTTTAAAAAGTTTTCAGCCCACTCTGTGCTTGTTAATCCTTGCCAACTTTCACTCTCTTAAAAAGGTACTGTACCCGCCTATACATTCATAACAATCAATACATTTTATTCTTAAAATGTATTCCGTTGTTTTAAACACCCTAACATGAGAAAATATGTATCCAGCTAATTTTTCACAAAATTGTGTATGGTTCAAAAAGTTTATGCATCCAATACCTAAACTGATAATTCTTCATATCAAAGGCCTCCCAGGAACGTGTGTACAGGGAGGAGGAGAGGCATGTTTCGGGCACATGCCTGATGAAGGGCTTACGCCTTTCCTGCTCCTCTGATGCTGCCTGATCTGTTGTGCGTTTCCAGTGCGACACTTTTCGACTCTGACCTCTAGCATCTGCAGTCTCGCTGTCCACATGCAGTAATACATTGTTACGATTAAACCCGATATCTTTTCCCAGAAACAACATCATTTCAAACCACTTGCTACATCTGCAGACTAACTTCATGGATAGGAGCAGCAGTTCGCCATCGGCTGCACGAATACTCATGTCTGATCCGAGTGTGTCTGACCACCCATCTCTGGTCTGTTCCCAATAAACATTGACTCTTCTGTCCAGCAAAGATCACTCAAGCTCAGCCTCGAATATCTTCAATAATCGCGTCTTTACTGCTCTCTGAGGAAAAAGGCACCACAGATAGCACAACACTAAAGGGAAAGGACCGTCCTTATTTCATTGCAGGACCCATTATTTTAAAATTGTGTTAACCTAACATCAAATTTACACCTTTTTTTGAAACATAAGGACAGAATAATTAGGAATAGATATAGACTATACAGCCCTCTAAACCTGTCCAACATTACCACTGACTCTTTCCAATCAAATATGTATTAAACTCATTCTCCGCTCCTGTCCCAGGAAGAGAATACCACACAGCATAACACCACACGAGCATTAAAAAAAGGAGCAGAATTAGGCCATTCGGCCCAACGAGTCTGAATGTCATTTAATAATTGCTGAGAGGTTTCTCAACATCATTCTCCTGACGTCTCTGCAACCCTTGGTACCCTTATTCGTCAAAAACCTATCTATGTCTGGATTATAGACACAAGTTTCTGTGTTTCTTTGTGTCTGTCTGCGTACATGTCTGTTTGTTCATGTGTTTGTGTGTCTGTGTATTTGTGTGTATACATTTGTTCTTCCGTGTATTAGCCTCTGTGTTTTATCTGTTTAAGTCTGTATGTGTGTGACAGTGTATGTCTCTGTATGCCTCTACATGTGTGCGGGTCCATCTCAGTGCATGTGCTGTGAGTGTTAGTATATTGGGATGTTTACATGTGTCTCTAAGCATTTCTGTGTCTGCATTGTTCTGCAATGAGATATTTGTTGTTTTGGGAGGGAAATAAGTAGCGGAAACGACAGAGCAGTTAAAGTGAGTATTGCCCCCCACAGAACATTGTTTCTTATTCAGTTGGTTGGATGTGGATATTACAGAATCCCCATACGATTCACTCGGTCCCCTCCAGCTCATGCTAGATTCCTCCCAACATGGCGGGGAGAGGGGGGAAAGGGAAGGAATATCGGACACTCAACCACCCGGCTTGGCCCTTTCTCTCTTGTTTCAGGCTGTTTATCCTGGAATGGGAGAAAGGGAAGCGGGGAATGAGCTGTTCGTACTGTTGTAGATGGTGGTGGGGGAGAGGTTTGCTGAATGGTGAGGTGTCTGGACGGAGTCAGTCCACAGTGCAGATTCCATGAGGTGTTATTGGTTTGGAGGAATTGCATACGCGTCAGACAAAATGATGGAAGGAAGGTGCTGAATTCAACAGTGAGATTGGTTGTACATGAACTTTATTTGGAGATAGAGCATGAGCCTTGTTCAGCGGTAGGTGCTATAACAGATATACAGTGAGTGTGAGGGAGCAGAGAGAATATGGTGACACTTATCCTGGCAGAACGAGGATACAGAATGTCCTGTATTGCTGGACATTTCTTCAGATCGTCTCAGCGTCGAGGTGAGCCTCAATGAACGTCTTCTCTAAGTCTGTCACTAATAATGCCACGGACCCAGTCCCACAGATCCCACAGAATCGGTTTGGGAGGATCTTAGCAATGAGAAACAAGCATTGGTGTGTTTTGCCGTGCATAAATTGTCCTGCAAATTTTGTATATCTTATGCTGTGGAAAATTGGTATTGTTGGTGCTGCAGCAATACTGAATTGTCTCACTTTACATCTAAACTGCGTAAACTAAGTGACTGCTAATGCTGTGAAAAATAAATTCCAGAAGTGTGTATCAGGTAGAGTATGTTGTGATCCAATCTAGAGACAAGGTTAGTTTGGATTTGGTGATGTGTGCTCAGAAGGACTAATTAATCACCTTGTTCTGAGGAAAAGTGACATGAATATGTTACATTTTACACGGCATCTGCATATAATATCGAATGTTGAACATGATGGTCAAACATAATGGAAGCCTGGAGGCTGGAGGCTCAAGTTCACTCCAGTGAATTGAGAAAGTACAATATAGCATTCAGTGGGAGACAAGCAATGGTTGTCAGAGTCATAGAGTCCTAAAGCACAGATGCAGACCCTTTGTTCCAAATCGGCCGTTCCGACCAAAATGTGCATTCACACTAACCCCATCTCCCTGCCATTGCCCCGTTTCCACCTTTTCATTTCCTATCAGTGCATTTGTCCAAATTCCTTTTAAATTTTGTTAATTTAACCCCCTCAACCACTGGCTACTCATTCCATATGTGAAACAGCCTCTGTGTAAAAAAAAATGTCCCTCAGGTGCCCTTTTAATTCTTTCCGCTCTGACCTTAAACTGATGCCCTTTAGTCTATGATTCACAACACTGGGAAAAAGATTGAGTGCATTCGCCCTATCTATGTTTCTCATGATCTTAGATACTTCTGTAATAGATGATTTCAGTCTTGTATATTCTAAAGAAAAGTTATTTAGCCTGTCAAACTCTCCCTATAACTCAATTATTGAGTACTGGCGATAGTCTTGTGAATTTCTTCTGCACTCTTTCCAATTTCATCACATCCTTCATGGAGCAAATTGAACAAAACCGAACACAGTATTCCAAGCGCAGCCTCACCAACATCCTGTATAACTGCAACGTAACTCCCCAACTTCGATGTTCAATTCCCTGATTAATGAAGGCCAGTGTGCCAAAAGCATTCCTCACTGTTATCTTCCTGTGACTCTACTTTGAGAATTCCAAGGACTCTCTGTTCCACTGCACTCCTTAAGGCCCAACCATTCACCATGAAACTCCTACCTTGATTTGATTTTCCAAATTGCAAGACCTCACATTAATCTATATTAAACTCCATTTGCAATTTCTAGACTACCCCAGCTGATCAAGGTCCTGCTTCAATTTCTGATAACCTTCCTCACTGTCCACGATACCGCCTATTTTAGTGTCATCAGCAAAATTACTAATCATGCCTTGGACATTCTCAACAAAATCGTTAATAGAGGTAACAGCAATGGTCCCAGCACAGATCCCTGAGGCACTCCACTTGCCACAGGCCTCCAGTTCGACAAGCATCCTTCCACTATTACACTCTGCTACCTACCATCAAGCCAATTGTGTGTTCAGTTTTCCAGCTCCCTCTGGATTCCATGTGATCGAACATTTCAGAGTAGCCTATCATGTGGAACCTTGGAGCGACACGGTGGCTGATTGGGTAGCACTGCTGCCTCACAGCGCCAGGGACCTGCATTCAATTCCCGCCTGAGGCAACTGACTGTTTGGTGTTTGCACATTCTCCCGTGTCTGCATGGGTTTCCTCCGGGTGTTCCGGTTTTCTTCCTGAGTTTAAAGATGTACAAGTTACGTTAATTGGTCATGCTAAATTGCCCGTAGTGTTGGGTGCATGAGTCAGGGTGGGTTGCTCTTCAGAGAGGTGGTGTGGACTTGTTGGGCCGGAGGACCTGTTCCCACACTGTAGGGAATCTAATCTCATCTAAAGGTCTTTATGAAATCTACGTAGACTATGTTGGTCACCCCACTCTCGTTAACATTCCTGGTCAGTTCATCAAAGAACTCTAAAAATAAGTAAATTGTGATCTTCCATGCACAAACCCGTGCAGACTGCTCAGTGTCTTTCCAAATGTTTGTATATCTTATCACGGAGTCTTCTGAAGTAACATATCTATCACAGTTGTGAAGCGAACTGATTTATAGTTCTTATGTTCTTCGTTGCAGCTCTTCTTGAATAAGGGCACAACATTCGCTCCCCACCAGTCTTCGCTGACTTCACCCGTGGCTAAAGATGATGCAAAATTATCAGCCAGGGCTCCCGCAATTTCTTCTGTGTTCTTGGATATATCTGGTCAGGACCAGGAGATCTATAGAAATATTGCAAAGTCTGAAAAATATGTCTTTTTTTAAGGTACAATTATCAAAGAAAGGGGAAGTGACTTAATGATGGTTAGCATAACAAATTAAAAATTATATCAATCATAGGAAGTGACTTCAGAAGAATTTCAGACATTGTGAAAACGTGAGAATACTCAGACATTTGTCTGTGTGGGGTTTCCAATGCTCCACCTGTCTCCATTGCTTTCCTCAGGGTGCTCTGGTTTCCTCCCACAATCCAAAGATCTGCCAGTTAGGTGAATTGGCCATGCTAAATTGCTCCATAGTGTTCAGGGATGTGTACATTAGGTGCATTAGTCTGGTGTTAACGTAGAATCGTATGGAAATGGGTCTGCGTGGGTTACTCTTCGAAGGGGCAGTGTGGAACTGCTGGGCCAAAGGGCCTTTTTCAAAATGTTAGCATGCTAAGAGCACAAAATCTGCATAAATCGGCAATCTGTATTTAAAAGGAACCAAAATAAAGCAAGGTCAAATAGGAAGATGTGTAACCGGGAGAGGAAAATATATTGTTGGAAACAGGGAAATTGCCGAGATATCAACCAGTTACTTTGCATCTGTCTTCATGGAGGAAAAGCCAGAAAATCACCCAGAATTACCAAGTGATCATATGGAACTTGTGACACTAAAGACATAAAATCATTTTATGTCAGTAACAAGGTAGTACGTGAACCTGTAGCTGGATTGCGCATTTCTAAGTCTGACAAACCAGATGTACTTCACATCAAAATATTAGCAATAACTCAGCAAGAGAATTATTAACTGTGCTTTATTTTATTTTCCTGTGTTTTATTTTCCTGCACTTTGTGCAGAGGCTGGAAGCCATTGTAGATAAATGAAAGGAAGTAAACGTGTTCCAAGAATTGTAGGTAAATGGAATGGATCCGAGCATCTGCAACGGTAGAAGAGACAGTGTGGAGAACTGCCGACCAACTAACTTGCCATCTGTAAGAAAACCGTTTCAATCTACGACATACCACGTGATGTTCGATATTTAGAAATTAACAGCAACATTTGAGAGTATCAGCATGTGTTTCTGACAGAGAAATCATACTTGACAAACTTCAGAATTATTTGAAATTGTTTCTTACAGCATAGATAATGGGGAACCAGTAGAATTGGCATATTTGGATTTTCAAAAAACTTTCTGTAAGAACTCATACAGTGAGTTCGTAAAACAATTAATGTGAAAGGCATTTTGAGGAAAATATGCAAGTGGAAAGTTAAAGTTATGTTCGCCTTCATTTAAAGGTATCAGAATATAGATGGAAGGACATGTTGAAGCAGTTTTACAGTATGTTGGTGAGACTGTATTTGGAGAATTGTGTATAGTGTTTTTGATTCAATCTGAGAAAGAATATACTGACCGCAGAGGAAGTGCAATGGACATTCTCTAGATTAATGCCTCAAATGGCGAGATTGAGAGGTGACAGGAGTGAAATTTAGAAAATTCACTGAACATGTGACAAGTTGGAAATAAACAAACTGTTTCTCTGGCTGTCTAATCTACGTTTAAGGCAAATAATGGCAGTATAAGTGACAGGCCATTTAAAATAGAAAGAAGAAGCAAATCCATCACTTTAAGGCGACTGACTAACACAGGAGTACGGAAACTTGCTGGCAGGGTAAGATTAGGGTGAATCCCCAGGTATTCTGCAGGCCCATCAAGTGGCACAGTGGCTCAGTGGTTAGCACTGCTACCTCACAGCAACAGGGTCCCAGGTTCAGTTCGCACCTTCGACAACTGTCTGTCTGGAGTTTGCCAGTTCTCCCTGTGCCTGCATGGTTTTCCGCTGGATGCTCTGGTTTCCTCCTGCGGTTCAGGTGAATTGCCCAGAGTGTTAGGTGCTTTTGTCAGAGGGAAATGGATCTGGATGGGCTACTCTTTGTGGACTGGTTTGGCCGAAGGGCCTGTTTCCACACTGTAGGGAATCTAATCTTATAAAGAAGGGAACAATTCGCACTCCTCAATGACTTGCCAAATTGCATCAAAATCAACTTAGTGTTAGCATACTGAGCATGGTGTTAGAAGGATGTTTGAGTGACTGGAGATTGATGTCCAAAAGTGCACCACAGGGATCACTGCTGTGCCCTTGTTACTTGTAATTCGGATGTGCCAATGATGGACTGGGGTGGACAAAATTAAAAGTCGGAGAACACTAGATTATAGTCCAACAGGTTTATTTGGAGGCAGCAGCTTTCGAAGCACATCATCACCTGATGAAGAAGCAGCGCATCGAAAGTTAGTGCCTCTGAATGAAACTGTTGGAATATAACATGGTGTGATTTTGTAACCTTACAAACGATTAGCCAGTTGGTTGGAAATGAGGAGGAAGGTCTAAATTTACAGGAAGATGTAAATGGAACGGTCAGACGGGCAGATCAATGACAGGTGGATCGTAACCCTAATAAAGGCAGCGATTAAGGGGAGTACTAAATGAATGGCAGCACACTAGGATGCTCAGCGGGTGCTTCTCCACACATCCCTGAATGGGTATGGACAGGGTAACACACAAGTTGATAAAGCATAGCGACTGTAAACATGGCCTTTTTTCATCGAGGCATAGATTAAAAGAGCTATGCGGAACGTTAGTTAATCCAAGATGGAATAATTTGTGTAGTTCTGGGATCCAAATTACAGGAAGATTGTGATTGGACTGGAGGGGGTACAGAGGAGATTCACCAGGATGTTCCCTGGGACGGACCATATCAGCTATGGAGAGAGGCTGGATAAGCTCGGGTTGCTTACTTTGGATCAGAGAAGGCTGAGGGGGAGGTGATTCAGGAGGATAAGATTAAGAGGGGCATGAAGAGCGTGGATAGACAGCAGTTGATCCTTTTAGTCAAAGGGTCAAGAACAGGAGAGCGCACGTTTGAAGTGGAGGGTTTGAGGTTTCGTGAGAATTTGAGGATTTTTTTTTATGCAGCTGGTGGTGGGTCCTGGGATGTACTTCCTGAGAGGGGAGTTGACACGTGTAACCTCACAACCGTTAAAAAATGATTCTAGGTTGCGCAGTTGAAATTCCATAACATTCCCGGTTACGGGTCGTGGATCAGAAAGTGGGACTAATGTGGACCATGCTGTATTTGTGATGGCACAGAGTCTATGCTCCTCTGATTGTATGGCTGTGGAATGTCAGTCATTCAGCACCTTAAGCCAGAATTGATGAGTATTTGAAGAGTATATTAAAAGGGTTATAAATGTGAATTTATAATTGGTTCTAAACACATGTACGTGGCAAAATTAAGGGAAAAACGGAGCAGTTTCCTGACAGGCTGAAACAAGACAATTGAGGACAGGGTAATGGCAGAACTATGAAGCAAATATTTCAGTTATGTCTTCACAGAAAAAATCAAATAAAAGAAAAATCTTCCCAGCAATACTAGGAAACTTTAATCTGGTGAGAAAGAAAGGAAATAGAATGGAATTGGCAACTAAACAGTTTTAGAGGAAGTATTGGAACCGAAAGTAATGGGCAGAGACAACGTCAATACAGATTTATGAAAGGGGAATCATATTTGAGAAACTGACTGAGCAAAATTATCGGGAAGCAATCAATACAATATGAGTGGATTTTTAGGAAAATAGGTGATAAAGCTCCAAGCCTACCATACAAATTCAAATCTTACGGGACTGTGGTTAATATGTGGACATAATTTAGAATGGGAGAGCTGACATGACACAGTGAATAGGAGTAAAACAATGTGTTTTCAAGTGGAAAGCTTGGGAGAATAGCAGGAATCGGTGCTTGGGTCCCAGCTATTCCCAATAAACACCAAACCTTTGGTTGTGGGAATCAAATGCAAAATACCCAATTCTGCTGATGGCACTAAATGTCGATGTCGGATTGTGACTCGTTGAGCAGGATGTAAAAAAGCTCTGAGGTGATTGAGACAAGTGGAGTGAACAGGCAAATATATGGCAAATGGAGAGCAATAGGGGTAGATGTGATGTCGTGCCCTTTGGTGGGAAAACAGGACGGCAACCTAAAATTTTAAAAGTGATTGGTTGAAAAACATTTGACTTATAAAGGAACATATGCTGCATTTTTGTTTCGTTCTGCGCAGACCTCTGAGGTTTGTGCATTCTGACGCAAGCAGTCAATACTGGGAATGGCTTCTGCACGCTGACCAGTGATAAATACAGCCACCAAGTGGCGAGCTGTCACATTGAAAAGGGTTTGGATCTCCCTCCACACCATTCACTGAAAGCATTATTGCAGGAACAGAAAGCAGTTAGGAAGATAAATGGTGAATTGACCTTCATTCCAGGGGGGTTTGAGGCCAGGAGTAAGGGTGTCTTACTGCAGCTGTACAGGGCCAAGGTGAGACAGCATCTTGAACATTGTGCAGTATTGTGTGCAGTTTTGGTCTCCGTACTTAATAAAAGAAAAACCTGGCATTGAGGGAGAGCAGCGAAGGATGCCCTGACTGATCTCCGGGATGACAGGCTTGGTGTGGGAGCAGAGTTTGAGGCGACTGGGCCTGTATTCAGTGGACTTTAGGAAAATGAGTTGTGATCTCAGAGAAGTGTATAAAACTCTGACAGGGCGAGACAGACTGGAGGTAGGCATTGTAATTCCCCTGACTGGGATATCTAAGACAAGGGACCACAGTGTTAGATACAGCAGGTCACTCTGCATTGAGATGAGAATAAATGTCTGTACTCAGAGACTGGCGAACCTGGGGAGTTCTCTCCCACATAAGGCTGTGGAAACCAGGACATTAAATATAAATAAGGATTTCTGGACACTAAAGGGATCAGCAGACATCTGGAGTTACAGCTGTCACAGGCTCTCAGATGTTAAGAAGGAGATCTCTGCAGTGTTGACAGGACTGTGTTTTTCGTTCCTTTTTCCGACAACGAATTTTCTGTAGGTTTTATCATTCCAATTCTTGGAGCAGTTTGATAATGGTGCAATATAAATACCGGGGGATAATGGAAAGAAGAGGTTCAGGGGCGAACCCTGAAATATCAGTAAAAACCAAAAATGAAAGGTGGTCATCACACACGCTAGCACAGTCTAAGTTAATCATTAAAACATATATTGCAATGAAATAGTGCTTTACATGTAACACCTCAACACTACAGCCACTGACTACAGCCCTGTACCTTTCACGATGCTCTTCACCAGACTTTTTCGGGGCTGACTGACCACGTGATGTTGCCGTGGATTTCCAGTTCTCCCCAAACTTCTCCCCCAGTTTGAAATGATGTTTCTTCGAAATGTAGCCTAAAATTCCCACTGCGAGGATCAGTTTCAAGGTTTGCAGAGTGGATTGCATCCCTGTTTTAGCTGAACACACTGAGTGTGCATTTTGCAGGTAGAGGATCACGAGCTTGGGTTTTGCTGTTCAGCCAATGTTGGCGATGGAATCGCGTAACCAGTGAACAGGAACTTGCGTTATTTTTTAAAGAAAACCACACAATTCATGAATGGCACGGCACCAAATCAAGATTCTTAGGCATGTGTCATCACAGACCGGCCTGTATATTGATTAGAGGAGCAAATTTGATGGACAACAGTGACGACAGCAATTCTTATGACATATTTCACGATGTTTAAGCACATTAAGGGTTACGAACACTGTGTGAGGAAAACTGCACTGAGGAAATTTTTTCCATTAGCTAGAATGGGAAAGGCTCACTGTGTTGAATGCCCTACTCCTTTCCTGATGTTTCTGTGCAGCCTGTGGGAAAGCTCTGTAAATGTTGTCAATAGCTCTTATATGTTCGGAAGGAAATCTCTTCAGGGTCGACAGGACTGTGTCTCCCATTCTCTTTTCCGAAACCAAGTCTAGTGCTGGGTATTGGGTCCATTTTACACTTGAAGTATTCGAAGCACTTTGACACAATTGAGTATCTTGCTTGGCCGTTTCAAAAACCATTGAAGAGTTTATCACGTGTCTGTGTGTCTGGAGTCACTTTTAAGCCAGACCAGGAAAGCACGGGAGATTCACTTCCTGAACGTACATTGGGGAAGGAAATAGATGTTTACAATCGACAATGGCTTTAGGGTCACCATTACTGATACCAGATTTCAGATATTTATATGTTATTAATTGATTTTAACTTCCACCAGCTGCCAGAGCATTAGATTGGTCTGGATTAGTAATCCAGTGACATTTCCACAGCAGCGCCATCTCCATGTGGGGACCTATCAGAAACCGCACTGAGCAGGTTGCTGCATCACAACTCTCTCAGAAAGAACTCCCACCAATTTGAGTATCCAGGTGGGACTGAGGACGTGGTAATTTGCCAGATTGTAATTATTCTCCTCTGAGTAGACTGGACATATTTGAGTGATTTTTCGCATTGCCAGGGAGATGTCAGAGTTGGAGCTGAAATGAAACAGCTTCTCCAGGGACACGGCTTGTTGTGCAGCACAAGTCTTCAGTCCTATTGCAGGAATGGTGTGAGGGCCCATTGCCTTTGTTGTATCTACAGTGTTCCGCTATTTCTTCATGTCACGTGCAGCAAATCGAATTGATTGAAGACTGACATCTGTGATCCCATATGCATCATGGCGAGGGTGATCGGCATCATCCAAACAACACTTCTTGCTGAGGATGGTACATACACTGTATTGTTGTCTTTTACACTGATGTGCAGGGTTGTTCCGTTATTTAGGATGTTGGTATATCTGGAGTCCTCTCGTCCAGGAGGTTTTTTAATTGTCAGTTTATATTTATGACTGGATGTGGCAGGAATCCAAATTTTAGATCTGATCTGTTAGCCCTGGAATAATATGTCCCGCTCTCCCAGATCATAGCCCTGATGTCTTGAATCCAACCAGTCAAGTGTGGTAGCTGTAATGGGTTATCAATACGTTTAGATACACATGATTCTGAGGTAAAAACCAGTGACTGCATGCTGGAAACCAGATTCTGGATTAGTGGTGCTGGAAGAGCACAGCAGTTCAGGCAGCATCCAAGGAGCTTCAAAATCGACGTTTCGGGCAAAAACCCTTCATCATGAATAAAGGCAGTGAGTCTGAAGCGTGGAGAGATAAGCTAGAGGAGGGTGGGGGTGTGGAGAAAGTAGCATAGAGTAAGCAAATGTGGCTCTGGTGGCGAGTATGTTTCACGACATGGTTAAACAGCTTCAGGGCAGAGGAAGTGACCTTGGATTTGCAGTGGGAGAGGGACTCCGTGAGGTTCTTGTAGAGAGAGGAGGAAAACTTCTTCAAGGCAGACAATCTTGCAAGAGGATTCGCAGTAGGGTTAACCCTACTGTGAAACCTCTTGCAAGGATGCCTGCCTTGAAGACGTTTTCCTCCTCTCTCTGCAAGAACCTCACGGAGTCCCTCTCCCACTGCAACTCCAAGGTCATTTCCTCTGCCCTGAAGCTCTTTAACCATGTCGTGAAACATACTCGCTACCACAGCCACATTTGCTTACTCTATGCTACTTTACCCCCACCCCCACCCTCCTCTAGCTTATCTCTCCACGCTTCAGGCTGACTGCCTTTATTCCTGATGAAGGGTTTTTGCCCGAAACGTCGATTTCGAAGCTCCTTGGATGCTGCCTGAACTGCTGTGCTCTTCCAGCACCACTAATCCAGAGACACATGATTCTGACTCTGGTACGTTCACCCCACATTCGTCACTGAACAATAGATCAGCTTGATGCTCATGGTAGACTGGTGTATTATCCTGTGTAGACAGTTACAGATTGTGATTGATTACAATGTTGCTTCTGTTGTTGCTGTTGTCCACAGCATCGCATGATAGGACCAGTTCGAACTGAATTACCAGCGATTCCATTCTCCTGACCGTCCCACAGTTCACATCGAGACCCATTCACCCATCAGCCATGTACAGATTGACCTAACCTGGTTTCTGATTGCTAGCACTTCCATTTTCATATCCTCATTCTGCTGAGGCTTTCTCCCGGGTGTCACACCTCCAATTTGTTGCATTACTCAAACACTTTAACATATTCATCTGAGTCTTTTCCTTTCCTGCAATGCCTTCTTCTGTGTTTGAAGTGAATGTGTTTCCCTCTGTTTATCTCCCTTACCATGATTATGAGCTCTATTGTATTAGTGATGCCAAACTTATGGAACAAAGGAATTTCTGCACCTTGTGTTATCGTTCACTTCCTGGTGTATGGAAGTCCATGCTGAACAGGGCGTATGAGCAGCTTTCACACACAATTTTGGAACTTGTTCAAAAACAGAAATTGCTGAATATACTATGCAGGGGTCTGGCAGCATATTCTGGAGTGAATGCAGAGTTAATCTTTCGGTTAAATGTGCCTTCTACAAAGCTCCCAGATACTATAGCGTTTTTTGTATTTTTATTTCCAGTATCCATAGTTGTTTGTTTAATTGAAAATTTTTGCTGTGCATATTCTGAAGAAACACGGCAGGTCTGGCAGCATTTGGAGAGACATAGAAACCGAGTTAGGGTTTCAAATCCAGTGTGACCCTTGTTCAGAATTGCAAATGATTGGAAAATGGGCTTTTTATTCCCTTGTCAGAGATGGGGGATGGATGACAATGTAAAGATGGTGTGGCAAAAGATAAATCGGGCTTTTATCAGTGGTGGATTAGTGGATTACTGATAAAAACAATGACTGCAGATGCTGGAAACCAGATTCTGGATTAGTGGCGCAGGAAGAGTACAGCAGTTCAGGCAGCATCCAAATAGCTACGAAATCGACGTTTCGGGCAAAAGCCCTTCATCAGGAATAAAGGCAGTGAGCCTGAAGCTTGGAGAGATAAAGCTAGAGGAGGGTGTGGGTGGGGAAAAAGGAGCATAGAGTGCAATAGGTGAGTGGGGGAGGGGATGAAGGTGATAGGTCAAGGAGGAGAGGGTGGAGTGGACAGGTGGAAAAGGAGATAGGCAGGTTCGACAAGTCCGGACAAGTCAAGGAGACAGTGCTGAGCTGGAAGTTTGAAACTAGGATGAGGTGGGGGAAGGGGAAATGAGGAAGCTGTTGAAGTCCACATTGATGCCCTGGGGTAGAAGTGTTCCGAGGCGGAAGATGAGGCGTTCTTCCTCCATGCATCTGGTGGTGAGGGAGCGGCGGTGAAGGAGGCCCAGGACCTCCATGTCTTCGGCAGAGTGGGATGGGGAGTTGAAATGTTGGGCCACGGTGCGGTGTGGTTGATTGGTGTGGGTGTCCCGGAGATGTTCCCTAAAGCGCTATGCTAGGAGGCGCCCAGTCTCCTCAATGTAGAGAAGACCACATCGGGAGCAACGGATACAATAAATGATATTAGTGGATGTGCAAGTAAAACTTTGATGGATGTGGAAGGCTCCTTTAGGGCCTTGGATAGAGGTGAGGGAGGAGGTGTGAGCGCAGGTTTTACAGTTCCTGTGGTGGCAGTGGAAAGTGCCAGGATTGGATGGTGGGTTGTTTGGGGGCGTGGACCTGACCAGGTAGTCGTGGAGGGAACGGTCTTTGCGGAAGGCGGAAAGGGATGGGGAGGGAAATATATCCCTGGTAGTGGGGTCTGTTTGGAGGTGGCGGAAATGTCGGCAGATGATTTGGTTTATGCAAATATTGGTAGGGTGGAAGGTGAGCACCAGGGGCGTTCTGTCCATGTTATGGATGGACGGGTGGGGTCTGAGGGCGGAGGTGCGAGATGTAGACGAGATGCGTTGGAGGGCATCTTTAACCACGTGGGAAGGGAAATTGCGGTCTCTAAAGAAGGAGGCCATCTGGTGTGTTCTGTGGTGGAATGGTCCTCCAGGGAGTAGATCCGGCGGAGGCAGAGGAATTGGGAATACGGGATGGCATTTTTGCAAGAGGTAGGGTGGGAAGAGGTGTAATCCAGGTAGCTGTGGGAGTCAGTGGTTTTGTAAAATATGTCAGTATCAAGTCGGTTGTCATTAATGGAGATGGAGAGGTCCAGGAAGGGGAGGGAGTTGTCAAAGATGTTCCATGTAAATTTAAGGTCATGTTGGAATGTGTTGGTGAAGTTGATGAATTGCTCTTCCTCCTCGCGGGAGCACGAGGTGGCGCCAATGCAGTCATCAATGTAGCGGAGGAAGAGGTGGGAAGTGGTGCCGTTGTAATTATGGAAGATCAACTGCTCTACATAGTCAACAAAGAGACAGGCATAGCTGGGGCCCATACGTGTGCCCATGGCTTCCCCTATGGTCTGGACGAAGTGGGAGGATTCAAAGGAGAAATTGTTAAGGGTGAGGACCAGTTCGGCCAAACGATTGAGAGTGTCGGTGGAAGTGTACTGTTGGGGACATCTGGAGAGGAATAAACGGAGGGCTTGGAGGCCCTGGTTATGGCGGAACACACCAGATGGCCTCTTTCTTTAGAGACTGCAATTCTCCCCACCCCCACCCTCCTCTAGCTTTATCTCTCCACGCTTCAGGATCACTGCCTTTATTCCTGATGAAGGGCTTTTGCCCGAAACGTCGATTTCGAAGCTACTTGGATGCTGCCTGAACTGCTGTACTCTTCCAGCACCACTAATCCAGAATCTGGTTTCCAGCATCTGCAGTCATTGTTTTTATGAGTGGTGAACGAGAAGATGATGTAAAATGAGTTTAAATTAACATGTGAGTTGGGGGAAAGGGTTTTCTGTACTGAGTGCAAGCTATAGAAGGCATAACCACACAGGGAGACCAAGAGGAAGAATGTTGACTATGTGGCATTACATAGATTTGGGCAGAGATACATTTTCACTGTGGAGACCTTCGCCCCCTTCAGACAAAGAAATTCAGGTGTTTGACTTCTTATTGGCACGAGTCGGAGTTTCATGCTGCCTGAGTAATGTAATATGGAGAAAAACAAATCACAGTATGAAGTTTGGAGGTGAATGTTGTTTACTGTTCGCTTTTAATATTGTTTCAAATTTCCAGTGATTATTTTTAAATGCTTGATCTTGAAGTTAATATCAGATGGAGTGTATGGGGTTGAGGGGTGAACTTATAGAATTGAATTAAATCATGAAAGACATGGATAGGTTGCATAGCCAACGTCTTTTCGACATGTTAGTGAATTTCAAACATGGAGGATATAGCTTTAAGGTGAAAGGGGAAGATTTAAAAGGGACAAAGAAGCAAATTTTTCATGCAGAGGTTGACGTGTGCATGGAATGAGCTGCCAGAGAAAAAGTGGTAGATACAGCTACAATATTGAAAAGACAGTTGGACAAACATATTAAAGGGAAATGTACAGAGGCATTTGAACCAAGTGCAAACAGGTGGAACGAGTTTAGTTTGGAAAACCTGGTCAGAATGGATAAGTTGGACCAAAGGGTCTGTTTGTGGGTGATATGGCTGTATCAATGTAGAAAGATGGGAAAAGAAATAAAAGATATGAGGTAAGTAAATTGGCAAGAAATATAAAAACAAGCAGCATGAGCCTTTCTGTGTTTATAACAAAAGAAATCAGAAAGAGTGCGTGACTTTTTGTGGAAATAAAGTCAGGAAAGTATATTGAGTGTATTTGGAGGGTGTGACGGGGGAATTGCCCAGAAGGAATTTGCAGGTAATTTTTACCAATATTTTACATTAGTCCTCAGAAGGTGAGGCACTGTAAATATTTCAATGCTATAAAAAAGATGGTATTAGTAGGGAAGTTCGAACAAAAGGAACAAGGTTTTTTTTTAAACCAATAGAGAAGTGTAAGGGGGGAAAGGTCAGCAGAAATTAATTGCTGGTTTTAAAGGAAGTGGTTACAGAGTGACTGGTGGAATTGTGTAAAATATTCCATAACTCTTTGGATTACAGGAGTGTTCCAGCGAAACTGGAGTACCTCCAATGTGGCGCCTGTCTTCAAGAAATGAACCAGACTGAAAGCAGGAACCATTTAGCTTCACCATTATTGCTGGGAATCTGTGAGAATTTGGTATTAAGGAGGGAATTGCAGGGCATTTAGTAATGCTTCAAGCAGAATCATTATGGTTTTATGAAAGGGGATCTATAAAAAAAATCATGTAAAGTTTATCTGGATTCCCCTGACAATGTAACAAGCGGACTTTTTTTTAGATTAGATTAGATTACTTACAGTGTGGAAACAGGCCCTCCGGCCCAACAAGTCCACACCGCCCCGCCGAAGCGTAAACCACCCATACCCCTACATCTAGATCTAGATCTACCCCTTACCTAACACTACGGGCAATTTAGCATGGCCAATTCACCTGACCTGCACATCTTTGGACTGTGGGAGGAAACCGGAGCACCCGGAGGAAACCCACGCAGACACGGGGAGAACGTGCAAACTCCACACAGTCAGTCGCCTGAGGCGGGAATTGAACCCGGATCTCCGGCACTGCGAGGCAGCAGTGCTAACCACTGTGCCACCGTGCCGCCCATGACGAAAGGGAACTGGTAGACATGAGTGTTCCAGAGATTTTCCATAAGGTATCACAAATTAAAGGTTTTTTTACACAATACTGGAGCTTATAATATGACGGATAATATATTTGATGGAATGACGATTGGTTAACACATAGAAATTGGAGCATAACGATTAATAGATCTTTATGATAAAACTTATCGAGTGGAGTACCACAAATATCAATCTGATGGCATGAGATATTGACCATCTATCCTGATACGGGAGAATTGACGTTTCGGGCATCAGCCCTTCTTCAGGAATCCCTTCTTTTGGCTGATGCCCGAAACGTCGATTCTCCTGTTCCTTGGATGCTTCCAGCAACACATTTGCAGCTATGATCTCCAGCATCTGCAGTCCTCACTTTCTCCATCTATACTCATAGCCTGACTGCGGGAGCTGAGTGCAATATACATCCGAGTTTGTGGATGACACTGAGAACCAAAAGGCAGACTGTTATTTAATGAAAATGACTCCCAAAAAACTAGCAGTTCAAAGGGATTGGAGTGTCTCTCTTTATGAAACATAAAGTCAGCATACTGATGAAGCAAGTAACTAGGTTGGTTCATTAGACGTGTTCCTAGGATGAAAAGGTTGAATTATTGAGTACATCTAAATTGGTGAGGCGATTATTAATTGTGCCTAAAATGAATGAGGGTGATGTTAATGAAACTTACAAAATACAGAGAACGCTGAAACGTAAATGTAGGGAATATGGGTCCACTCTTGGACAGAGTCTTGAATTCGGGGATTGTACGTACAGAATAATGGATACTGAATACAAACTGAGATGCAAAAAAATGTCTTCTTTCTGAAGGTAGTGAATATCTGGAATACCCTAACGCAGAGAGTTGTGGGGGCTGGGACACTGAATGTATTTACAGATGGAGTGGAATGGTTTTTGACATATCAGCGAGTTGAAGGATACAAGGGGTTAGCAGGAAAGTGGAGTTGAGCCCTGGAGTAGATCAGCCATCTTCTTATTGAATGACAGTGCAGGCTTAAGGGGCCGAACAGACCCCCTCCTGTTCCTATTTCTTTCATTCCTATGTTATGCTTTTGGAAAGTAACTGGTTATTTTCCTGGAAGTCGTTTCGTACAATGTTGCATTCAGGGAGAGTCGAGAATTTGTTTGAGTTTACCCTGGGTCGGGTATGTGGGCTGTATCCACAAAGAATCTGGGTCTGTAACATAACCCAACTGGGGAGCAAAAGTTACAGAGAGGAGAGGCCTGGAAAGAGGAATTGGGGGGGGTGGGGGTCACTTCCTGACTCAGCCTGAATTTTCCAAGTACATTTCTGAAACTACACCTAACTATCGGAGTGGCCTCGATCTTCCCCAGTATTGAAGGTCCTAAGGGCTGTATGGAACATCAGAGCATAGGGTTGACAGAAACGATTGGGCCTTTCAGCCCTTTGACACTACTCCACCAGTAAGTAAGGACATGGCTCATCTCATTGTGTTCCCAGCTGCTGTTTACTCTCCATGCACCATTATCCCTGATTCACTTGTCTATGGAAAAGCAGACGAATCCAGCATCGATATAATATAAAGATTCAGCCATCAAACTTCTGGGAAAGAGAATTCCCACTTAAATGAAATCCCACTTTGTGAATGTCTCCTCACTGTGGTTCTGACTGAGATTGGAGGGTGTCAACAGTTTGCCTTTTTAGTCCCACTCCTCCATGACTCGCAACAAACTTTAAATGTAACCAGGTTGGTGATATGGCCGATGATAAAGGTCTCAGACTGGGTCAGGTTCATTAACAGGAACAAGTCAAACAGTTATTTTTCTTAAGCCACAGAGGAGCATGGTGGATCTGTGTTCAGCACTGATGCTTCACATCACCAAGCAGCTGACCTTAATTTTAACCTTGGGCGACCCTGTATGTGGATTGTAAACATTCACCCCGTGTCTGTGTGGGTTTCCTTGCAGTGCTACAGTTTCCCCCCACAATCTAAAAAGTGCAACTTAGAGTGGATCGGCTATGCCAGATTGTCCATAGTGCCCAGGGACGTGTAGGTTAGGTGGGTTAGTCATTGGAAAAGCTGGGTTACGTGGAGGGGAAGAGGGGCAGGGCTGTCTGGGATGCTTTTCAGTGGGTCAGTGTGGACTCGATGGGTAGAATGTCGTGCTTCAACATTATTTAATTTCTACGAAAATGACACAAGTTTGGACTATAAAAACGCCCAGTGTGTATTTACCTGATCCACTGTCCTCAAGGTTTTTTTTACATTTAAACCAAATCATGTCTCATTCCAAGAATAACCTGTTAAAGCCTCCATAATATAAACTCTTCATCGCAGTGAATTGAAACATCTCTGAACTGCTTCCAATGTAATTATATCCTTTCTCAGGTAAGGACACACAAAAAAATTCTGACACACAGATATGACATTACTTTTGTTTTTGATAATTTGTTAATTTTTTTTGCAGATAATTGGAGGCAGATATATTGAATTGTTTTGAGACACAGACCACAAGGTTCATAAATAACGACGGAGTCATGGATTTTGGGAGAATGGGCAGGAATGTACAATGTGGGGGTAATGCTGACAGTGGTACAAAATAACACTGCTCCAGAACACCCAGGAATATAAGACAAAACGAAATAATGACATGGATAACATTCTAAAATGTTAACAGTGATAGAATACAGTTTCAAAGGACCATGCGGCTGCTCTGTGAATACAGAGGGAGACCACTCGTGTTGGTTTACGCTGAGGATTACAAAACCTCGGGTGATGGGGTAAGGTTGAGAGAGCATCCCCTTCGTGGTAACCACTGTCAGTGTGGGGAATTGAACCTGGGCTGTTGGTTTCCCTATGCATCGCAAATCAGCCGTCCAGCCAACTGCGTGGGAGACTGTGTAACTGCAACATACCGAAAAAGTCACAGACAAAGGGCAATAGAAATGTTCATAACAAGGCAAAAGGTACAATTCAGAGAACGGTCAAGATAATGGCTGAGGATAAAAATGTTCTTTGCTATGATTTGTATGTTATCATGAGAAAAGTGTTTAGAAGCTGTCTTTAGCTGAATACGATAAGGTGTTACAAGTGAAATAACTAGAATTATCAATTGTAATTTGATATTGATAACCATAAAATAAGAGTATATTTTTGATTGGTCTGTGTAAAATGTGCTTACCATTACATAGACATATAAAGCTGGTCGAATATATTGTTAGGAGAGTCCGTCCCCCATGGGAAATGGCCTTGAACAGGTTCTTGAAGAAAACCGGGGTAAAAGTTCTTGAGTGTCGTCTGGTCAGTGACATAAACCCAAGGGGTTGAATGTTTGAAGCTCGTCTAAGATGGAGCTCAGGGCACAATCAGATCACCCCCGATCTTATTAATACTAAAGCACGTTTAAATGGTTGAATGGTCTCATGATGGATTTGAACAGTATGCGATTTTAAAAACATACACCTCTACTCCTTTTCCTTACATATTACATACTGGGGCACTGACATTTTTCTGAAAATTGGAGTTACTTGGAACGTTGTCTGGAGCATTCCATAATTGGCATTCTTCAGAACATTCTATCGCCATGTGGGGGTATTGCGAAGGTGAGGGGAGAGAGAGAGTGCTGCATGCAGTAGAGGGAGCACCATTGAATGAGTGGGACACCATGGGGTGGGGCGGGTAGTTAATGAGATGAATTCCATAAGATAGCAACAGGAAACGAGCTCAGCCTCGTACAGAAAATCCCTCTGTCACACTCAATGACAATGGCACTGAGACATAGAACATAGAACAAAGAACATAGAAAAATACAGCGCAGTACAGGCCCTTCGGCCCTCGATGTTGTGCCGACCGAAGCCTACCTAACCTACACTAGCCCAATAACCTCCATATGATTGTCCAATGCCCGCTTAAATGACCATAAAGAGGGAGAGTACACCACTGCTACTGGCAGGGCATTCCATGAACTCACAACACGCTGAGTAAAAAATCTACTCCCAACATCTGTCCTATACCTACCACCCCTTAATTTAAAGCTGTGTTCCCTAGTAACAGCTGACTTCATTAGCGGAAAAAGGTTCTCACTGTCAACCCTATCTAACCCCCTAATTATCTTGTGCACCTCTATCAAATCTCCCCTAAACCTTCTTTTCTCCAATGAGAAAATCCCCGAGTGCCTCAGCCTTTCCTAATACGATCTTCCTACCATGCCAGGCAACATCCTGGTAAACCTCCTCTGCACTCGTTCCAATGCCTCCACATCCTTCCTATAGTATGGCGACCAAAACTGCACACAATACTCCAGATGAGGCCGCACCAGAGTCTTATACAACTGCAACATTACCTCAGGACACCGGAACTCAATTCCTCTACCAATAAAGACTAGTACACCATATGCCTTCTTCACAGCACGATTTACCTGGGTGGCAACTTTCAAAGATCTGTGTACATGGACACCAAGATCCCTCTGCTCATCCACACTACCAAGTAGTCTATCATTATCCCAGTAATCCATCTTCTTGTTACTCCTAACTATTGTTCAATTCAGCCCACTGAGTCATACACTCTGCTGACCTCACTCCCAGTTACAAAGCTGCAGAACAAATGCTTATCCAAAATACTCCATCATCTGAACTGACACCAATGTCCCATTCACCCATCATTCCTGAGAATACTGGCTCTGGTTGTAGGATGGTCTCGAAATATCTTCATTTCAGCATTCTGAAACCTGTGATCTCCCATGGAGTCGTCTCTCAATCTCTCTTTCTCTTTTTCACAAAATTCTTTTGTTTGTAGGTATTTTAACTGATTCCTCTGTCATCACACTCTGCCAGTGATTGACACACCCACAACACCCCTTGTCATTGTGCAAAGGACGTATGGAGCTGTAAATGGACGGGAGCTGCATATCCTCTCACTTCAAGCATGGGCTGCTAGTTTCTCCACACTGGGCAGGGATCTAACACAGTGTTACTGAACAAGGAACTGCGGTGGTGCACACAGCTCTGCATGGTGGGAGGGTAACAGATGAAATCACTGCTATTCACAATACAGCCCCCCACGCTGAACGTGCTACTTTGTTCACGTTTATAGTGGATGACCCTGTTATGGGCTACCTATCGCCCATGCTGGACAGACCGTTTTGTCAGGCTTCTTAATCAATGCACCAGTGTGGTCTGTCCTGCTCCCCATGTTGGACAGATAGCTAGTGGATTACTGACAGCTGCACAGTATTCCATCCTGGACAGATTGCTGAGTTGTACCGAGCCTGGTCTGCACAGTACTCCGTGCTGAGCAGATATCTCATCTGGTCTTATACCTGGACTGGAACTGTGGTGTGGGTTGTGTATCTGATATAATTCCTGATAGAGCTATCACTCATCCAGTTCGGCGCATTCCGCTGTTAAAGCCCGTGTTCCTGAAACTTATTGGCCTTTAAAAAATTATCCAATTAAAACATGAATATCTTTCCGTCTTGTTATGGACTAGAACAGACCCCGCTCATAATATATGACGAAGGTCGTATCGACCTGAACGTTTTCTTATTTTAAAGGTAATTGTGAGGTGCTGTGTTTCAGGTGCAATTCGTTTGGTAAAAACGTTTGACATTAAGCAAAACGCAATTTATTCAAACACTGTAGACAAAATAAAATCAACAAAGAAAGAGGAACTTGGAATAACTTAATTTATTTGAAAACCTAACACAGATTAATAGGTTATTTAATTACTAAACAGTAACTGCTCCGACATGGTAACATCCTAGAAACTCACACTTTTCCAAAAACCAATGCAGGAAACATATTGTCGGACATGCAGTCCTCCAATCCAGGAGGAATGAACATCAAAAGCCAATTCTGAGAGAAAGCTCAGAGTGTGTAGCGGCTGGGAGAGATTTACTGCCTTCCACCGCTGCTGAGACCCCAGCAAAAACTGGTGAAAGGTAAAACTAAGATTCCTGGTTCAGTGAGAGTTTGACCATCACTCTACAGGACCAGGCGGCGGCTGCAAGGACAACAAGGAATGGACTGTATCTAACCGTCTATACAACTGAAGTAGGTCTCTCAAAAATGCCTAACCCCATCTAAGTAATGCAATGTTGGTAAGATAAATGTCAAAGTTAAATAGAAATAAATAAAGCCAAAGGATGCAGCAGGCCTGGTAATCAGACACAGCTTCAGGAGCCCAGCAATTCCTGCCCTGCCAAAAGAGAGGGAATCACTGAGCTAGTGAAGAGAAAGTATCATCTCTCTGCCTCACCTCTAACCTTACAATTCGTGACGTGCCATTAGCCCGATAGTCAGTGATGCCAACATCTCAGGAAGAACAAGTATTATTGTCATTTGTCAGGGTTTTTGTGAAAGGGGTTAAATTGAGCTGTTTGTTTGGTGACCGTGGTTGATGTCAGTCGCCATGGATCCTAACTGTGCCCCTAGAGGCTTTCCTCTTCTGTTAAAAAGAGTCTTTCTTCAACCTGTTATCTCATAGCATCAGCGGCAAAGTTATCCTCAAGTTGATTGGGCTCAGCAGCTACACAGAAAGGGAGAGGAAGACAATCTTAGAACAATGGACTGGAATGTTCCAACAATGGATCAGATTCTGAGAACATTACACTGGAATGTTACAACAATGGATCAGAATCTGAGAGTGTTCAACTGGAATGTTCCAAAAATGGATCAGAATCTGAATGTTTTAGGCTGGAATGTTCCAACAATGGACAGGAATTTATCTGGGGGTCTTTACTGGCTTTCTTAGGACTGGGCATGGTTAGAGTTGCGGATAGAAGCCGTACTGAGGATTATTCAAGCTGGGTATTATACCATCCTCGCTATTGTTGGTATTCCTGGTAAGTCAATCTCTGCCCATTCTATAAACGATGGTGAAGGTAATTGCTATTTCTTCTATTTTTATGTTAAAAATGTATAAACTGCTATCTTCAGTCTCCCTTTTGCCCTAAACTGTTTTATGTCTCTGTATTCTCTCTATCATCAAACCTGCCTACACCTACCTTTATAAAATTCCCAGTCTCCAACTCTGCCTCAGTGCTGTTGTTGAATTAGCCATCATCTGCCTCCATCATAACTTCATATTTTACGGCTCCAGTTCTTTTCTGACAACTCTTCCAGTTATAAGTATTTTGACCACAAACGTTTTCTTGTCTCTCCAGTTGTTTCATAATAGGTACCTCATATCAGAGTAATAATGTGATTGGCCGTGCAATTCAGATGCAATTCACAGGCACAAGTTATGACCTTAAAAACGTTGTTTCAAATCCTACCACAGCCGTTAGAACTTAAATTTGAATGGCAACAATTGAAATCAAACCTCATTTTACATATGGCAACCATAAGCAATCAGGATTTATTTTATTATTTCACTGATAGCCTTTGGTAAAGAAACTGTGTGTGACAAAAAGAGAACAGCTCCATATTGTCTTGACAAATGGTCTCGCAGTCAATGACAATTAGTGATGGATAACGAATGCTGCCCTTGCCAGTGATGCTGACATTCTGTGAAACAACAGCATTAAAGGTGAAATAAACCAAGGAACTGTAAATGATGGAGATCTGAAATAAAATTCCCCAGTGTCTGAAAATGTTGGAGAATCTCAGCAAGTATGGCAGCGTCTGCCAGGAGAAAAACAGATAAAGTGTCGAATCTAGTGACCCTACATCACAACTGAACGCAATTGGGAAATAACATTATTTCTATCATGGATGGCCGGATGAGTGATCGGGAGGTTAATTGAATGGATGGAGAAATGTCCAGAGAGAGAGAGAGAGAAAGAGAGAGAGTGACAGAAATGAAAAGCGAACAAAGGGACTGCTGATGTTGAACCCGATGTAAAATAAAATGGGAGCTTATTCTAAAATTTCCCGTTTTCCCATATTCCTGAATATCATGTTAATTTTGATGTGTCCCTGTTTAAATTGAGTTATATTCCCTCTGTACTTCTTCTCTAAGTGTGGTGGTCCATTCCATCTGCAATACAAGTGCTGCCATTATAGTTGCTGAGATACAGAGAAAGGTAATGTTACATTGTCAACTGCTTCTTTGGAGAGAGGAACTGTGAGTGTGGGAATGTGGAGAGATGTAACGGCTTTTTTCCGCTAAGAAGAGAAACTTTTTCAACACTAAATGCGTGCATCGCGTGTGTGGGGATTTGACTTGCTCCTGTAATTACAGAGGGAAGAGAGGATCTATGGACGCCTTTTTCGGGTTTGTGTTATCAGCTGCTGTGTCCATTCGGAGAGACCAAAACGTATGGTGACCCCCTAAACATCATGGCATAGAGAGAGAACACAGGGGGCCAAAACCATCAACGCATTGTCTAGCTATCACCATTGTTAACAGCTAACCCGAGAATGCAACTTTTTTTTAAAAAAAGTGTTTTGTGATTTACGCATGAAAGAAGTGAAACTATCATGGTATTCTAACTGATGAAAGGCTTAACAGACAAGCAATTTTTCAATGTATAATTTCAGTTACATCACACCGTACATTTTGCTAAAAATTCTGTGTTAGGATTGAGCCCTCCTCAACCACGTGATGAAGGAGTGACGGTCCGAAAGCTAGTGTGCTTCCAATTAAACTTGTTGGACTATGACCCGGTGTTGTGTGATTTTTAACTAAAAATTTAAAACAGGATGGAGAGGGCAAACAGGAAAATAAATAGCTTTACATCAGCTGTGAGAAACACAATGTGACATTTTACAAGAAACGTGACAACTAGACATTTCGAGAATAATGATATGATTTGGTAGAGTCTGCCTAGATTCAGGAAAGGGAAATTATCTCTGATAAACCTGCTGGAGTTTGTGGAGATTGTCCGTTGTGACATGGACAATTGAGAATCAGTGGGAGTAGTGTATTTGAATTTTCATAAAACGTTTGACACGTTTGGATACTGGTGAGTGGGGAATGTCAGAGTCCATGGGTAGGTAGTGGTGGAATACACCAAATGGATCAAAAATTGGATAATGGGCAAAATGAAGAGAGTAGTGTTTTTTTCTCTCTGGGTGGAAGGACCAGTGCTTGGGAAGTAGCTGTTCTCTTGGTATAATATGATTCAGATGGGTACAGCAAATATTGTTATTCTCATTTATATTTATAAAATGGTAAGAGGTTGGGAAGTTCTGTTGTTGAAAAGAACCTGAATGTACTTGGTTATAAATCACAAACAGAATTCATACCGGGCTAGAAGTAAATTATATGTGGCTCTTCATACAAAACGATTGAAGTACCAGAGTTAGTTCATCTTTCCCAATGGTGTGTTTTGTTGAGAGAGTATTTTATTGCATTGTGTACAGATTTGGACAGCTTTATCAATAATGATTTCTTTGTCACCAAGACAACGCAAAGGAGTTTCAACGGACTAAACCCTGGCATGATGGCACCATGAGGAGAGAAAGCATTTACTCTGTGTTTAATCTGTAGCACTGTGAGAGAATAAGAAGTTGAAACTTGATCGCTACAGACGAATACTCATTACATCCCAAACAACTAAATTGGGTGAAATTCTGTATTTTTAACTGGATGATTTTCTCCCGATAGTTTACATGCCTGTGAAGAACCCTCATGTCTGTTGACAGAGAGATACAGGCTCTGAATGAACTTTGACGCTTTAATGCACAGTTACTATGTGAAACTGAATTGAATGTCACTTTGGACACAATCCTGTTAGCAGTCACAATACATCATTCTGAAAGGGTTAACAATTCTGCACCACCGTCTGACCTCCATGGAGACCATGGGAATACTATCTTGGAGATGCAAGACACCTTGGTGAATGGTTAAAAACGTTGGCTTCATTCCGACTGCCAGAAAACCATGTTAAAGTTACACATATGTCCTATGAATAATTAAGCCACGAGGAACAAGATGGTGCAGGCTACCTGTTTAGTCCGTGCTCCAGCTGTTTGTCAAGTAGGAGCATCTCTGCCACCTTCCTGTTCCTGAGTTAGTGACTTGAGAAGCTGAATAATCGCTTTCTGTCCCTCAGTAAGTAACTCCAGGTGCAAAACAATCTCTTTCTGATCCCATGTAAGTGAGGGAGTGAGCAGATTCGTTCTCCAACTGTGTATTTGGCAGGACGGACTGAATGAGCTATCACACATCTTGTCCAATAGTCTGATGAGTTGAATGACTTCCACATATTCTTGTGAACACAGATTGAGGTGGCGAATGAGCTGCACCTTTTACTGTGGAAATGTACAGTGTATAGCAGTACTGTGACATGAGTGCTACCCAGACTTTAGCAGCACAATCTTGAATGGTGTCCAGTTCTTGTTGCACATGGACACAGACTGCTTCAAGAGCAGAGGAAGGTTGTTCTGAAAACTATGTAAACGTCAGTGAAGATCCCCAATTCTGCTCAGTTTTTACTCAATGGGCTGAATGGCCTCCTTCCACGCTGTAAGGATTCCATGATGACAAATTGGGGATGTATGGGCTGAGGGTGCTACCCTGAGAATCTCTTGCAGTGATGGCCCACGGCTGAGATGATTGCTGTCCAATGATGATAAACATCTTCCCGTGTGCTGTGAATGATTTCAAACCGCATAGAGGTCGTAATTAATTCTCATTAACTGCGATTTTCTTTAGACTCCTTGATGTCAACCTCAGTCTAATACTGCCTTGAGTTCAGGGCCAGTCTCTTTGTCTAATCACGCGCGTTCCCTCTTTTGTTCATATTAATAGGTTATGGTGTAGAAACAGAGAATGTTTTCTTCATACCGAGGATAGTGAATGTCAGGAATTCTCTTGCACAGAGAGTTAGGGAAGCTAGATCACTGAAAGCGGCCAGAGGTGTCCCGCAGGGATCAGTTCTGGGACCTCTTCTATTTGTGAGTTTTATACCTGACTTGGATGAGCAAGTGGAAAGATGGATTAGTAAGTTTGCCAATGACACGAAGGTTTCTCAAGTGATACATGGGTGTTTGCAGGGCTTTTGTCGGTTGCAAAAGGACATTGAGATAATGCGGAGCTGGGCTAAGAAGTGGCAGATGGAATTCAAGCTGGAAAAGCGGTTTCTCTCTCACCCCCAGTCTATCTCTTGCCCCCGGTCTCGATCGCCCCCGGTCTATCTCGCACCCCCCGTTCTCTGTCTCACGCCCTCAGGCTCTCTCTCACCCTCCTGGTCTCTCTCTCGTCCCCGGTCTCTGTCGACCCCGGTCTCTCTTGCCCCCAGTCTCTCTTGCTACCCCTGGACTCTCTCTCACACCCCCGGTCTCTCTCTCACCCCCGGTCCCTCTCTCATCCCCGGTCTCTCTTGACCCTGGTCTCTCTTCGCCCACGGTCTCTCTCTGGCCCCCTGTCTCTCTCTGGCCCCCAGTCTGTCTCTCGCCCCCGGTCTCTCTCGTCAACCCCTCTCTCTTGACCCAGTCTCTCTCGTCATCCCTGGTCTCTCATATCTCCCCTGGTCTCTCTCGCCCCCGGTCTCTCTTGCTCCCTGTCTCACATCGCCACCGGTCTCTCATTGCTCCCAGTCTGTCATTGCACCCGGGCTCCGGTCATACCCAATCTCTCTTTTGCCCCCGGTTCCTCTTGTTCCTGGTCTCTCTCGCCACCCCCAGTCTCTCTCTTGTCCCCCGGTCTCGCTCTTGCCCCCGGTCTCTCTTGTCATCCCCGATCTCTCTCTAGCACCCCCCGTCTCTATCGCCCCCGGTCTCTCTCGCCCCCGGTGTCTCTCACACCCCTGTCTCCCTCACCATCGGTCTCTCTCACCCCCCAGTCTCTCATCGCCCTCAGACTCTCATCAACCCGTTTGCTCGTCATACGCAGTCTCTCGCCCCCGGTCTCTCTCGACCCTGTCTTTCTCCCCCTCCGTCTCTTCTCACCCCCCGTTCTCTCTCACCGCCCCCGGTGTCTTGCCCCCAATCTCTCTTCACCCACGGTCTCTCTTCTCCCCCGGTCTCTCTTGTAACGCCCGGTCTCTCTCGACTTGGCCTTTCTCGCCACCTTGTCTCTCTCACCCCCCATTCTCTCTCACCGCCCCCAGTGTCTTGCCCCTGATCTCCCTTCACCCCCAGTCTCTCTCAGCCCCGGTCTCTCTTGTCACCCCTGGTCTCTCTCTCCCCCCACCACGTCTCTATCGCCCCTGGTCTCTCTCTCTCTCTCCACGTTCTCTCTCTCGCCCCCCAGTCTGTCTTGTCACCCCAGTCTCTCTCGTGAACCTCTCTCTCTCACCTCCAGTCTTCCTCGCCCTCATTCTCTCTCTTGCCCCCCCGGTCTCTCTCTCGCCCCCCAGTCTATATCACCCTTGGTCTGTCTCGCCTCCCCCCGGTCTCTCTATACCCCCGGTCTCAATCACCCCTGGTAATTATCGCCCCGGTCTGTCTCGCCACCCCTGGTCTCTCTCTCTTGCCCCGGTCTCTCTCTCACCCCCGGTCTCTTTCGCCCCCTGGTCCCTCTCGCCCCCAGTCTCTCTCGCCCCTGGTCTCCCTCTCACCACAGTCTCACACTCGCTCCTGGTCTGTCTTGGCACCAACAGTCTCTCTTGTCAACCCCTCTCTCTCGCCCCCCCCGGTCTCTCTTGCCCCGGTCTCTCTGCTCTGATCTCTCTCAACCCCCGGTCTCTCGTCTCACCCTGTCTCTCTCGTCCCCAGTCCATCTTGCCATGGTCTCTCTCGGCTCCGATCTCTCTCGCCCCTGGTCTCTCGTCTCAACCTATCTCTCTTGCCCCCAGTCTCTCTCGCGCCCGGTCTCTCTCGCACCCAGTCTCTCCTCGGCCCCGGTCTCTCACGTACTGGTCACTCTCGACCCTGGTCTCCCTCTCGCCACAGTCTCACTCTCAGTCCCGGTCTGTCTTGCCGCCAACAGTCTTCTTGTAAACCCCTCCCCTCTCTCTCGCTCCCAGTCTCTCTTGCCCCGGTCTCTCTCGCCCCCAGTCTCTCTCGTCCCTGGTATCTCATCGGCCCTGGTCTCTCATCACCCCCGGTCTCTCCCCGGCATTCTCTCTTGCCTCGGGTCACTCATCACCCCCCCCCCCGTTCTCTCACGCCCCGGTCTCTCTCACTCCTGGTCTCTCTTCTTGTCCTCAGTCTCTCGTCACTCCCGGTCTCTCGTTGCCCCCGGTCTCTCTTGCCCCCAGTCTCTGTCTCGCACCCATGGTCCCTCTCGTCCCACACTGGTTGCTCTCGCCCCCGTTCTCTCATGCCCCCAGGTCTCTCATCAACCCGGTGTCTTGGCCCCAGTCTCTCTTCGCTCCCAGTCTCTCTCTCACCCACGGTCTCTATTGTCACCCTCTCTCTCTCGCCCCCGGTTTCTCTCGCCCCTGGTCTCTCTTGTTGCCCCCGGTGTCTAGTCATCCCCTGTCTCTCGCCCCCGACTCTCTTCCTCCCTGTCTCTCTCGCCCCTATTCTGTCTCGTCGCCCTCATTCTCTCTCGCCCCTAGTCTCTCTTTCCACCAGTCTCTCTCGCCCCCGATCTCTCTCGCTGCCTTGGGTCTCTCCCGCCCCCGGTCACTCGACACCCCCCGATCTCTCTCACCCCCGGTCTCTAGTCTCCCCTGGTCACTAAATCATCCCTGCTAGCTCGGGCACCCAGACTTTCATCAACCCCGGTCTCTCACTCCCAGTCTCTCTCAACTCGGTCTTTCTCACCACCCCAGTCTCTCTCGCACCCCTGTCGCTCTCATCACTCCCAGCCTCTCTGATCGCCCCCAGTCTGCCTCGTCACAACCGGTCTCTTTCACCCCCAGTCTCTGTAGCCCCTCCCAGACTCTCTCACACCCCCGGTTTCTCATTGCCCCCGGCCTCTCTCGTCCCCGGTCTCTCTCTCTCAACCCCGGTCTCTCTTGCCTGTGGTCGGTCTCGCCCCCAGTCTCTCTCTCGCCCCCATAATTCCTCTCGCCCCACACCGGTTGCTCTCGCCTCCCATTCTCTCACGCCCCTAGGTCTGACATCACCCCCAGTGTCTTCGCCCCGGTCTGTCTTCGCCCCTGGTCTCTCTCGCCCCCCGGTCTCTCTTATTGCCCCCGGTGTCTCGTCATCCCCGGTGTCTCGACCCCTGACTCTCTTCCTCCCAGTCTCTCTCACCCCCGTTCTGTCTCGTCGCCCGCCAGTCTCTCTCTCCCCCGGTCTCTCTCGTTGCCTCGGGTCTCTCTCGCCCCCGGTTTCTCATCACACCCGGTCTCTCTCGCCCCCAGTCTCTTGTCACACCCCCGGTCCCTAAATCGCCCTTGGTCTCTCTTGTCATGTCACCCTCTCTCTCTCGCCCCTGGTCTATCTCACCCCCGGACTCTCTTGTTGCCCCTGGTGCCTCATCACCCCCGGTGTCTCACCCCCTGACACTCTCCCTCTCAGTCTCTCTCACCCCCATTCTGTCTCGTCGCCCTCGGTCTCTCTCGACCCCGGTCCTCTCTTGCCCGCCAGTTTCTCTCAGCCCAGGTCTCTCTCACTGCCTCGGGTCTCTCTCGCCCCCGGTCTCTCGACACCCACGGTCTCTAAATCGTCCCAGGTCTCTCAGGCACCCAGACGCTAGTCAATCCCGGTCTCTTGCCCCCAGTCTCTCTCGACCCGGTCTTTTCCACCACCCCAGTCTCAAATCGCTCCCAGTCTGTCTCGTCACCCCCAGTCTCTCTCGCCCCCTGTCTCTATCACCCCTCTGGTCTCTCATTGCCCCCGGACTCTCTCGCCCCCGGTTTCTCTCTCGCCCCCCAGTCTCTCTCTCGCCCCTGTTCTCTCTCGCACCCTGTCTCTCATCGCCACCGGTCTCTCTCGCCACATGTCTCTCACCCCCAGGTGTCTAATTGCCCCCGCTCTCTCATTTTCCCCGGTCTCTCGTTACACCCGGTCTCTCTCGCCCCCGGTCTCTCTCATTGCCCCGGTCTCTTGTCACCACCAGTGTCTTGCCCCCGGTCTCTTTTAAACCCCAGCCTCTCTCGTACCCGGTCTCTCTTGTCACACCATCTCTTTCGCCCCCGGTCTCTCTCGCCCCGCTGTCTCTCATACCCCTGTCTCTCATCAACCAGGTCTCTTGTCACACACAGTCTCTCGCCCCCGGTCTCTCTCGACCCAGTCTTTCTCACCTCTCCATCTCTTCTCGACCCCCGTTCTCTCTCACCGCCCCTGGTGTCTTGCCCCCGATCTCTCTTCACCCACGGTCTCTCTCAGCCCCGGTCTCTGTTGTCACCCCCGGTCTCTCTTTCGCCCCCGGTCTCTTTCTCTCGTCACGGTCTCTCTCTCAGCCCCGGTCTGTCTTGTCACCCCGTTCTCTCTCGTGAACCCGTGTCTCTCAACCCCAGTCTTCCTCGCCTTTAGTCTCTCTCTCTCACCCACCTGATCTCTCTGTTGCCCTGGTCTCTATCACCCCTGGTCCTTATCGCCCGGTCTCTCTCACCACCCCCAGTCTCTCTCTCTTGCCACGGTCTCTCTCTCACCCCTGGTCTCTCTCTCACCCCCGGTCTCTCTCTCACCCCCGGTCTCTCTTTCGCCCCTGGTCTCCCTCTCGCCACAGTCTCTCTCTCTTGCTCCCGGTCTGACTTGTCACCAATAGTCTCTCTTGTCAACCCCACTCTCTCGCACCCTGGTCTCTCTTGCCCCCAGTCTCTCTCGCCCCTGGTCTCTCATGAGCCCGAGTTTCTCGTCACCCTAGGTCTCTCGCCCGCGGTCCCTCTTACCCTCGGTCTCTCATCACCCCCGGTCTCTCAAGTCCCGGTCTCTCTTGCCCCCGGTCTCTCCCACAGCCAGTCTCCCTCTCACCACGGTCTCTCTCTCGCTCCCATTCTGTCTTGTTGCCAACGGTTTCTCTTGTCAACCTCTCTCTCTCGCCCGTTGTCTCTCTTGCCTCCGGTCTCTCATAACTCCCGGTCTCTCACACCGCGGTCTCTCTCGGCTCCGATCTCTCTCGCCCCCGGACTCTCTCATCCCCATTCTGTCGTCGGCCCTGGTCTCTCGTCACCCCCGGTCTCTCGCCCGTGGTCTGTCTCACCCCCGGTCTCTCATCACCTCCGGTCTCTCATGCCCCGGTCTCTCTCACCCCCGGTCTCTAATGTCCTGGTCTCTCTCACCCCCGGTCTCTCTCCTTGCCCTCGGTCTCTCGTTGCCCCCGATCTCTCGTTGCCCCCAGTCTCTCTCGCCCCCAGTCTCTCTCGCCCACACGGTTCCTCTCGCCCCACACCGGTTGCTCTTGCCCCCGGTCTCTCACACCCCCAGGTCTCTCATCACCCCTGGTATCTTGGCCCCGGTCTCTCTTCTCCCCTGGTCTCTCTCGCCCCCGGTCACCCTTGTCACCCTCTCTCTCTTGCTCCTGGCCTCTCTCATCCCTGGTCTCTTTTGTTGTCCCCGGTGTCTCGTCACTCCCGGTGTCTCGCCCCATGACTCTCCCTCCCAGTCTCGCTTGCCCCCGTTCTGTCTCGTCGCCCTCAGTCTCTCTTGACACCGGTCCCTCTCTCGCCCCCAGTCTCTCTTGCCCCCGGTCTCTCTCTCTGTCCCGGGTCTCTCTTGTCCCCGGTCTTTCGTCACCCCCAGTCTCTGTCGACCCCGGTCTCTCTCTTGTCACCTGTCTCTCAGGCACTCAGACTCTCGTCAAACCTGGTCTCTTGCCCCCGATCTCTCTCAACCCTGTCTTTCTCGCCACCCCAGTCTCTTGCCCCCGGTCTCTCTCGCTCCCCAGTCTCTCTCATCACTCCTGGCCTCTCTCATCCCCACCCAGTCTGTCTCGTCACCCCCAGTCTCTCAAGTCTCTCTCACATCCCTGGTCTCTCTCACTCCCCTGGTCTCTCATCGCCCCCGGTCTCTCTCGCCCCTGGTCTCTCTCTCGCCGCCTGGTCTCTCTCACCCCCGGTCTCTCTCTTGCCACCGGTCTCTCTCGCCCCCCGGTCTCTCTCGCCCCCGGTCTCTCTCGTGCCCCCAGTGTCTCTCTCAAACCCCCACGGGGTCTCTCTCGCCACCGGTCTCTCACACCCCAGTGGTCTTTCACCCCCTGGTCTCTCTCGCCCCGGCTCTCTCTCGCCCCAGTCTCCCTCTCGCCATGGTCTCTTTCTCTTGCTCCCGGACTGTCTTGTCACCAACAGTCTCTCTTGTCAACCCATCTCTCTCGCCACAAGTCTCTCTCACCCCTGGTCTCTCGTCTCACCCTGTCTCTCTCGCCCCCGGTCTCTCTCCTTCCTGGTTTATCATCGGCCCCGCTCTCTTGTCACCTCGGGTCTCGCATCACCCCCGGTCTCTCTCGCCCCGGTGTCTCTCCTTGCCCTCAGTCTCTCGTCGACCACCGTCTCTAGTCGCCACCTGTCTCTCTCACCTCTGGTCTTTCTCTTGCCCCCATGGTCCCTCTTACACACCCCGGTCGCTCTTGCCCCCGGTTTCTCACGCCCCCGGTCTCTTGTCACCCCCGGTGTCTTGGCCCCGGTCTCTGTTTGCTCCCGGTCTCTCTCTTGCCCCCATTCTCTGTCTTCCCCAGTCTCTCTTGTCACCCCCTCTCTCTCACCCTCGATCTATCTTGTTGCCCCTGGTATCTCATCACCCCCGGTGTCTCGCCCCCGGACTCTCTCACTCACAGTCTCTCTTACCCCCTGTTCTGTCTTGTCGCCCTTGGTTTCTCTCGCCCCCAGTCTCTCTCTCTTGCTCCCGGTCTCTCTCACCCCCGGTCCGTCTCGATCACCCCCCGTATGTATCGTCACCACCTCTCTTTCGCCCCCGGTCTCTCTCTCCCCTGGAGTCTCTCCCGACTGGTCTCTCTCATCCCCTGGGACTCGCCCCCTGGTCTCTCTCGCCCCCGGTGTATCTTGTCACACCCAGTCTCTCTCGCCCCCGGCTTCACTTGCCCGAGGTCTCTCTGATCGCCCCGGTCTCTCATCACACCCGGTCTCTCTCGCTCCTGGTTTCACTCGCCACCACCCCCACCTCGGTCTCACTCGCCCCCGGTCTCTCTCTTCACCCTTAGTCTCTCTCGCCCCGGTCACTCTTGTCACGCCTTGTCACTCTCGACACCGGTCTCTCTCACCCATGGTCTCTCATTTCTCCGGGTCTCTCTCACCCCTGGTCTCTCTCGCCCACGGTCTCTCCCGCCCCCAGTCTCTCCTGCCCCCCCGGGTCTCTCTTGCCCCTCTTCTCTCTCGCCCCCAGTCTCTCTCAACCTCCAGTCTCTGTCGTCACCCCCGGTCTCTCGTCAGCCCCTCTCTCTTGCCCCTGCTCTCTCTTGCACCCGATCTCTTTTGCCCCCAGTCTCTCTAATCGCCCCCGGTCTCTCTCTCGCCCTCCGGTCCCTCTCATCCCCAGTCTCTCTCATCGCCCCTGGTTTCTCTTGGCCCAATCTCTCTCACCCCCACGGTCATTCTCGCCCCCCCGGTCTCTCTCGCCCCCTGCATCTCTCGCTCCTGATCTCTCTCACCCTCCCTGGTCTCCCATTGCAACCCCCTCGTCTCTCTCTCACCTCTGGTCTCGCTGTACTCACCCCGGTCTCTCTCAACCCCAGATCTCTCTCGCCCCCGGTCTTTTTTGTTGCCCCGCTCACTCGTCACCCCCGGTCTCTCTCTCCCCTCGGTCTCTCGCCCCGGTCTCTCTCAGCCCACCCCACTCTCTCTCACCTCCTGGCCTCTCTCGGCACCCCCGGTCTCTCTTGCCACCGGTCTCTCTTGGTTCCCTCAGTCTCTCACACCCCCAGTCTCTCTTGCTCCTGGTCTGTCTCGTTGGCTCCTGTCTCGCTCACCCCCAGTCTCTCTCGCCCCCTGTCTCTTTCGTCGCCCGCAGTCTCTCGTCAATCCTCCTCTCGCGCCCCGGACTCTCTCACCCCCTGGTTTCTCTCACCCCCCACGGGTCTCTCCTGACCCCCCCCGGTCTCTCTTGCCCCTGTTCTCTCTCGCTCCCGGTCTCTCTCAACCCCCGGTCTCTCAAGTCACCCCCAGTCTCTCTCACCCACAGCCTCTCTCATCACCCCCAGTCTCTCGTCACCCCCTCTCCCTTGCCCCCGGTCTCTCTTGCACCCGGTCTCTCTCGCCCCCGGTCTCTCTCGTCGCCCCCAGTCCCTCTCTTGCCCCCCGGTCCCTCTCACCCTGGTCTCTCTCATCGCTGCTGGTCTCTCTCGCCCCAGCCTCTCTCACCCACCCCGGTCTCTCTCACCCCCGGCTCTCTCTGGTCCCTTTCGTCTCTCGCCCCGATCACTCTCACCCTCCCTGGTCTCTCTCATCACCCCCGGTCTCTCTCACCCCCTTCTCTCTCTCATCACCTCCGGTCTCTCTCATCATCCCTGTTCTCTCTCGTCACCCCCGGTCTTTCGTCACCCACTCCGTCTCGTCCCCGGCCGCTCTCGCCTCCAGTCTCTCATGCTCCTGGTTTCTCTCGTCAACCCCGGTTTCTCTCGCCCCCGGTCTCTCTCTCATCCCCCTCTGTCTCGCCCTCCTCTCTCAGTTGCCACCCTCTCTCTCTCGCACCCCCTCCCTCTCTCGCCCTCCTCTCTCTCGCCCCCTCTCTCTCGCCCCCTGCTCTCTCACTCCCTCTCTCTAGCCCCCCCGCTCGGCCCCCCTTTTCTCGCCACCCCCTCTCGCCCCCTCTCTCTCTCAACGCCTCTCTCTCTCACTGCCTCTCTCTCTCTCTCGTCACCACCCTGATCACGCCCCTGATTTCTCTCGTCAACCCCGTTCTCTCTCTCATTCCCGGTCTCTTTCGTCACCCCCGGTCTCTCGTCGCACCCCCTCTGTCTTGCCCCCCTCGCCTCCCCGCCCCTCCTCTCTCTTGCCCCTCTCACCCCCCTCACCCCTGCTCTTTCTCGCCCCCACTCTCTCTCGGACCCCTTTGTCTCTCGCCCTCCCGGCCCCCCTCTCTTGCCACCCTCTCTCGCCCCCCCTCTCTCTTTCTCACCGCCTCTCTCTCTCTCACTGCGTCACTCTCTCTCGTCTTCCCCTCTCTCTCGTCCCTGGTCTCTCTCACCCCCACCCGGCCTCTCACAGACCTGGTTTCTCTCGTCACCCCTGGTCTCTCTCGCCCCCGGTCTCTCTCGCCCCCCCGCCCGCGGTCTCTCACGGTCCATGTTTCTCTAGCTCCCCCCCCCCCCCCCCCGTCTCTCTCCCCCTCGGTCTCTCACGCCCCTGCTTTCTCTCGTTGCCCCCAGTCTCTCTCTCATCCCTGGTCTCTTTCGTCACCCCCAGTCTATCGTCGCCTCCCTCTCTCTTTCACCCCTTCTGCCTCTCTCGCCCCCCTCTCTCTCGCCCCCCACCTCTCTCGCACCCCTGTCTCTCTTGCCCCCTCTCTCTCGCACCCCTCTCGCTCTGCCCCCCCTTTCTCTCGGCCTCCCCACTCTCGCCCCCCTCTCTCACGCCCCCCCGTTTCTCCCAACCCTTTTGCCCGTCCCCTCTCTCTCTCGCCCGCCTCCTCTCTCTCTCTCTTGCACCCCTTCTCACGCCCCCCCGTCCCCCTATCCTGTCTCTCCCTGCTCTTTCACTCTCTCTCGAATCACTGTCGCCTCATGTCCCTCTCTCTCCTCTCTCTCTCTCTCATTCTCGCCCCTGTCTCTCTCTCTCTTTCTCTTGCTGCCAACTCCCTCCCTCTCTTGCCCCCTCTGTTTGCCCCTCTCTCGTTCCCTCTCTCAACTCCATCCCTCTCTCCTCTCTCTCTCTCTCTCTCTCTCTCTCTCTCTCTCTCTCTCTCTCTCTCTCTCTCTCTCTCAGGGAGGGAGAGTGGGAAGAATGGAGGCAGGTGGATAAACCGGGGTTTGGGGTGTGTGCGATAAAGAGGGGGGAATGAGTGAGGGTGAAGTGAAAAGCAGAGGTGTTGACAAGGAAAGAGTATGCAGAGATAGAGAGGGAGAGCAACTAGGAGAAAGGATGGGGAGAGGAAATGGGGAGGACAGGTTGGAGTCGGGGGAGGGAGGGAGTTAAACCCAGCGACTGAGCTCAAGGCACGGTGTCCTCCCCTTCACTGAGGACTAGGACTTGGGGGCTGAGTCTGTCTCTCTCCAGCTCAGTTTCTCCAACACAAAGACACACAACAACATCGGTCACTCTGCTGCTCGGCACGCTTTAATGGACATTTTTATTGTTTACAAATGGAAGTGATGGATACAGTCATTGGAATGGTGCCTTTTCTCACTGGCCCCTGAGTTGTGAGAAAAATTGAAATGTTTCCCTGTAACCCCCCTGCGGGATAAGGAGCGACAATCCCGCGCTCCCCTCAGTCTGTTACCATAGTGACAGGCTGCTCCATCGCTGAAACACTGAACTGAAATGACAAAAATCCTGGATGGATTGATTAATTAGGGAATTTGATGGATGGATTTGGGTGAAGGGATATTTCAGCACATTCTTCAGCTGCTGCCTGAACTTAGTCTGGGTCACGGCATAAATCGCGGTGTTTGTGCAGCAACTGAGGAGCTGCAGCATGAAGCCCAATTCCTGCACAAACCAATCGAGGTTCACAGACGTATACCCAATATACCACATCCGGTACCATATAGAAAACAGCATTAAGGTTGACCATAACAGGATGAAATTGGCCGAGATCACAAACAGTAAAATGATGGATTTTTTTCGTTTTCTCATTTCAGTGTCAGACTGAGCGTCCCCATTGGTGTGAGCGCGGAGTCTCCTGCGGGCTCTGCTGGTCTTAAAATGTGTCTGACAGTGAGAACATTGAGCAGCAGAATCAGGAGAAATGGGACACACGGGGTTAGAATGTGGTGGAGGAACTCGATTGTGACCCACACAATGGAGTATGGAACAGCTTCTGATACATCACAAAACCAGGGGGTGTTCATCAGCCAATACCAAGCCGTGAGCATAAAATACCAGTAAATGTTCTTTAAACAGCTCAGCACAGTCACTGCTCCCAGAACCACAGCCGCCGTTTTCTCACTGCAATATTTACCTTTCAGATTCAGGCAACAAATGGCCACAAACCGATCAAAGGTGAAAGTGACGGTGAACCAGACAGAGCAGTCAGTGGCTGCATAAAGCAGGACGGCGTGGATATTACACACGGGGACAGAGTACATCAGGAAATAAAACTGTTCCTGATAAACAATGGGAATGTGTCTCAGGATCAGGTCGAGGATAATGACCAGGAGATCCGCCGCTGCCATGGCCCCCAGGTAACGTCTGACACATGGAGACAATCCACAATCTTTATAAAGCAGGACGTAGATGGTCACTCCGTTAACTGTGAGGAAGGAAAACAAACCCATTATCCATCAGCCTGGAGGCAAAGGTACCCGTTTGATCGGGGACCCAGTGAGATTTTCAAATGTGTCCCTGTATTCAGGGATTTATTAAAATAATTGGATTTGGAATAACAAATGGGAAGTTCGGAATTACTGACAAAAATGCGACATAAACCACAAGAAACCCTCCCTCCCCAAACACACAGAGACACATCCATAAGGACAGATGGTTTCTGGAACATTCCCAAACACTCGATCATGAGAGCAGACACAGGTCAGTCTTTCCCAGTTCCTAATACGGAGGGTGGGAACGTTGCTGTCCTGAAGGATTCTCTCCCAGTTTACTGAAGACAAACGGAGTTTGGGAATTTCTGTATTTTGGTCAAAATTGTGGTCGATCCTGTGTCGTGGAGAAATGTAAATGCAGGGAAAACGTATCCACACCTTTAACTGCCTGAGGGGCCTTTGGAACAGTGTCTCCTTCTCCCTGGAACGGGATCTCTTCCCTCGGGATCTTATCGTTTGTTCAATTCACTGACGTCTGGCCGTTCGCAAACAATGTCAGGGACAGAACGTTCCGTGGAATGTCAGTCATAGAATGTCAGGGACAGAACATTCCGGGGAATGTCAGTTATAGAATGTTGGGGACAGAACGTTCCGGGGAATGTCAGTTATAGAATGTCAGGGACTGAACGTTCCGGGGAATGTCAGTTATAGAATGTCAGGGACAGAACGTTCCGGGGAATGTCAGTTATAGAATGTCAGGGACAAAACGTTCCGGGAATGTCAGTTATAGAATGTCAGGGACAGAACGTTCTGGGGAATGTCAGTTATAGAAACTCGGGGACAGAACGTTTCATTGAATGGCAGTTATAAAATGTCGGAGACGGAATGTTCTGGGGAACTCCTTGACCTGTCCATGACCTTCCCCACGATCCACCCCACCCTCCTCTCTGACCTATCACCTCTCCCCCTGTAAACCGGGAGCCATTCCGCCCCCCCCACACCGCCGCAGCATGTAGAACTGAGTACACCGACAAAGTGCGTTGATCTGTAACCCAGGAGCAGTTACCCTCCCAGCATGTAGGACTGTGTACACCACCCCAGTGCATTGATCTGTAACCCAGGAGCAGTTACACTCCCAGCACGTCGGACTGTATACACTACCCCAGTGCATTGATCTGTAACCCAGGAGCAGTTACACTCCCAGCATGTCGGACTGTGTACCCCACCCCAGTCCATTGATCTGTAACCCAGGAGCAGTTACCCTCCCAGCATGTAGGACTGTGTACACCACCCCAGTGCTTGGATCTGAAAAACAGGAGCAGTTACCCTCCCAGCATGTAGGACTCTGTACACCACCCTAGTACATTGATCTGTAAACTAGGAGCAGTTACCCTCCCAGCATGTAGGACTGTGTACACCACCCCAGTGCATTGATCTGTAACCCAGCAGCAGTTACCGTCCCAGCATGTAGGACTGCATACCCCACCCCAGTGCATTGCTCGGCAACACTGTGTTAGATCACTGCCCAGTGTGGGGAAACTTGCAGCCCTTTCTGGAATTGACAGGATATACAGCTCCCACCCATTTACAGCTCCATAGCTCCATTGTTGCCCTCATAAGGGGGCGCTGTGTGTGTGAACATCACTGCCAGAGAGACCAGGCGGGGGAATCAGTTTAAATATCACCACATGGGAGGACCTTGGGGTATAGACAGAGAGGGGGAGACTGAGAGACAGTGTCATGGAAGGATGTGTTCCCAGGTTTCAGAATGCAGAAATGTAGACACTTCGATAGCATCCTGTAACAAGAGCCTGCCTTCCCAGGAAAGATGGGAAAATGGGATATTTGAGCATTTGTACTACAGCTTTGTAAATGGGAGTTGTTTCAACAGAATCTATGATTCACTGGGCTGAATCAAACAAAAAACTGTCTCAGTGACATTTTCCCTTAGTCTGACAGAACGATTATCTGCACGAGGCTCAGCTATTTTCCTGGTGCTATCGGATCAAATTCACCTCATGAACAACCCACCCCACCCCATGGTGTCCCTCTCATTCAATACCAGTCCGATTCTCCCACCCATCATGGCTGGAGTTACTCACCATCTCCCGGGTGACCCTGGATATTCATTGTTCCCTGACACTGGGGCAATCTTTAAAAGGCCAATGAGCACACGGTTGCGCTTTCTCAATAGGAGCTGCCCTGCGCAGTTTACCCTGAGCATGGGGGATAAGGGGCAATTACACTTCGGTTTGTCGACAGGGGCACGGAGGTCCTGGTGGATGGGCTAGTACAGAGGGGGACCATTCTCTTCCCAGAGGGTCCACACCACCTGACCCACTGATCATGGTCTGAGCTCCCCACCCAGCTCAGTGCAGTATCTGTGGTCTGAAGAAATGTCCAGCAATACAGGACAAGCATCAATAACCTTCCCCGCTCTGTCAGAATAAGGATCACTGTATTCTCTCTGCTCCCTCACACTCACTGTATAACAGGTAAAGCACCTTCCCACCCCACCGTGATCTCTCTCTCTCCCTCTCTCTCTCTCCCCCTGTCTTCCTCCTCCCTCCACTTCCCCACCCCCCACGTTAATAAAACTGCAAGGATACAACACTGTGGACTGATTCCCTCCGGACCCCTCACCATGTCCCCGTCCCCTTCACCTACACCAGCACTAACAGCATGGCCACCCACTCCCACTCTCACTCCCTCCCTCCCTTTCTCCCATTCCAGGAGAAACAGCCTGGAATAGGTCAGAAAGGGCCAAGCTGTGTGGTGGAGTGCCCGATATCCGTTCCCTCACCCCCTCCCCCCGCTTTTGGGAAGGACCCTGGTACGAGTCGGTGAGGACCGGGACGCCTCGTGTGCAGATTCTGAAACATCCACGTTCAACTGACCGTGTAAGGAGCAATGTTCAGCGAAGGGCAATTCTCACTTTAAACCCACTGGCAGCTCTGTTTCCCCCGGCACAACTTAGAAGCTGTGGCCCTGATGCCATCTCCCTTTTGTGTCGAGCTGGTACAAATGGAATCCCCACGGTCTTGGTGGGCAGGAGGGTGGGCTCACAACACATCGTCACCACCACCTCCCAGGAAGGGAGCACAGAGACTCCCTCCTACACCTCCCCCTGTAAACAGCTCAGATACTGAAACTAATCTGTAATATTTACTGCTCTCACCACTTGTCCTGATATCTTCAACAATCTGTGCTCATATACACCCAGCGCTCTCTGCTCATGCAACCCCTTTATTACGGTACGGCCTGTATTAAACTGTCTTTCAATGTTATTCCTACCACAGTATATAACCTCACACTGCTCTGCATTGATCCCCATCTGCCTCATAACAGAACACTACACCAACGTGTCACTGTCCTGTTAGAGTTCCACGCTGTCCTCCATAGACTTTACAATTCTTCCAGGTTCGGTGCCATCTACAAACATTGAGATTGTTATAGCGTCACAGTCCCCATGAAACAACTTAAATCTTGCCACACACACACGAGTCTGAGCAAGTGAAATACTGATATATTCCCACGGACAGAGTCGAATAATGACATGCTGTGAATGGAGCAACAGAAGTCCTGACACATACGAGACAGAGTAGATGAATTATTGACAAACCACAGAGCAAGAGAAACCCGGTTAGGTCCCACTTATCCACTTCATCAGGGTATAATGTGATGAAGATGAAAGTGTGTACTGTACCTTTAAGAGAGGGAATGCTGTTCTGAACTGAGAGCTTACAAGCTCCTGTGATATGAGACGATGGCAGACCCAGAAACAGTATATTGCTATAGAGCTGGAGTCGGGTAATAAGCAATTAAGAGAAAGAGGGTCCCAGAGTTGTGAATAGTTGATGTAAAATGTTCACTTTCAGAATGAAAAAAAAATTGATGTTTTTACTTAAACAGTGGAAGTTGGCGGATCTGTCCCTCATATTTTAACAGTTTATGAGGCGAATTGAGCATTTCTTTGCGTCATTTAAGTTACCAGATGAGCTTCACGCCGTAACCTCACCATCCCCATGTGTGTATCTGTGCACCTCCACACACATCATCAATTGCATCCGCTACACCCGAAGTGGCCTCATCTATATTGGGGAGTCAGACCGCCTACTTGCGGAACATTTCAGAGAACACCTCTGGGACACCCGGACCAACCAACTCAACCACCCTGTCGCCCAACACTTCAACTCCCCCTCCCACTCCAACAAGGACATGCAGGTCCTTGGACTCCTCCATCGCCAGACCATGGCAACACGCCGGTTGGAGGAATAGCACCTCATCTTCTGCCTGGGAACCCTCCAACCACAAGGGATGAACTCAGATTTCTCCAGTTTCCTCATTTCCCCTCCCCCCACCTTGTCTCAGTCAAATCCCTCAAACTCAGCACCGCCTTCCTATCTTGCAATCTTCTTCCTGACCTCTCCGCCACACCCCATTCCGGCCTATCACCCTAACCTTGACCTCCCTCCAACTATGGCATTCCCAACGCCCCTCCCCCAAGTCCCTCCTCCCTACTTTTTAGCTTAGCCTGCTGGACACACTTTCCTCATTCCTGAAGAAGGGCTTATGCCTGAAACGTCGATTCTCCTTCTCCTTGGATGCTGCCTGACCTGCTGCGCTATTCCAGCAACACATTTTCAGCTCTGATCTCCAGTATCTGCAGTCCTCACTTTCTTCTCGGGTAATAAGCAGTTAAGTGAAAGAGGGTCGCAGAGTTGTGAATTTTTGATGTAAAGTGTTCACTTTCAGAGTGAAAAAATAAATTGATGTTTTTATTTAAACAGTGGTATTTGGGAGTTCTCTGTCCCTCATATTTTAACAGTTTACGAGGCAAATTGAGCATTTCTTTATGTTTCATTTAACTTACCAGATGAGCTTCACGCCATGTCCTAACAATTCCTGTCAGTGTATGTGTGTGTCTCTGTGTGGGGCAGGTCTGGCAGTCTCTATGGTGCTTAAAGTGATGCAATGCCACCCTCTGCTGGCCTCCCCACGCCACTGCAAGGCATTGGCAGAGGGTGAAATCCAACAGGGATTCATTCAGAGAGGGGGAGGGAGAGAGCAGCTGCTCACAGCACCATCCAAACTGATGTCTGATCCATGGACTGATCTAAATGTCCTTTAAACGTTGTAACTGTCCCTGCTTTCACCACTTGCTCTGCAAGTTCATTCCACACACAAGCCAGATTCTGTCTAAAATAATTAACTCTTATGGCTTTTGTAAATCTTTTTCCTCGCCCCTTAAAATATCCCTCAGATTCGAATCCCCAAATCTAGGGAAAAGACATCAGCCCTTCAGCTTATCTGTACCCCTCATTATTTTGTAAACTTCTGTGAAGTTACCCCTTAACCTCATCCTCTCCAGTGAAAAAAGTCCCAGCATACCCTGCCTCTCCTTATTGCTCACTCCCTGCATTCCCAACAACATCCAGGTTCATCTGTTCTCAATCCTCTCCAGCTTAATAATATCAAGGTCAATAATATCAAAGTGAATAGTCAAGGTATTTTCTAAGGGTGGGGGAGACCAAAACTCGAGGGCATAGGTTTAAGGTGAGTGGGGAAACATTAAAGCGACTTAAAGGGCAGCTTTTTCACCCAGCGGGTGGTGTGCCTATGGAATGAGCGGGCAGGATGACCAGACTGGACACAGTATTCCAGAAGAGGTCTCACCAATGTCCTGTACAACCTGAACATGACATCCCCATTCCGATACTCAAAGGGTCTGACCAATGAAGACAAGTGTGTTAAACACCTTCTTAACCGCACTAACTATATAAGATGCAAATTTTAAAGAATTATACCTGACGGCCTAGGTGTCTATTCTACAACACTGCCAAAGGCTCTACCTTTAATTGTACAGGTCCTGCTGTTGTTTGATTTACCAAATCCAGTACTTCGCATTAATTCAAACTGAACTCCATCAGCCACCCCTCTGCCCAGTGTGTGATATTACTGCCACCTCCCCTCCCCCTTCAATTTTAAAACGCCTATTCCTCTCCAGATGGCCTGCACACTCCGGCCTTGATTTTCACAAAGACCCTGAGCTTGGTTTGCCTTGTATGGTTAGGGGGAGGAGGGACAGATTGCAGACACAGTCAGTGGGAGGAGAGGCTGGACAGTCATCACTGGTCAGGAAGAGGGGAGTCGCACGTTCGAGTTGGGTAAGAGTGATCGGTGTTTTGTGACCAGAAATTAAGCTCTTCCTTTGTCTCTGCTGTTCAGTAATAAATATCCATTTGAGACCCTTCATTGGGCAGAGTGTGTCTGCAGGATTTCTTTCCGAAATATTGCAGACTACAGATAATAGCGATTAATCAATGGCATAGCACGTCACTCAATATCCTACAGGTGAGACAAATATCTTGCATTTGTTTAACAATACAAAGTGTTTTGTGTCGTTCAGTAATGGTAACCTGATTATAATAAATCCACACCGAACTGAAAGTGGGCACTAGAATATGACCCAAAATCTGGGTATAGTAGTATAGTGGGTAGTGTCCCTGTCTCTGAGCCAGAACTCTGGATTTGATTCCAATTCCTGAACTTGTGTGGTAGTGTTCCTAACTCTGGACTATAGGGCCTGTATTTAAGTCCTGCCTGTTGCAGAGGTATGTCACATCATGTCAGAACACGCTGATGAACTAACACACAGGAGAATACTGTTACAGCTTTATGGGTATTGCTGAGTGATGCTAGTCCCTACCTCCAGTCACAAAGGTCTCGGTGTAAATCCCACAGAAGTTTCTCATGATACATATGAACAAACTGATTAAAATGGATTTAGAATTGTGACTTTATCGATAAGGGAACGGTGTCAGTATTGAATTTAAGAATTTAGGCCCGGGATGACTGAAAGTACAGCTATTCGTGTTGATTGGAGTCACATTTCGCAGCAGTAGTGGTTTATAAAATCAAAATGGCCATGGATAGGGTGAGTAGTCAGGGTTTGTCCCCAGGTTAGGGACGTCCAAAACTAGAGGGCATTGTTTGAAAGTGAGAGGGGAAAGATTTTGATGAGGCCTAAAGGGCACCATTTCACACAGAGTGTGATGTGCGTTTGGAATGAGCTGCCAGAGGAAGTGGTGGAGGCTGGTAAATATACAGCATGTAAAAGGAATCTGGCCTGCCGAGCTTCTCCAGAAATTTCTGCATTTGTTTAAAAATGCAGTCATTTTAACACAGGTATTCTGAATACATTAAATATTTTAATTTTTAATGACGCAGGGCCATGTAAACATATTTCAAATCAGTCGAGACCATTTTCTGCTAAGGGTATGGCTCTGTGTATGACAGCAGCAATGATGAACCTACATGGAGCAGGGACTGTGATGGAGACATAGTTTGGACAATGTACAAGGACACCTCACATGGTCCAGTTTGGGAGAGGATGACATTACTGTGTGATTCAGCTCAGAGAGGGAGAAAATGTAACCTGCCTGAGAAGGAATGACTTATCACACTCTCTCTCCTTCATTGTTCCTCATCACAGCAATGTGTGCAAGCTAAAAAGAAGTCTACAGTCATCGTTACTTTTATAGAATCACTGCAGTGTTGAAACAGGCCCTTCGGCCCAACAAGTCCATACCAACGTTCCCAACCCATTTCAGGCTGGAATCAAACCCAAGCCCCTGCAGCTGTGAAGCAGCAGTGCTGACCACCGTGCTGCCCTTTGGGTGATCCTGACCAGAATTCAATGGAATCCCCTCAGCGCCTAAAGCAAATGGAATTCAGCCAAATCCAACTCTCCCAGGATGAAATCCCATTGCTAGCAACCGTGTGTGTACAATATCTTCAGAAGCAGAATAACGTTTTGGACAATCTCAATTTTTACTTTTGTCATGAGTTCCAATAATATCTGGACAAAGTTCTTTCAAATTAAATTGCAGAAATTTTGTTAATCTGTGTATGTGTGTTTGCATGTGTGTGTTTGTGTGTGTGTATGTGTGTGCGTTTGTTTGTGTGTTTGTGTGTGTGTGTGTGTGTTTAGATATCATCGGCGATATCATCGGCCATATCACTAACCTTGTTACATTTAATATTTGTTGTGAGCAGTGGAGGCTTGGGACTAGAAAAGGAAACAGTGACCCCAAAAGCTGGTGGGTAAGTTGTTGGAGGGGGTTCTGAGGGATAGCATTTACATACATTTGGGAAGGCAAGGGCTGATCGGGGTAGACAACGTGGCTTTCTGCATGGGAAATCATGCCTCATTAATTTGATTGAGTTTTATGAAGAGGTGACAAAGAAGATTGATGAAGCCAGTTTGGTAGACGTGGTCTATATGGACTTCAGCAAGGTGTTCATTTAAAGAACAAAGAGCAAAGAAAATTTGCAGCCAAGGAAAAGGACCTTCGCACTCCAAGCCTGAGCCAATCCAAACGTACTGTCTAAATCAGTCGCCCAATTCCTAAGCATATCTATCCCTGTACTCCCCACTACTCATGCATCTGTCCAGATGCATCTTAAATGAATCTACCGTGCCTGCCTCTACCACCTCTGCTGGCAACATGTTCCAAATGCCCACCACTCTCTGTGTGAAGTACTTACCATGTGTATCCCCCTTAAACATTCCAACTCTCACTTTGAAAGCATGACCTCTCGTTATTGAATCCTTCACCCTGGGAAAAAGCCCATCTCTATCCACCCTGTCTATACCCTTCATGATTTTGTAAACCTCAATCAGGTCCCCCCTCAATCTCCTTTTTTCTAGTGAAATTAAACCGAACTTACTCAGCCTCTCTTCATAGCTGGTATTTCATTCTGATTGTTAGACAGATGAGTAAGGTTTGGTCACAAGGGATACAGAGGAAGCTAGTCACAATTGCCTTGAAGGAAGAGGGATATTTTTCAGCCTGGAGGCTTGTGAGCAGCAGTGTGCTGTAAGAATCAGTACTGAGTTCACTGCATTTCATCATTTATGTAAAGGATTTAGATGTGAATATTGGGGCCATATTTAATAAGTTTACAGATTCCATCAGAAAGGTGTATAGTAGATTATCTCAGAGTACAACAAGACCACAATTAGATGGGACAAAGGGGCAAGGATTGACAGATGAAGTTTAATTTAGATAAATACGAGGTTTTGTATTTTGTGAACGCACACCAGGGCAGGATTTATACACTTAATGATAAGGTCCTGGGGCGTGTTGTAGAACCAAGAGACATAGGACTGCAGGTATATTGTTCCTTGAATGTGGACTCGCAGGTAGACAGAGTGGTGCAGAACACACTTGGCACATTTGCCTTAATCAGTCAGAGCATTGAGTATAGGAATTGTGGTTGGATGTTGTATCTGTACAGGATGTTGTGTGGCCACTTTAAAAATACTGCGGACAACTCGGTTTTCTGCAGAAATAACTTACCCGGGTGTTCCAGGACTGGAGGTTTGAGCTTTAATGAGAGGTTGATTAGGTTGAAGTGCTTTCTCCTGGAGTGTCAGAGGCTGAAGGGTGACATTATAGAGGTTTATAAAACCATCAGGGGCATGGATATTCTGAACAGCCACGTTCTGCTCTCCAGGATAGCGGAGTCCAGAACAAGAGGGCATAGTTCGAAGGGGAGAGGGTGAATGATTTAGAAGGGACCTGAAGATAAATGTTTCATACAGAGAGTGGTGTGTGTACAGAAAGTGCTGTCAGAGGAAGTGCTGAAGGCGGTTACAATCGCACATTTTAAAAGTATCTGAAAGAGGAGAGATATTTACCAAATGCTGGCAGATGGGACTGGATCAGATTTGAAATCTGATCGGAGTGAACAGATTGGACTAACGGGTCTGTTTCCGTTCTGCATGACTCTCTGGTTCTATAAGAAGGATGTTGAATAATTCTGAAAGGGCCTTTCAAGTGGGAATTCTCTTCACTGGGAGTTTATCGTGCCTCTATGTTCACATTGATTGAAAGTTGCATTAGTTAAATATTTGACAGAGAAGTGAGTCACGGATAATGGGATATAGACAGGAAAGTGGGGCTGAGACCCCAACCTGATCATCCACAATCTTTGTACCTGGTGGAGAAGGGTCAAAGTATCTAATGACTCACTCCTGCTCCTCAGTCCCATGTTTCTGTGTTCCATTTAGCCCCTCAAACCTGCTAGACAGGGACAGTTGGAGGCAACTTACTCCTATAATCTGGTGCACAGAAACAGAGGAGACCATTCAGCCTCTCAATACTGTCACACATGCTTTGAAGTGATTTGGGAAAAGTAATTGGAAAATCCAATCACAGGTATGAAAAAGAGGCCCGTCATCTCTCTTCACAGAGCTTCCCTCTCTGCAACTTGTGCTTCATTTGTTGTTCATGTTGTACACCCAGATTCGCTGTGAATACAGCCCCCCTACCTCAACCAGAGTTGGCTCACAAAATCCTCTGGTCTCCCTGACTGCAATATTCAGTAATTGCACATTCATGAAAATAACACCCACTAACTTTCCAATAACAGAATGGGAGAACATCAGAAACAGGGGCAGGTTGTTCACTCCCCAAGCCTGCCTTGCCCTTCACTAAGATCATGACTGATCTGCTCTTGGTCTCAAATCCTCTTTCATACCCAATTCTTCATAGCCCTCACCTCACTGTCAGGACAATATCCATCTACCTCCTCTTCAAATACTTTCAGTCAGCTATCTTCCCGAACACTCTTGAGAACAGAAATCCTGACATTCAATCCCACCTGTTTGAAGAAAACACTTGCTGATCCTATACCATGGTTTATTGATATGAACAAAAGAGGTTGAGACAAGGGTTCAGGTAAAAATGACTGGCCCCGATATCAAGGCAGTGGATGACTTCTGTTGACATCAAGGAGCTTAACAAAACTGGACTTAATGGGAATCAGAGTAAACTCTCCAGTGTTTGGGGTCAAACATGGCACAAAGGAAGATGGTCATCATCTCAGTCCTGGGTCACCTCTGTGGGAGATCCTCAGGGTAAGTTCCTCTTCACAAACAGCTTCAGCTGCTTCATCAATGTCTCCCCACCCCCACCTTCCCCACCATAAGATCAGTAGTGGGGATGGTCACGAAGATGCCACAATGTTCAGAACATTTTGTTCCCCCTTCAGCTCCTGAGCTGGTCTGTGTCCATGTGCAGCAAGACTCAGACTCCATTGAGACTTGTGCTGTTAAATGGTCCGTAACATACATACCAGCGCTGCCTGTCACTGCACATTACCACAGTAAAACAAGAGTTCATTCAGCACCTCACGCTGGTTTCACAGGAATATGAGGAAGTCATTCAGTCCATTGACACTATTGGAGAAGAACAGGGACAGCCCATTCAGTGCCTCCAGCCTATTACTCAGGACGAGAAGGAGTCTAGTGTGATGGACCAACGAGAGCCCCTCGAAAATATTTGAAGGCGGTCACCTAGACTCTATATTTTTTTTATTTTAAAGGGAATATAAAGTGACTGTTCCAGATGCAATGTGACAGGTCAAACTACTTGGTGTGAAGCTAAACACTATTTATTGAAACAGGAAAGATAAAATGAAAGCAAAGAAAGAGGAATTTAGAAAATCATAATTCCATTAGACAAGTTAACAGAATAACAAATCTAGGAATTATTACTAATGAACTGTACCAATATAGGAAAATCCCAAAAACACAGCCCCTGGCAGAAAGGAAAATTCAGACACAGATTGTCACAAACATTTCTCTAATCCGGGAATTAAAAACAGCACCAAGAGAAAATTCAGAGAGAGTAGCACCCAGGAATTAGTCACTGAAGATTCCAACTCTGTACAGACCCCAATAGTTTCTGATACTACTGAGAAACCAAAACCCAGAGATCGTAATTTGCCACACCCATGCAGTCTGCATTAAAATTAACCCAAGGCCTCCCTAGCTGTTTACTCAGTGGTCTTAACTAACCAGATTGGTAACGATCATTCAATCTCTCTCTTAAAAGAAACCAGGACAAAATAACCTCTCAAAGCCTGCAGCATCATCACACTTGTCAGTACATCGAGCTGTCAAACAGGAACCAGGGGTAACCCAATCAGGCCCTTGGTCCTGTCCAATCGGAAGAGGAAGAAGCCATTCAGACCCTTGAGTCTCTTACACAGGAACAGGAGGAGGCCATTCAGCCCCTAAAGCCACTTCCACAGCAACAGGTTGAGGCCATTCAGCTCCTTCAGTCTCTTACACAGGAACAGAAAGAGGCCATTCCCCCCTCAACGCACTTGCAAAGGGACAGAATGAGGTAATTGATGCTGATTCCTGATGAATGGCTTGTGCCCAAAACGTGGATTCTCCTGCTCCTCGGAGCTGCCTAACCATCTGTGCTTTTCCAGCAATCTACTGTCTACTACAATCTCCAGCATCGGCAGTCCTCACTGTCTCCAGATTGATGCTCCAATATGATGAACATTGGTGCACAGACAGACTGCTCCACGTTGTTCCTCGTGGCTCCGTTGCTCATGATAAACACGTGGGACTTTAACGTGGTTTTCTAGTGTTGAGGAGGGAAGCCATATATCTTGTGTGAAGTCTCAAGAAGGCACCTTCCATCTCCGAGAAGCCAGCCTTTCTCTAAGTAGGGCGGAAACTGGTGGGAATGGCTACCTGTTTCAGATCGAAGGTATTATGGCTGATGTTGGGGATTGTGAACAACATGGCGTTCAGTACGGGTTCACATGCCAACAGCACAATAACATAGGGAGAGTTAATTTAGGCATATAAACTATTAGGAAAGTCGCGTTAGACTGATGAATCGACTCTCTGTGTTCAGAAAATGCTGATCTTGCTTCTGTTGATCTTGTCGAGTGCTTGTCTTGTGCAGTGTATCGTGTATGCCTTACTGTGTCCAAGTCTATTTCCACCCTATGATCTATCTGGCCATGCTTACTATGATCTGCCTCCACTGCTCAAAATAAAGTGTTTCCCTGTACTGAGGTACACGTGACAATAAATCAGATCAATCAATCCTGAGCAAAGTATGGAATTTCTCACTCTATCAATGTGTCTTTTGGAAATATATCTGCTACACCTCGTGTTTCAGCATCACCATTTCAGATTTTACACCTCAGCAGATTAAACCCTCAGGTTCTTCAATCTATCCTCATGATACTGCCATCTGTATCTGTGGTAAGGAGATCATTCCTTACAAAGGAGATCAAATCTGTAGAGAGCGCCCCAAATGCTCTCTCAGCAAGGCTCTACAACAGCAGAAAGATGGCTTTACTTATGTACTCGAATCATCTTACAATGAAGGACAGCATAGTATTGACTGCACCCATTACTTACACAGAGTTTGATTCGGAGCAGTCAGCATAGACTTGTGAGTGGGAGATCATGCTTCCCAACTTTGTTAGAGTTCTTTGATGAAGTGACCAAGAAGGTTTACGAGGACAGAGCTGTAAATTTAGTCTCTATGGATATCAGTAAGGCCTTTGATAAGGTTCCACATGGCAGGCTGCTCTGGAAGATTCCATCAGGTGGAATGCTGGGGGAACTGTCCAATCGGATACACAGTTGGGTTGATGGTCGGAAGCAGAGGGTTTAGTGGAAAGATGATGGTCAGACTGAAGGCTGTGTCCATTGCTGTTTGTTATCTATGATTTGGTTGAGAATATGCAAGGCATGATTAGTAAGTTTGCTGATGATACTAAAATAAGTGGTTGCGTGATCAGTGAGGAAGTTTCTCAGAACTTGCAGCAGGACCTTAATCAGGTGGGGAAGTGGGCTGAGAAATGGCAAATGGAATTTAATATAGATGTGTGAGGTCTTGCATTTTGGAAACTCAAATCAAGGTAGGAGTTTCACGGTGAATGGGAGGGTCTTAAGAAGTGCAGTGGGCAGAGGGACCTTGGTTTTCACGGGCATGGTTCTCTAAGAGTAAAGTTACAGTTAGACAGGGCAGTGAAGAAGGATTTGGGCACATTGGCCTTCATCAGGCCGGACATTGAGGATAGAAGTTGGGAAGTTATGTTGCAGTTACACAGGACTTCGGTAAGGCCACACTTGGAGTATTGTATTCAGGTTTTGTAACCTCTTATAGGGAGGATGTTATGAAATTAGAAAGATTGCAGACGAAACTTACAAGGACGTTGCCAGGACCCAATGGTCTAAATTATAGGGAGAGGTTGGACAAGCTAGGACCTTTTCTTTAGCGTGTAAGAGACTGAGGGAGTCCTTATAGAGCTGAATAAAACCATGAGGGGTATGGATAGGGTTAATGCTCTCAGTCTTTTTCCAAGGTGTACAGAATCGAGCATTAGAGGGGATCAGTTTAAGTTTAGAGGGGAAGGAATAAAAGGGAACCTGAGTGGCCACTTCTTTAACAGAGGGCTGGTACACGGATGAGCTGCCAGCAGATGTGGCTGGTGGTGGGGCGGGGGGAGGGTGGTGTACATTAACAGCATTAACAACATTTCAATGCATTTGGATAAATATGTCGATAGGAAAGGACTGGAAGGATATGGGCCAACTGCAGGGAAATGGGGCTAACGTGAATGGACATTTACAAGGTGAAGATGAACCCCTCTGTTAATTAAAACCAAACACCCAGAAAAGCTCACCTCACCTCGTAATTTGTTAAAATATGAGTGACACCGATCTCCTATATTCCACTATTTAAACAAAAATTAACAAGTTTGTTTCTTAACTTTAATAGTGAACACTAAACAACAACTATTGACAAATAGAAGCCCCTCTTTTCTTAGCTACTTACTATCTGACTCCAATTCTGTAAAAATTTGCTTTTCCAACAGCGCACATATTAAACATTACAATCTGAAGAGCACACAGTCTCCATCTTCCCCGCTGTGCTCACTCTTCCAGCTGCTGATCACCCTGGGTCTTTTTTTTATTGCAAGTAGGTTTACATGAACATGTGTCTTTGATAGAGAGTGTTTGAGATGGTCAGTTAACACTCCTGCTCGCCAGCAGTTGCTCTGATGTTGCATGGCAGTAGCTCTCCCTCCAGTGTTCAAAATGCTGGGTATGTATACTCCCCATGATATAGTAATTCTCAAAATTTGGTTGCTTGCCAGGTGTCCAAACAATAATATTCAAATTCCATTGGCTTCTGGTTTCCTGAGCGTTATTTAAACTCTTTGGTTGCATTTGAATGGCTGTCAAAACAGCAACCAAAACTCAGGTATCCATTTCTCAGCTAATGGTGACATGTGGAACAGTTTGATCTTTAGCTGGCATCTATGGCTTTAATTTCTATTCGGCAAAACCCGTTCTGTTTTAAAGTACTCTAACATGTTTTTGGCTTCACAACATCTCCCTGCTTCAGAAAATAAAGTGAACCAGCAGAATGAAAAGATGACTACATTTCTTCTCCTCTAATTCTTAATACCAATTTTATGAACTTCAAAAGTATTAATCTCAGTTATATCATTCATATTAATTCTGCACACCAATACAACACTGGAATAAGTCAAATCTTATCTACACTGCTTTCCTTTAAATCCGCGAAAACCCATCTGCTATCACATTGTAGGAGCCACGGCATGTACATTTTGTAAGTTTAAAGTCGGGAAGGTAAGACTCCAATGAAATAGTCTCATATTCTGGTCTTTAACTATTCCAGAAAATGCGAGAGATTTGTCATTGTCCACAACCATCTCCGACAATTTGTTTTTCGTATACACATTAAAATATTGTCAGGCCAGTGCGAATTGAGTTTTTTCGACAAGTAGCCAATTAGCCATTCAGTTCCATCATCATCTTTCTGTATCAATACATCTCCGATTCCGATATCCTGAGCATCAAACACAATTTGCAAAGGGTTTCAGAATATTTGGTGTAGCTAAAACGGGTGCGGTGATTAATCCTGCTTTAAAATTCTCAAATGCCTCCTGGCATTGTTCTGTGCAACACAATTCTGTATTCTCCTTTAATAAATCCATCAGTTGTGTCCATACGCTGCTGAAGTTTAGAACAAACTTCCGATTGAATCCACTCAGTTCCAAATGTTGAAGCATCTCTTTCTTCGAGGATGGTTGTGGAAATTCCTCAAAGCCCTTCGTCTTTGTGTTCCATAGGGTCAACCTTCCATGTCCAATGTAATGTCCCAAGAACGTCACCTCTGCCTTCGCGAATTCTGTTTTTTTTAAGTTTATTACCAAGTTTGCTTCTTGTTCAACATAATCTGTCAACTGTTACATGTGAGCTTTCAATCACTTGCTAAAGATCACTACATCATACAGATAAACTACACAATTTGTTCATCTGGCGACAGCTCTGTACCTGAGTCTTAAATGTTTCTGGAGCATTATTCATCCATATAAATTAATCAATAAAATTTTTTGTCATCTCCAGTATCTTTACTAGATAGCTTAACTGACTCCTCTTTTTTTTTAAGTTGAAAGGGGCCACTAAACCTGGCTTTGAAGGGATTACCTATCACTGGTGGCAATACTAATACATCATCCCCACGGGATATCCTCAAAGTTTCAGAGTTTTTATCTGCCACCTGCTTCACTCTATGTTATGCTCTTCAGATACTATTTAGCAAACTCACCAACTCCATCTACTCTCTCCTTCACCTCACACACAGAATCCAAGTGTGAGATTTCCGACTTCGGTCCTGTCAATTTATATTTAATTAATTTCAAAGGACCTCTCACTTCATGTATGAATATTAACTCAAAGGAAGTAAAGTGAGTAGATTTATTTGGGGCATCTCTAATGGCAAACAATATAATGGGACACCTTTATTCCAATCATTCGGGTAATCATAACAGTACGCTGTTAACATGGTCTTCAGCGTCTGATGCTAACTTTCCAAGGCTCCCTGGGATTCAGGATCCGACGCACTTGATTTAAACTGCTGCATGCTGAACTTATCCATGACTTCCTTAAACAGCTGAGCAGTAAAATGAGTTCCTTGGTCTGACTCAATCTTACTGCCTAGCCCACAGCGAGTAAAGAAAGCTACCAACCTCTCCACCTTCTTTTTTATCTTAACATTCCATAATGGAATTGCCTCTGGAAATCTGGTAGACATATTCATTATTGTCAGAAAATATAGTTTTCCACTTCTATTTTAGGAAGCAGAGCTACGCAATTAATCATAACCCACGTGAAATGTTCTTCGAATGCAGTAATTGGCACGAAAGGTGCTGGCTTTATTCCTGCCTGTTACTTACCTACCATTTGGGATGTATGTCATGTACAAAAAAAACCCACGTCCTTGTGCATTCCAGGCCAGTGGAAATGCTTCTGTACCTTAGCCTGAGTCTTCTGTACACCTAGGTGACCGCCTGCAGTTAGTTTATGTGCTAGCCATATGTTACACGTAACACAATGTGGTGTACTTCAGCCCATTTCCCGTCTGCAGTAACCTATCGGGGTCTCCATTTTAATTTTAGGATTCTATCTTTAAGTTAATAACGTTCAACAATATATTCTGATTCCTTTTCTGTGTGTGTGCATGTATATGTGTGTGTGAATGTGTGTGTATATATCTGTTGTAAGTCCATTAGCCTATCAGGACTAAACACCTCTGCCTGATCCTCTACCTGTTCAGGGTTTTCCTGCACCGTTACATCAAACAGGGGGTCAGTTCACTGAGCATCAATTCATTTGTCTTTTTCTTTCGTTTTTCCTTCCTGCTGTAACTTATGACAGTGGGATCTTGTTACTACACAGTCTGGAAAAATTCCTCGGTATTTTTCTTTTAACACCCCAATTCCCTAGACTTCTGTTGGCTTCTCCACCACAAGGGGTGCGTCTCCCACCTCGCCTCCTTCTAAATCGTTCACAAGAACAAACTGTATTCCTGGAACTGACACTCTGTTACTCACTGTCACTGTTACTTCCCTAATCTTGATTTGGCATTCCATCCTGATGTTACACAAGGGAATGCTTAATTTCTGTCCCCATTCCACAAATTATCACACTCTTGATTAACATGCCAGAAAGAGTGAAAATACTTTCATCTCTTAGTATTAGCGGCCGAGAGAAATTGAGGACTGCAGATGCTGGAGATGAGAGTTGTAAAGTGTGTGGCTGGAAAAGCACAACACGTCGGCAGCCCGAGGGGCAGGAGAGTTAACGTTTCAGGTATAAATCCTTCATCAGGAAAGTGGGGGATAAGGGAGGGGGAAGAAGGTTGAGAAATAAATAGGAGGGTGTGGTGGAGCTGGGTGGAAGGGAGCTTGGAAGGCGATAGGTAGATGCAGGTGGGGTGTGATGGTGACAGGTCGGACAGGAGGGTGTTAGGACTCCTATCGGTGGTAGGACAGCTGGAATCCTCGAACTATATTGCATCAAAGTTGACTTCACCAAATTTCAAATCTCCCCTCCACCAACCTGTCCCAGATCCAACCGTTCAATCTAGCACTGCTCTCGTGAACTGCCCTAACTGGCCATCTTCCTTCCCACCTAACGACTCCACCCTCCCCTCCAACATATCACTATTACTCCCACCTACATCTTCTTATTGCCTTCCCAGTGACACTCCCACCAGACCAGCTACTCCCCTCGTATTAATCTTTCAGTCTCATTGTCCCCCAACCACATTCTTGACGATGGGTTTCTGCCTGATATTCAATTGTCCTGCTGTTTGGATGCTGCCTGATCTGTTGTGTGTTTCTGGCACCTCACTTCTCAACTATTAGAGTCTGAGCAGATCCCGTATCTAACAAAATTATAACTTCTTGTCCTTCTCCCCCTGTTCTTTCTGAGTAAACTTTATCTACAGAGACGAATTCTTTCAGAGATCAGGCACTGCCTCCATACCCAGCCCTTGCCTCGGCTGTGCACTCTCCTACAGCTCCTCAACTCTACTTGGGGTCGCCTTTACCAGTTTCACTAATGCCACTGGGCTTAGCCTCTTCTGCCACATCTTTCCCCAAAGTGCCTTCATTCAACGCCCAGCACGGTGTGTCCCAGCTTACTGCAGTGAAACCACCTTTTCCCAGTGCCCATCTTAAACCATCGGCACTGTCATTTTATGTTTTCCACTCCCTTACAGTGAGAACACCTGAGGTCTTTCACCACCTTTCAACCCCCTTGGGCTTCTTTCTTCACTTGTGGTAAAGTATTGTGTGCTACTGTTTGTTCGTAATGTGTGATCTTCCCTTCTCCCTATTTCTTCCCTCACAGGATAAAACTCCTGCCAGAAGCTAAATATCATCTCATGCCCCAGTGCATATTTACCTGCCCTTTCTGTCGTGCTTCTCACTTTTTGAACTTTCGGTACATTCACATGAATTCTTACTATCTCTGGAAGTAAGTCTTTTAACTTCTCCAGCAAATTAATCTCCCTTCAAGCCTCACAGGTCTTATCCATTTTTAAGGCCAGCACCCATCTATCAAAATGACTGTGGTTACTTCTTTCAAACACAATATAAGACTGACCTGTTTCCATCTCTATTTTTCTGAACTTCTGTCTATATGCTTCTCGTACCCATTCATAACCAACCAAAATAGCCAATTTGACATCTTGATAATCTCTTGACCCCTCATCTGATAGCGCTGCACATACCTCACCAGATGTGCCCACCAGCTTAGTCTGAACTAGCATTACCCACAAGTTCACTGGACACATCATCTGACTAGCCATTTTTTCAAATGAAATAAAAAAGGTTTTGACATTTTTGTCACCGAAATATGCCAAGTTATTAACATAGTTGTATACATCCCTATGTTCTCCCTTCATCTCCATCCTGTTAACTTAACTTTCCTGTCTAATTCCCAACTTCTGAATTTCAAATCCTCTCTCTCTTTCTTTTTCATCTCTTTCTCTTTCTTCTCTCTCTATTTCCTTCCCTTTAGTTATCTTCTATCTCCAGTTGCCACATTTGCAATAAGTTTTTTTCTAACTCCACTGCAGTTGCCTATTTTCCTGATACATCAAAGTGCTTGACCAACTCCATAACGATTTCAGCTTCCCTTTTCTCCCTGGTTAAACTCAATTCCAACCTATTTGCTAATTCTAAAAAATGTCCTCCTTCTGTCCTTCTAAACTTCCTTGGTAAATTTGGGAATCTCTTTCGTAATGTTAAAAGCCATTTCCCTCACTTTTGATTTGATGAACCACAAGTAACAAAATTATACGAATTTTCCCACTGGTTTTATTTGAAGATCAAAGTCACTAATTTCAATGAGTTGGAATTTGCTGGGACCTGCTGTATCTCAAATCTGTTCAAGTCGGTTCAAGTGCCACACGGTAAGGCCCCAGTTATGACATCAATGTCGAATCCCTCTGCTAATTACAACCACACACCCAGAAAAGCTCACTTCACATCATAATCTGTTAAAACTTGAGCGACAGCGAACTCCTAAATTCCACTAATGAACAAAAAGTAACAATTTAAATGTGTGCAAGTTAGCTCGCTGAGCTTGAAGGTTTGTTTTCAGAAGGTTCGTCACCATGACTGGGTGACATCCTCAGTGAGAGTATCTGCTGAAGTGCTGGTGGTATGTCCCGTCTCTCTCTTAAAAGGTCTTGGTTTCTTAAAGTGGGTGATGTCATTTCCGGCTATTTTAACAAGACAATGTAGACAGGATCTAAATTGATCCGTTTATTGATGGATTTCTGGTTAGAACGCCATTCCTCTAAGAAGGTCCTTGCATGTCTTAGCATGTGTGTGTGTGTTTTGTCCCAAAGTGGTGCCTTTCTTTGTCTGTATGTATGGAACATAATGATAGTGGGTCATGTCTTTTGGTGGTCAGTTGGTGTTCATGTATCCTCGTAACACGACAATAGGACAGTTTCAATGGTCGAAAAGTGATTTTATACACACTGTTTAATCAATGTGTGTGTGCAGTTAAGTCGCATTTTTCACACGTGCACAACACATTGTAAATGAACAACAGAGACACAGTTAACGAAAAATGATGCACATGATTTATAAAATTGATAAAACATTAAAACATGATTTGATCCTCTCAACGTTCCCTCCTTTTCTGGAATTCCCTACTCTACTCTCTCATTCTTCCCAGGATGAGTGCTCCAAATTATTGATTCTAGTGTCCCAAATTATTACAGTTAATCCCCTTCAATATATTGGCCTGTTGGGTTCTTTCCAAAGCTAGTGTCTGTCATATAATCGGAGATAAATATTCTGGCATCAGACTCAGCATTCGAACATATTACTCTGTTGTACATGCACTGAACCAAGGACCACAGCACACAGGCGTTGCCAAACCATTGGGGAATGTTCATCTACTTCTTTCGATCATGTAGTTTTCTCATTTTCCACAACTCCAGATCTATATCCTCTCTCTCGTTCTCCCTTTGCATCTAGTTAAGAAATCCACCAATTATTCTTCGTGTCCCATATCCCAAACCTCCTTCTTTCAGTTTATATCTAATGCTCTCTTCAAGATGTAATGTGGTTATAATTAAGCAATGTAACTACAAAGACATGCGGGAAGATCTGGCCAAAGTTATTTGGAAGGGGAGCTGAGCAGGAAAGACCGTGGAACAGCAACGGGAGGAGGTTCTGGGGATAATTCGGAAGATAATACCCGAAATGCAACCCCAAGAAGATGAAGCATACTCATGGGAGGACAAGGCGGCCATGAGTGATAAGGCATCAAACCAAAAGAGAAAATATACAAAGTGGTGAAGGTGGTTGGGAATCCAGAGAATTCATTGGCTCTGCAACTACAAAACGCTGGCATCACTGACATTACAGAGGTCTTAGTCATGGTCAGGGAAAGAATCAGAGGAAACACATTCACTTTAAACACAGAAGATGGTATTTCTCAAGGAAAAACATTCAGGTGAATTAAACATTTGCATTAAGATCAGTTAAATTCTTTTGCGGAATGTGTCAGGTTGGAAGCAAGACCCGGGGAGAGAGCCCCTCAGCGGAATGAGAGTATGAAAATGGAAGTATTGCCACATCAGAAACCAGGTCAGGTGACTGAGTGCAGGGCTGATGGGTGAATGGGTCTCAGTGAGATTTGGGGAACAGACAGCAGAATTGCATTGCAGATATTGCAGCTCGAAACTGCGTATTCATGTACTGCTGTAGACCACAGCAGCAGGAGAAGCAGACCTGCATTCAACCAGAACCTGTAACTTTTTGCCAGGGAAACACCTCACTCTGTCAATACCATCAACACCATCTATGGCTCAGTGACGAGTGTGGGTGAGTATGTCAGAGTCAGATTCACATGAACCTTAACCCGATGCTAACGCATTAAAGCTACCAGACTTGACCAACAGATCTGATCGAAGCACTGCAGTCCTGTCACGTTCAGTTATAAAATGATGATGGACGATTAAACAAATGACTGGAGGAGAGGACTCCACAAACATTCCCATCCTTAATAATAGAACAGACCTGCACATCAGTGTAAAAGAGATGGGTGTTTCATCTGCAGCATCCTCTGCCAGAAGTATTGAGTCGATGATACACCTCACCCTCATCACGATGCCCACAGAATCACAGATGTCAGTCTTCAACCAATTTCAATTGCTGCACGTGACATGAAGAAACAGCTGAACAGAGTAGATATGACACTGGCAATGAGCCCTGACACCATTTCTGCAATAGGACTGAAGACTTGTGCTGCATAACAAGCTGTGTCCTTGGGGAAACTGTTTCATTCCAGCTCCAACTCCGACATCTCCCTGGCAGTGTGGAAAATTACTCAGCGATGTCCCACTCCCTAAGAGGGGAATAATTACAATCTGAACAATTACCACTCCCTCAGTCCCATCACGACAGTCAAATTGGTTGAAGTTCTTTTTGACAGAGCTGGTAAACAGCATAGAAATAACCTGCTCAGTGTGGTTTCCAATAGGTCCCCATGTGGAGATGGTGCTGTTGTGGAAATGTTACTGGATTACGAATCCAGACCAGGCTAATGCTCTGGCAGTGGGTGGAAGTTAAAGACAATTAATAAAATATCGAGATCTAATATCTGCGATCAGTAACAGTGACCTTGAAGCCAATATGGATTGTAAACAGAATTTCCTTCTCCAATTGACTTTTAGGAAGTGAATCTCCCATGATTTCCTGGGCTGACCTAAAACTGACTCCAAAGACCCTGACATGTGATAAACATTTCAATGGTCATTGAAACGGTCAAGCAAAGCAGTCATTTGTGCCTAACTACTCCAAGGTCTGAAAGGATGAAACCAGACAGAACACCCGGCCTCAGCATCAGTATCGGAAAAGGGAATGGGAACACAGTCCTGTTGACCCTGCAGAGAATTCCTTCCTAACATCTGAGAGCTTGTGACAACATTTACAGAGCTTTCCCACAGACTGCACAGAAACAGCGGGAAAGGAGAAGATCATACAACACATTGAGCCTCTCCCATTTTAGTTCATGGAAAAAAATCTCCTCAATGCACTTACCCCACACGATATACATATCCTTTAATGTGAGTAACCTTGGGAAGCTACAAAATAGGAAGTGCAGTAGTACGTTTGGTCCATCGAGTTTGCTAACCAATTCAATGCAATGATGGTTGGCCCTTCATTTCAACACCGTACTCCTGCTCTCCCACCATCCCTTTACTTTCTCTAAATCCTTATCTATAATCAATGTCTCGGTTTTCAGGTGCGAGCGAATTCCCCAGGTTCACCAATCTGTGAGTGCAGACATTTATTCTCATCTCAACGCAGAGTGTCCTGCTTCCAATCTGACTCACCCTGTCAGAGATTTGTATATTTCACTGAGATCTCCACTCATTTTGCTAAACCCAGTGGAATACTGACCCAGTCTCCCCAATTTCTGCTCCCACAACAAGCCCGTCATCCCAGAGATCAGTCTGGTCATCCTTCACTGCTCTCCATCAATGTCAGGTTTGTCCTTTATTAGGTACAGAGACCAAAACTGCACACAATACTGCACAATGTTCGGGATGATATCTCACCAGGCCTTGTACAGCTGCAGTAAGACACCTTTACTTCTGGGCTCACATCCCCCTGAAATGAAGGTCAACATACCATTTATCTTCCTCACTGCTTTGTGTTTCTGCAATATTACTTTCAGCGACTGGTGTACAGGGAGACGCAGATCCTTTTTAATGTTACAGCTCCCCACTTGGTGGGTCTGTGTACACTGGACAGTGTGCCAATCTCCATGCCCAGTATTGTCATCTGGTTGCAGAACTCTCTGCACTGCAGGGGACTCAGAGGTTTATGCAGAAGGAAACAACAAAAAGGAGCATACGTCCCTTTGTAGATCAACATGTTTCAACCAATCCTTTCCAAATGGTAGGCTGCCAATTTATCGTTTTCACCAAAGGGCACACCGTCACCTCTATCCACATTGTTCTCCATCTGTCACGTATTTACCCATTCACTCCACTTGTCTAAATCTTCTTGGTGTTTTTTACATCCTCCTCACCCACTCACAATCCCACATCCGTTAGTGCTGTCAGCAGGCTGGGATATATTGTATCTGATTCCAGTAACCAAATGTTTAAAGGGCATTGTGAAAAGCTGGGCCCCAAGCACCGATCCCTGTGACACCTCAGCAACAGTCCTCTGTTAATTTCTATTTATTTATTTCTCGGAGTCACTGGCTGGGCCAGCATTGTCCTGTCTCTAATTGCGAAGGTGGTGGTGAGCTGTCTTGTTGAACCGCTGCAGTCCGCCTGCTGCTGTTGACCTCCAATGCCATGGGGGAGGGAATTCCAGGATTCTGACCCAGTGACTGTTAAGGAGCAGTGATATATTTCCAAGTCAGGATGGTGAATGGCTTGGCGTGGAACCTGAAGATCACAGCATTTCCATACATCTGCCGCCTTTGTCCTTCTAGATAAACATGGTCGTGAGTTGGGAAGATGGTCTCTGAGGAATTTTGGTGAATCATTTCATTGCAGCATGTATATAGTTAAACACTGCTGCTGCTGCTGAGCGTTGATGGTGGAGCATTGTGGGTGAAGGGACAGTCAAACTGGCTGCTTTGTCCTGGATGGTGTAAAGCTTCTTGAGTGTTGTTGGGACTGCACTCATCCAGCCAAATTGGGAGTCTTCGACCACACTTCTGAATTATGTATTGTAGATGATGGACAGACGTTTGGAAGTCAGGATGTGAGTTCCTCGCTGCAGTATTCCTAGCTTCTAATCTGCTGTTATAGTTACTGTGTTTATGTGGTGAGACCAGTGAGTTTCTGAGCAATGATTACCCACCAGGACTTTGATACTGGGAGATTCAGTGATAGTAACACCATTGAATGCCAAGGGGCAGTTTAAATTGTATTTTACTGGTGATGGTCATGGTCTGGCATTTACGTGGCCTGAATATTACTTGCCACTTGTTAGCCTGGATACTGTCCAGATCTTGTCGCATTTGGACATAGACTGCTTCAGTATCTGAGGAGCCACAAATGTTGCAGACCATTGTACAATCATTGGCAAACATCCCTACTGCTGACCTTAAAAGGAAGCAGCCTTGAAGAAGTCTTCTGTCGCTGTCCGAGGGACTCCTACAGACTTGTCCTGGAGCTGAGTTCACAGACCTTCATCAACCATGACCACCTTCCTACGTGTTAGGTATGAATCTAACCAGCAGGGAGTTTCCCTCTGATACCCATTGATTCCAGTTTTGCTAAGGCCCCTTGATAACACACTTGGTCGAAGGCAGCCTTGATTTAAAGGGCTATCGCTCACACCCCACCTCTGGAATTCAGCTCTTTTGTCCATGTTTGAACCATGGTGTAATGAGGTCAGGAGCTGAGTGGCGCTGGTGGAGTCCAAACTGGGTGTCATTGACCAGGGTATTGCTGAGCATTTGCTGATTAAAAGCACTGACACCTTCCACCACTTTACTGATGATCGAGAGGAGACTGATGGGGTGGCAATTGGCCGGATAGGATTTGTTCTGCTTTTTATATACCGGAGATACTTGGGGTAATTTTCCACATAACCAGGGAAATGCCATTGTTGTAACTGTATTGAAACAGTTTGGCAAGGGGAGCGGCAAGTTATGGAGCACATGTTTTCAGTACTGTTGCCAGAATGTTGTCAGAATATGGACCATTTGGAGTATCCAGTATCTCAGACCGTTTCTGGATATCGTGTGGACTGAATCAAATTGGTTGATGACTGGTAACTGGATCGTTGTGGACCACTGGAGGGGGCTGAGATGGATCATCCACTCAGCATTTCTGACTGAAGATTGTTGCGAATGCATCAGCCTTATCTTATACACTGAAGTGCTGGGCTCTTCCATCATGGAGGAAGGGGTTATTTGTGGAATCTCTTCCTACAGTGAATTGTTTAACTGTCCCCAACATTTCTTGCCTAAATGTGGAAGGACTTATACCTTACAGAATCATGCCTTACAGACAATGTCAGGCTGTTGCTTGACGAGTCTGTTTATTTCTATTCCCTGTTTCATGCCAGCTGCCACATTCTAGAAACATGGCCATACATTAGCCCCAATCCACTCAGATTTGATTTTGTAAACTGAGCTTGGAGCTTAAGAAAATCTTTTCTGAAAATCCACGTGTGTTACATCCATTGGTTCTCTATCATTTGTCTGCCAGTCTGTTTTTCAAACATAATTCCCATTTCATAAATCTATGTTAGTGTTGTCTATGACTATTACTTTCAGTCCCAATAATTTATACTAAACCATTTCCTTACAATGTTCTATGTTCCATGTGCTGTATCATTTTCCCACACCAGACTTGTTTTTCCTTGTACTGTTAGAAAGTTCTGCGAAGACAGAACGGAAGTAGTGGCTTCAATGTTTTGCCATTTCCCTGTTCCCAATTCTCCATTCTCTGGTTTCAAACTGTAAGGAAACTGCACTTGTTTTCTCATATTTCTCACATTGACATAATTTAACAAGTTGTCACCGTTCACTCTGATCACCCTTGTGAATATACTCTTCCGAAACTCATCAATTCCTGCCATAAACTGCTCAATAATTGACCTTCCTCACCATACGCTCACAGGAGCATAGACTCTGTGCCAACAGAAGTACAGCACAATCTATATTAGTTACACTTCCCTACAGCAGATCCACAGCCTAAAATGTTATTACACTTCCAAATGCTCGTCTAAGTACTTTTTAATGATTGTGAGGTTACTCGTGATAATTCCCCTCTCAGGAAGTAATCCCAATTCACAATACCCTCTAGGTGAAAAAAAGTTTCAATCCTCTCTGAACCTCAAACTCTTCACTTTAAAAGTGCACTGGCTTGAGCCACTGACTAAAAGGAACAGCGGCTCTCTATCCATCCTGCCCGTGTCGCTCATAATCTTATCCTTCTGAATCACGGACCCCTCAGCTTTCTCTGTTCCAAACTAAGCAACCTGAGCTTATCCAGCCTCTCTCCACAGCTGATATGCTCCATCCTAGGGAACATCCTGGTGAATCACCTCTGCACCCTCTCCAGTACAATCACATCCTTCCTGGAATGTGGCTCCCAGAGCTAGATACATTATTCCATTTTGTCCGAACCAAAGCTCTGTATTGTTCTAATAATCTACACCCTGATTAGGAAACACAACACCCAAGGTCCAATTCTTAACTAGTCCATTAACCTGTCCAGTCACATTCAGGGATGTGTGGAGAAGCACAATCTGAACTTCCCAGTGTGCTGCCATTCATTGAGTCCTCCCCTGTCTGGTTCCTTCTCTCAAAGTGCATCACCTCATATTTATCAGGGTTACATTCTATCTGCCATTGATTTGCCCATCTGACCATTCTATCTGCATCTTCCTGTAACTTAATGCTTTTCTCCTCACTGCTAACCACCCAGCCAATCTTTATGTCAAACATACACTTACTTATCACATCTCCCCCACTCTCCACCAAACCCCCTCCACATTCAAAACTATAGTTTTTTTTTATGAATGGCACAAACAATAAGGGACACAGCACTGATCCCTGTGGTACACCAGGGGACATTCATATTGTGAGATTTTACTTTATGTTTCAGTTTCCCAGGTGGAAATTTGTCAAAGGCCTTCCTACAAAACTAAACAATCGATCTCCTCAAAGTAATTCAATCAAATCCATTGGATGTGACTTCCTTCTGATAAAGTCATGATGACTATCCCTGATCAAATCTTGTGACTCTGATTGGAGTTCGATATTCTCCTTCGCTATTTTATCCAGTAGTTTCCTTAACAGTGATCTAATACTCGCTCGTCTATCGTTCCCTGATCTATCTCTCCCACCCTTACTGTGAAGTGGAATCGTATTAACAGTTCTCCAGTTCTCTGGCACATCCCCTATGGTCAGATTCTAATTAAAATATTCAGTCAGGGTCTTTCCTCCCTTGACCTCAACACACACCTGTGATACAACTCATTCAGACATGGAGATTGGTCCAAATTTATACAGAACAAAGCCTCAAATTCTTTCTCGAAATTACATGAATGTGTTCAAGTTCTTCCCCATCCATCTTCTTGAATTCTGTACCTGCCTTCTCCTTCTCCCAAGTAAAATATATGTGAAGGTCTCATGTTACAATCAATCAGTGTTCTCCAGCTTGACACACAGATCGCCCCTTTGGTTTCTAATGGACACTAGCTGTTTGCTGATTAGTCTGTTCTACTTGTCCGTGTAGAATATCGTGGGATTCTCCTTGGTCTCGCCTACTTGTACTTCTCCATTTTCTTTTAAAAAAAGCTCATGAATATTCAACTATACGTTATCCATTGGTTCTTCATTGCGTATGTCTCCAAGAACAATCATGGAACCATTTTAAAACGATGTTTTCCACTTCTGAGTTTTCTTTCATCGATACATTACCACACTCCCCAGTTATGTTATTACCGTCTATATATCTAGTAGCATGTTCTTTGTAATCGAGTCCAATAGACACCCGACCGTGGATGATAAGTTACTGGTCTGTAGTTCACCACTCTCTATCTTCATCCTTTCTTAAACTGTTGGATAATATTTATAACCTTTGCCTTATCCAGATTGGCTAAATGACTTTCGGGAATGTGTCAGAAAATAAAGTGAAAATCTGCGATGCAATCAACATGTCTATTGCTGCTTCCTCTGAAATTCTGGTATGATGTGCATCTAGTCTGTCAGATTTATAAATCCTCAATCCAGCTTTCTTTTCAAAGATAACCCCAACACTGATAAGAATGACCTTAGACTTTACTTACACAAGTCCCATTGTCACTTGGTATTTCTGAAGAATTTCTGGACATTCTTCCATGAAGATAAACACAAAGAAACTGTTTCTTTTCTCTGTTCTCTGCAATACATTATCCTAAACGCAGACCAACTGTTCCACATTTGGCCTTGTTTTTATTATTTTTTCCATACATTGATAGACGGTTTTTAGCAGTCTTCATGTTTTTCTTTCGTTTGCACGCTTTTTCTCTCTTTGATTTTCTTCTCAGTTTCTTGGTCATCCTTTGCTGGGTCCTATATTTCACTAAATCCACTGGCTTACTGCAACATTTGGCATTTTTCTAAGCTGCCTCCTTTCATCTAATAGGTAGAAGAAGGTGGGGATGAAAGTGATAGTCGGAGAGGAGGGTGGCCCAGATTGAAAGGAAGAAAGGTGGACACATAGGAACATTCAAAAGGGCGGTGCTGACTTGGAATTTTGGAGTGGGATATGGTGGGATTCGGGGAAATGGGGAAATGGGGAACTCCACTACGTTCCCCTGTGGTTGGATGCTCCCAACGCAGAAGATGAGGCTTTCTCCCTCCAGGCTTCTGATGGCTCGGGTTTGGCGGTGGAGCAGGCCCAGGACCCACATGAAGACTGCTAAAAACCGTCTATCAATGTATGGAAAAAATAATAAAAACAAGGCCAAATGTGGAACAGTTGGTCTGCGTTTAGGATAATGTATTGCAGAGAACAGAGAAAAGAAACAGTTTCTTTGTGTTTATCTTCATGGAAGAATGTCCTTGGCAGAGTGGGAAGGGGAGTTAAAGTGCTCAGCCACAAGGCGATGGAGTTGTTCAATGTGGCTGTCCTAGAGATGTTCTCTGAAATTATCCACAAGTTGACCTCCTGCCTCGCCAATGTAGAGAAGACCACATTGGGTTTAATGGATGCAGTAGATGAGGCGTTCTGTCTCCCTTCGTCACCTATTTGAACCCCACCTTCATCTACCTATCGCATTCCTAGCTACCTCCCCCCTGCCGCACCCCCTTCTCATTTATCTCTCAGTCCCCTTGGGCCATAAGCTTCATTCCTGATAATGGGTTTATGCCCGAAACATCGATTTATCTGCTCTCAGTATGCTGCCTGATAGTGCTTTTGCAGTGCCACATTCTTCGACTCTGATCTCCAGTATCTGTAGACCCCATTATCTCCTCACACCTTCATGGCTTGCATGATTCCGATTTATAACGGTTACTTCAAATAAAAATGAAACTATCGTGTACTCAAGCAGCATAAAAGAAAACCAATACATTGTGGTCACTGTTCCCAAAAGGTCCTTTCCAGCAAAAATTTCCATTAGCTATTCTGATCACTCAACACCAATTCCTAAATAACCTGATCTCGAGCTCAGTGCTTGACATAATGTTCATTTAAACCATCTCGCACGTGGTCATGAAATCCATTTTTCCCAGCATTAGCATTCAATTGGGTTAATACAGTTTAGATATAACTTAAACAGTACACTATTACTGCAGTATTCACAAATGTGAATATCTCATTTCCTGTTTTATAACATGTCCAGCATTTGTATTGCAGCTTTCACTTTGATATATAACTCCCATCAATGTTTGCTCCTCCTTGCTGTTTTTGCGCTCCAGCTTACTAGATTCTGTCGAATCTGACCGACTTGGGCTCTGGGGAGATTAATGGTAGAGATCATCTCGCCACATCATTTATGATCTTCTCAAACTTTAATTTCTCCAGATCTCCCGTTATGCTGATGGAGTAGAGAAGGACAATGATTTTCCAACAATGCTCTGTATTCCCCCAGAGACCTGAGACAGCTCTAACCTGTGTGGTAACCTTACAACAGGCTGGTAATGTGTTGCTGCTGCTGTACAGGGTCTTAGTGAGATCACATCTGGAGAAGTGCCTACAGATTTAGTCTCTACAATGAAGAAAGGATGATGTTATATTTGAAGTAGCTCAGAGTTGGTTCCCTCATCTGATTCCTGCAATGAAGGTGTGAGCTTATAACGAAAGGATGGTCAGGTTGACCCAGTAGCCATTGGAGTTTACATAAATTAACGAGTGTCCTATTTCAACAAAGATGACAGAAGGAATCAACAAGTGAAGAAAATTACACAGATAGTGGAGGAATCCATTCCGTTCTCCAGCCTGTTACACAGGAACAACAGGAGGATATTCAGGCGTTCGAGCCTGTTTCACCAAAACAGGATGAGGCTATACAGCCCCTAGAGCCTGATATACATTTACAGGAGGCCAATCAGCCACTCAAGCCTATAACAGTAGGCCATGCTGCACCAGTATCCTGTTAAACAGCAACAGGATCAGTTCATTCAGCCACCCCAAGTCTGTAAAAACTGTAACAACTGGATGAGGTCACACAGTGACTGGAGATTGTTACAGTGGGATAACAGGAGGCCATTCAGACCAACCGAGCCTATTTCAACAAGTGAAGCAAATTACACAGATAGTGGAGGAATCCATTCTGGATAAGGATAAAAACTGTCTGACATTTCTTTCATGAGATAGGAAAAGGTAATTCAGATGCATGTCTGTTGTAAGGGAACAAGAGAAGATCAATCACTCCTTTGGTCCCATCTCCAGGATACATTCAGAGACCGTTCAGCATTTTCACCAGTTATGAGGAAGCATGAAAAGAGCCATCAGCCCCTCAAAATGTTACCCAGCAACAGGAGGATTCCATAATCCCCCAACCCCCTAATGCATCAACGGGAGAAGGTCGTTCTGGCCTTGGAGACATCAGCATGGGAACACCAGAAAGATGCCAGCCCATCGAGATTATACACCAGCAGGAAGATGAGTCCAGCCAGCCACACATGCCTCAAACAGCAATTGGAGTAGACCTCTTAAAACCTTTTGCCCATTAAATGGAAATTCAAAGAAAACGTAAAGGTTTTCGAAAGGGAAGAAATTATAATAACTGTATACATTTGGGACGAAAACGTAATGATAAGCTATTGTAATTTAAGACAATTATTAGAATCCATTGTTGAGGATACTTGCAAAGTTAAACCACTATCCATCGGAGTCAACATGGTTGTATAAAGGATAAATCGAGTTTGAAGTGTTTGCTTGAGTTACTTAAAGATGTAACAAGCAAGGTGGCTAGTAGGATTCCTGGAGATGGAATGTATCTGGTCTTCCTAGTATGATTCCTGGAGATGGAATGTATCTGGTCTTCCTGAAGGCATCGCATATATCGCTTCTCCACAGAGTAAGTGGTAAAGATCAGACAACATGGGTTTAGGAGTAATTTATTAGTTTGGATGGAGGATTGGTTAACCAACAAAATGCAGTCAGATGGACTAAATGTGTCATTTATTTTGGGAAATGCAATTTGTGGTGTGCTATTGATTTCAGTTCTCATTTGCGATCATTAGTATTACTGTACTTAGTTGGCTGGATAGAAAATACGACATCACATTTTCAGATGACACTAACATTGGTGGGAAATTACGTCGGAATGATAATGCAAGAGATTTTAAAACTATATGGATAGGTTGGGTGAACGGGCCAACATTTGGCAAGGAAAATTAAAGTGAGTAAATATGGGGCTATTCAAATTGGTCAGCATAATAGAAAGACAAATTATTATCTAAATGGAGAGAAAGTTCAAAGTGCTTAAGTGCAGATGGATCTGGGTGTCTGCTTGCATATCACAGAAAACCTGCTTGCAGGTACTTCAAGTAATGAGAAATGCAAGCCTAACTTCATCGTTTATTTGTAAAAGGATAGAGTAGGGAGTGTTGGTGTAGCTATGTAAGGCATTAGTGAAGCTACAACTGGAGTACAGTTTGGGTGTCCTGCAGAATGAGGTATTTCCATTGGAGGCAACTCAGAAGAGCTTCATTATATTGATTCAATATTTGAAGTGCTCGTCTTATGAAGAGAAATTGAGCAGTTTAGGCCTATACTCTCGAGTTTATAAGAATGAAAGGAGATCTCATTGAGGTCTGTAAAATGCTAAAAGTAAATGAAAGTGTAGATGTGGAGTGGATTTTTTTTAATGTGGCACAATCTACAATAAGAGACTAGAGTTTTAGGATGGAGAGATGGCAGGAAAGTGGAACAGAGGCCGCGATGACATCAGCCTCATCGAGCGGTTGGATTCCTCACAGATGCTCCTTGTTCTTATTCAACTCTTCAACTGTGTTGCACAGGAATGGGGTAGGACTGGATATCATACAGGAAGCAGGCACTCAGGACATATCATTCAGAGAGAACGTAACCAGTAGGGTCACACAGTGACCATCGCTGGGTTCTCAACGATTTACAGTCTATATTAATGATCAAGAGGATGGAACAGATATACAGATGCTGAGTTTGGTGATGTCGCTGTGGTAAGCAAGAGAATAAATTATCAAGAGAGGGTGAAGAGTCTGCAGATAGATTCAGAGAGGTAAAGGCAATAGATAATAGTTTAGCAGGTGGAATTTATCATGATATAACCTGTCATTTCATTTACAGAATAATGCAGGCAGTATGTTACTGAAATGAAGAGGGAATGCAGGACTTAATGGTACTGTGTACTGGGGGGTTCACTCAGACCTGTTCAGACATGGGAGATTTTGCTCCATCCATGATCGTCAGCTCACAAGACACTCCAGTGACCCCATTGCTCTCCGTACAAATGAACTACTTTGATGTGGTTGATTGGTGGTGGGGATGGTGTTTTGAAACGTGCATCAAGGGGACAGCCTTTATCCAAGATATATTCATTTCTTTCTACGTGGAGACCCGATGACGATGGGAATGGCTTACTGCTTCTGAATGAAGAGGCCGTGACTGCTGCTAGGACAGTCGGCATTCACCAATATGATGTGTACTGTGATGGGCAAACTGTAACATTAATAGAGAGAGAGCTCCTTCAGTTCCTCTACCTCTCCCCATTGACATGGATACTCTGCAGATGCCAAGTACACCATCGGGAATCCCACTGTACTGGATACACCCGGCAGCTCCCTGCTGAGGGAGAAACAATCTATTTACCTCATCCACCATATATATCCTCCATCATGGAATGGTGACATTAATGTTGAGACACTGGGAGATGATGGATATGTCACCCAGTCCTGCCTGGAAAGTTCTGGATCATAGAAGCTGAATGAATCAGTGACCCTAACAGCCACTGGCAGCACCATCCTCCCCCTGGGGTGAAGCTGTGGGTCGTGTTGAAGGAGGTGACACTGCTCTGTGACCAGCTCCTTGTTCAATCAGTGTCCCTCACACTTTGATCCTAGGTTAAGTGGAGCTTGGTAAGCTATTCCTGGAAAACCCTTTCCCCACACACACTCACTCCGTGGTTTCAGCGCTTCCCCTCTCTGCAGCCTCTGCTCCATTTGTTGTTCATGTTACAGGCCCAGATGCTGTAACCACAGTCCCCATGCTCCATCCAAAGTTGGGTCAGCAAATCCTCAGGTCTCCCTGAATGTCTGAGGCAGCTCACAGCACATCCTCCAGCAAACCATCCCCAGCCCCTCCACTAACTTTTCAGTAACAGGAGAGAGTCAGAAACCCCTCGGCTACAGATCCCCGCAAGATGTTTCAAGAAGGCCGTTTAGACCCTTATTTTAAACATAGATTGGAAGTGTGCGTTCCAGATATGTTGTGACTGGTCAAACTACTCGTCATTTAGCAAAATATAATTTATTCAAATGCTTCAGCTAAAAACCAATCAAAGAGAACATTTTGTGATAGCTTATATGTTGGAGCACTTACACAACAATAGATACCATACTTTCTTGGTATACACTGCTTGGCACAAAGATATATTCAAATACAGATTCTTACAGCAATTTTCCGATCCAGGAGGTATCAATGTCAACAGAGATCTCAGAGAGAAAAGCAGCTATGGATCATGTATTGAAACTCCTAACCCTTCTTGGATTCCCAACAGCTTCTGAATGCTTCAGCTAAAAACAAAACGAGAAAACTTGGTCTGTGAAAGCAGGCCACCGCCCTTCGATTGTTATCACCATTTAATGAAACCTAAACGCCTCCTCAGTTATTTACTTAAACTGTGTTCAGACAGTAGTTCTGCACCTCTGCCTTCAGAACCTCTCTTCAAGAACAACCTAAAGAAAATAACCTTTTTACGGTGATAGTAAATTCTCAACTCACCTTTAATAAAATGATCCATCAATATACAAAGATGAATTAATTTTAGACCTCCTAATCGTCCTCTATTAGTAGACTGAAATGCATATATAGGTAAAAACAATGACTGCAGATGCTGGAAACCAGAGTCTGGATTAGTGGTGCTGGAAGAGCAGAGCAGTTTAGGCAGCATCCAAGGAGCAGTAAAATCGACGTTTCGGGCAAAAGCCCTTCATCAGGAATAAAGGCAGTGAGCCTGAAGGGTGGAAAGATAAATGAGAGGAGGTGAGGGTGGGGAGAAAGTAGCATAGAGTTTTATAGGTGAATGGGGAAGGGGATGAAGGTGATAGGTTGGGGGCAAGTGGATTGGATAGGTGGAAAAGAAGATAGGTAGGTGGGAAAAGTCATGGGGACAGTGCTGAGCTGGACGTTTTGACGTGGAGTGAGGTGGGGGAAGGGGAAATGAGGAAACTGTTCAAGTCCACATTGATGCCCTGGGGTTGAAGTGTTCCTAGGCGGAAGATGAGGCATTTTTCCTGCAGGCATCTGGTGGTGAGGGAGCGGCGGTGGAGAAGGGCCAGGACCTCCATGTCCTCGGCAGAGTGGGAGGGGGAGTTGAAATGTTGGGCCACAGGGCGATGTGGTTGGTTGGTGCGGGTGTCCCGGAGATTTTCCCTAAAGTGCTGTGCAAGGAGACGTCTAGACTCTGCAATGTAGAGGAGACCACATCGGGAGCAACGGATACAATAAATGATATTGGTGGATGTGCAGGTAAAACTTTGATGGATGTGGAAGGCTCCTTAAGGGCCTTGGATGGAGGTGAGGGAGGAGGTGTGGGCGCAGGTTTTGCAATTCCTGCGGTGGCAGGGCAAGGTGCCAGGATGGGAGGGTGGGTTGTAGGGGGGCGTGGACCTGACCAGGTAGTCACGGAGGGAACGGTCCTTGCAGAAGGTGGAAAGGGGTGGGGAGGGAAATATATCCCTGATGGTGGGGTCTGTTTGGAGGTGGCAGAAATGTTGGCGGATGATTTGGTTTATGCGAAGGTTGGTAGGGTGGAAGGTGAGCACCAAGGGGCGTTCTGTCCTTGTTACGGTTGGAGGGGTGGGGTCTGAGGGCAGAGGTGCGGGATGTGGATGGTATACGTTGGATGGCATCTTTAACCACGTGGGAAGGAAAATTGCGGTCTCTAAAGAAGGAGGCCATCTGGTGTGTTCTGTGGTGGAACTGGTCCTCCCGGGAGCAGATACGGCGGAGGCAGAGTAATTGCAATACGGGATGGCATTTTTGCAAGAGGTAGGGTGGGAAGATGTTTAATCCAGGTAGCTGTGGGAGTCGGTAGGTTTGTAAAAAATGTCGGTGTCAAGTCGGTCGTCATTAATGGAGATGGAGAGGTCCACGAAGGGGAGGGAGGCGTCAGAGATGGTCCAGGTAAACTTAAGGACAGGGTGGAATGTGTTGGTGAAGTTGATGAATTGCTCAACCTCCTCGAGGGAGCACAAGGTGGCGCCAATGCAGTCATCAATGTAACGGAGGAAGAGGTGCATATATATATATATATATAGATTATATTGACTCTGAGCATACAAATGTTCACAACTCGATTCGATTTCAGTCACTTTACTCCTGCTACAGAATGCCTTTGTCTTCCTTCATCCAATTCTCCACAACGTATCAAAACCCTTCGGTTTTCTCACCCTGTCACCTGTATAATTTCAAATTTAATGGCAGTAGTAATAAGCTCAATCGAAACAGACTGATATTCTTCTCCCTAAACTTCTCCACAAACTTTAACGGCTCACGATCAGTGAAAAGGATTTGTCTCATGTATGTTATGCGCAATTGAAATGCTGAAATACTGTAACGCCAACACCAAGCTCAAGGCCTCATTCCCGATTGTGGAATAAATCTAGTGATGTTTCCACTGGACACTCCAACCACACTTTACATAATGCGGCACTTCTCACCTCTCCAATAGTCCCTCTGAATGACATATCTCCTCATGTCTCAGCATAAAAGAGTTACATACTTCTGTACCTCTTAATGCTGTAACCTCTTTACCTGCTACTCCTGGCCTATGCCAGTAAACCTTACTCTCACAGGGATATGTTTTAAGAAGATCTCACACATTTTTCTCACTCCCTCACAGCAACCAAACTTTGATTTCTGAACTCAATCATCAGCAGCAGCCATTTCAGCTTCTAATCTTGCCATTGTAACTCTCTGCTCTTCCACATGAGTTCTCATGACTGCAGGAAGTGAATTGTTGAACTTCTACAAAATAAGAATCTCTCTAAGAGTGCCATAGGTTTGCTCTGATTTAATACCATTACCCACCTTTCAAAATCACTTTGTTTGATCCTTTCAAACTCAATGTGCGTTTAACCACGGACGCTATTTTAGATCCCTGAAACTCTGTCAGTCTCTGGCACAAGCTCATGTGCACTTCAGATGGCTTTCTTCACCTCCTCCTACTCCCCAGACACCGCCTCTGATAGGGATGCAAATGCCTATCAACTTTGTTTGAATCAACTAAATCCACATTTTCACTGGGCACTGCATTTGTTTAGCCACTTTCTCATATGAAATTAAGAAGGATCCCCCATCATTCTCATCAAATTTAGAAAATGTCTGGATGTATTTAAACAGATCCCCATCAAGTCTTTGGCCACTATAGGATTGCTCATCCTCACTATCCTCCTCATGCAGCCTTCCATCTACCTTCATCACCACCTACTATGTCAACGTTCCTCTTTAATTACTAACTTTTGAAGTTAAATCTCTCTGCTTTTCTTCTTTCTTTTTCTCTCCTCTTCTTCATTTTATTTTTACTTTTCATCATAATTCAAACAGTTTCAATTCCTTCTCATGTTCACGGTGCCTCATTTGAAATTGAATTCTCGCCATTTCCAAAGACTCTGATGGCGTTTCCACCAAATGTAATTTCCGAGCTATAGCTGTAATTATCTCTCATTTTCTCACAAACAAACACAACCCCAACTCCAGCTCGTCTGCCAATTCCTACAGCTTTGCCTTCATTACCTTTTGTAAAACCCCCAACTTCACTTCTTCCACACCCAGAGAACTCTCAGTGACTGAAATAATCTTTATACACAAAACACTGTTTAAACCAACCGAATTCAATATCTGGAACCAAAGACACTAACAACTACCATACGCGACCTTTGAACCCAATAGCCTCCTGGTGCGTACTCTCCAGTGTCTCCATGAGCTTATTCTGGATTCGCTGGTTTCCTCTCACAATCCAAAGGTGTGCATGTCATGCGAATTGGGTATGCTAAATTTCTTGTAGTTTTCAGGGATGTGGGTGTTATGAGTCTTTGTCGGGGTAAATGTGTAATATCAGGGTCGAGGAATGGGTTTGGTTAGGTTACTCCTCGGAGGGTCGGTGTGGACTTGTTGGGTCGAATGGCCTGTTTGCACACTGTAGGGATTGTAATTCTATACCCAATTTGGTGTTACAAGACAAGAGTTCCCAATTTGCTATAGACGAACCAGACTGCCTCAAACTATTTTAAGCAGGTAGCTTGGATGTGAACCTTTTCTTATTTTAAATGTCGTTGTGAAGTGGTAGTTCCAGATGTGATGCTACTCGTCAAACCACTCACCATTAATTAAAACACAATATATTTAAACACTCTAATGAAAAGCCATACAAAATGAAGAGGAATTTAGAATAACTTAACTATTGGAAACCTTAACCGAATAATGGATACAGTACTTTCTACAAATGAACTGCTCCATTATACTAACATCACCTAAACACACTGCATGGTAAAAAGGAGCATTCAGACATACAGTTCTCCATTCCAGGACGAAACAGCATCAAGTGAAGCTTCAGAGAGAATAGCAGCTAGGGATAATTTACTAAAACCTCCACGACAGTCAGCGATCCACCTGACTGAGATTCTCTGGACCAGTCTCTCACACAGTGGGGGTTGTTATCATTCCCTGCTGTTCCTGGCATAGTCTTTTTTTTTTAAAACTCACCTTCTCCATGGTACTGATCTATTGGCTGAATGGATTTTGTTAGCTGTCAGTAACCTAGCTCTGTGACTTTATTGGGAATAAGTGATCTGGGATGACAGCCAGTATCAGCACACTGCTCACAGTGTCTGACACCCAGACAAAGGGGTTGCAGTCCAGAGGAATTTCTAAATACAACTTCTTACTTCTGTTTGTCCATATCTATCCATCTCATTACAGCCTTGGTTCAAACATAGAAAAAAGAGCTTAATTCCAGCCCTTGACATCAAGCTACATTCTTTCAAACGTGGCATCATGGAACCCGACCAAAAAGGATATTGCCAGCAAATACTCCATTATTGGTGTCATAGCTGACAGATAGGAAGATGGTCATTGTTGTTGGAGGTCAGTCATCTCTGCTCCAGAACATTTCTGCAGCAGTCCCTCAGGATAATGTGAATGTAGTTTTGCTCGCTGAGCTGGAAGATTCATTACCAGACGTTTCATCACCATACTAGATAATATCTTCAGTGACACTTCAGATAAAGCTTCGATCCAAGCATCTTCAGCTGCTTCATCAATGCCCTTCCCTCCATCATAAGGTCAGACGTGGGGATATTTGACAATGACTGCACAATGTTCAGCACTATTCGCAAATGCTCAGATATGGAAGTAGTCAATGCCCAAATGCAACAAGATCTGGAACCTCACCGGGTTTGGGTTGATAAGTGGCAAGTAACATTCAAACCACACAGATGCCAGACAATGACCATCACTAATAAGAAACAATATAACAACTTGGTATTCAGCAGCATTATCATTACTAAATTCCCCACTATCAATATCCTGGGGGTTCTCATTGACCAGAAACTCAACTGGACTCGCCACATAAATATAAGAGCAGATCAGTGTCGAGGAATACTGTGCGAGTAACTCACCTCCTGACTAACCAAAGCCTGTCGATCATCTACTAGGCACAAGTCAGGAATAAGATGGAATTCTCCCACTTGCCTGAATGAGTGCAGACCCAACAACACCAAGTAGTTTGACACCATCCTGGACAAAACAGTCCATTTGATTGGCATCACATCCACAAGCATTCACTCCCTCCACCACCGTTTCTCAGTAGTTGAAGTGTGTACTATCTACTAGACACAATGCAGAAATTCTCCAAAGATCCTCAGACAGCATCTTCCTATCCCACGAACACTTACGTCTAGAATGACAAGGGCTGCAGACGTATGGAAATACCACCACTTACAAATTCCCTTCCAAACCAGTCAACATCCTGATGTGGAAATATATCGGCGTTCCTTCACTGTTGCTGTGTAAAAACGCTGGAATTCCTTCCTTAATAGCATTGCGGGTCAACACACAGCAGGTGGACTGCAGCGGTTCAAGAAGGCAGCTCAGCACCACTTTGTCAAGGGGGCAACGAGGGACGGACAAGAAATGGTGGGACCATCCAGCAATGCCCGCATCCAAAAAAAGATTTTTAAAAAATAGTTCCAAGTTGTGCATCTCAATGGGATAGGTTATCTGATTTGAACATGAACAGGAAAGCAGTGTTTTGTATACAGAACATTGTAGACTTTTTGTTATTAGAAGGGTGTTCAGTGTTCGATGACTTATTGTTGCTGAGTGCTGTGATAAATTGCATCTGTTTTGTACAATTCAACAATACTGGCGTAACAGGATCAATCCTTCGAAAATACCAAACTGAAAATGACAATCATCGGAGAGACGATGTCCTCCCGCCAGATGAGACTCACAGATCACTGTTTATATTCAAAGTTTAATGGACTACTGGCTGACACTGAATACTCCAACCATCCATTTCATAAGGGTTACCATTGAACAGAACGTGAAGTAAAATCACCAGACAAATACAAGGCTTACAACAGCAGGTCAGAGACTTACATTTCTGCACTGAATAATAGACCCTACTACCGAAAGAGCATGAGATATAGTAATAGATTTAGGCCATTCAGCCCATTCCTTCACTCTGAAACTGCCATTTTGTCATTGTCTGTATGACTAGTGGAACTATCTTCTACACACTGACTGTATCAATCTTTGCAGTGATCAATCAGTTTCTATCGGACATCTCACCTCCCATTCTTCTAAATTCCATCGAGTACACACACTGCCGTGTATATGACAAATCACCTTCCCCAGGATGGATCTCCTCCAACACCAGCAGATCATCCCCCAGAGATAGTGCCCAAAACAACTTCCAAATGCCGTCTGAACATAGCCTATTACATTCTCAGCAGTGTGTCTCCTCTCTTGTATTCTAGATCCCTTGAAATGAATGCTAACATTGCATTTCCTTTCCTAACTGTACATTAACCATAAGAGAGGAGGAGTGCTTCAAAATCCTTTTGTGCTTCAGATTCAATGGATCCTATTAGAACATAGTGTCTGCGTCTATTCCGCCAATCAAAGTGCATAATCTCACACGATCCTATATTGTGTTCAATCAGACACATGTTTGCCCACAGCCCTAAACTGTCCAAGCTTTAATGCACCCTCCCCACTTCATGAATATCGCCTGCAAACTCAACGATCACTGTATCATCTCCAAACTGAGCAAAACTGCCCTCAGGTCCTTTGTTCAGGTGGTTCATTTAAATGGCACTTCCTGACTCCCTAACGACTGTCCACCATTGAAAAGGCACAGCACTCAAGGTGGTTGAATCCATTCAGGTTCAAGCAGTGAGTTGACTGGAATTATACCTGTAACATCTTCACTCCCTGCACCACTGACACCCAGTAGGAGCACACCCTGCCCCCGAATTGTTGTGAATTACCCCGTTATAGTGACACAGGACTTGATGCTGCACAATATCAATCTAATGATGTCACTCTGCCTCAACACTAACTGTGTTGCTCACAACAACCAATGTCACTGTGTGTTGATGATGATGGAGAGAGCTGGGGGAGGGAATGTCTTTGATGAATGACTGTGTGACTGTCAGTGTGAAACCTGCCCTGACAGCATCGGATGTACCTGTGCCTGCTATCACCGCGGCAGACATGATCAGTCTTCCTGCAGGTCAAATCAAGGAAAGTGACAGGCCTGCAGAGTATTCCTGACTGAGCACTCAGATCCTGTGAGGACCAACTGGCAGAGGTATTTAAAAACACCTTCAACTTCTCCCTCCTGAAGCCGAAATCCCAACCCACTTCAAGAAGACCACCATCATCCTTGTAAGTGAGAAATCACATGCAACGTTCCTTAATGACTACCACCCAGTAGCTCTGACTTCAATAAACATGAAGTGCTTTGAGACGCTGGTAATGGCCCACACCACCTTCAGTCTCCCAGTCTGACCTGCTGTCCTATAATGTGCTGACTGATCTAACGGGTCCACAACGGATGCCATATACCTGCCCTGCCCGCATCCATGGAACATCTGGACAACATGGATTCCTACACCAGACGTCTGGTCATTGCAGTGTGTGTGTGTGTGTGTGTGTGTGTGTGTGTGTGTGTGTGTGTGTGTGTGTGTGTGTGTGTGTGTGTGTGTGTGTGTGTTTTTGTGTCTGTCTGTGTATACGTCTGCGCATGTCACTCTCTCAATGTGTGTGTGGGTCCCTCTTGCTGTGTATTTGTGTGTCCCACGCTCGCTGCGTGTGTGTGTGTACGTGTCGCTCCCTTACTTTGTGTGTATGTGTGTCTCTCTCTCACTGTGTGTGTATGTGCCTCTTTCTTGCTGTGTGTGTCTCTCCTTCGCTTTTCTGCACTCCCATGGTTGTGTCCTCATCTCCATACCCTACTCCCTCTGCTCCCAAGGTTGAGTCCTCAGCCCCATACCCTACTCCCTGTACTCCCATATCTCTGTCTTCACCCCCTACTCTATGCCCTGAACACACGCGGCTATGTTGTCAAATTCCAAACAACGCCAGCTACAAGTTCGCTGATAAAATCACAAAATCAGGAGGCATAACAAACAACGATGAGTCAGAATACAGAAAGGAGATCGAGTGCTTCGTGGCATGGTGTAATGATAATAACCTCTCTCTCAAATTCAGTAATAGTAAGGAACTGATCATTGAGCTCAGAAAGAAGTGAGAGGAACACACCGTCATCTACATCAATGGTTGAGGCAGTGCAGAGCATCAACTCCCTCAGAGTAACGATAACTGACAACCTACCCTGGTCTTCTTGCGTAGGTGTGACAGTCAAGAAGGTTCAATAACGCCTCTTCTTCCTCAGGAAGCTCAGGAAATTCAGCATGTACTACTTCGACAGGTACACCATTCCAAGCATACTGTCTGGGTGTGTCATGGCTTCATACAGCAATGCTCAGCCCAGGACCACAAGAAACCACAGAAGTTTGGGTGCACAGTCAATCTCATTTACTCTATTTACACGGCTCGTTGCTGGAGAAAGGCTGCCAACATCTAGAACAGAGAACAAAGAACATAGAACAGTCCAGCACAGAACAGGCCCTTCAGCCCATGATGTTGTGCCGACCACTGATTCTCATGTATACACCCTCAAATTTCTGTGACCATATACATGTCCAGCAGTCTCTTAAATGTCCCCAATGACCTTGCTTCTACAACTGCTGCTGGCAACGCATTCCGTGTTCTCCCAACTCTCTGTGTAAAGAACCCGCCTCTGACATCCCCTCTATAGTTTCCTCCAACCAGCTTAAAACTATGACCCCTCGTGTTAGCCATCTACATCCTTAGAAATAGTCTCTGGCTATTGACTCTATCTATGCCCCTCATTATCTTGTATAACTCAGTCAGATCCCCACTCCTCCTCCTATTCTCCAATGAAAAAAGTCCGAACTCAGTCAACCTCTCTTCATACGATAAGCCCTCCAGCCCAGGCCACATCCTGGTAAACCTCCTCTGAACCCTCTCCAAAGCATCAACATCTTTCGTATGATAGGGCAACCAGAACTGGACGCTGTATTCCAAGTGTGGTCTAACCAAGGTTTTATGGAGCTGCAACAAGATCTCACGACTCTTAAACTCAATCCCCCTGTTAATGAAAGCCAAAACACCATATGCTTTCTTAACAACCCTGTCCACTTCGGTGGCCATTTTAAGGGATCTATGAACCTGCACCCCAAGGTCCCTCTGTTCGTCCACACTGCCAAGAATCCTATCCTTAATCCTGTACTCAGTTTTCAAATTCGACCTTCCAAAATGCATCACCTCGCATTTATCCAGGTTGAACTCCATCTGCCACCTCTCAGCCCATATCTGCATCCTGTCAATGTCACACCTCAGCCTACAACAGCCCTCTATACTGTCAACGACACCTCCAACCTTTGTGTCGTCTGCAAACTTGCTGACCCATCCTTCAATCCCCTCATCCAAGTCATTAATAAAAATTACAAACAGTAGAGGCCCAAGGAGAAAGCCCTGTGGAACACCAATCACCACTGACTTCCAGGCAGAATATTTTCCTTCTACTACCACTCGCTGTCTTCTGTTGGCTAGCTAATTCTGTATCCAGACAGCTAAGTTTCCCTGTATCCCAATCCTCTGGACCGTCTGAATGAGCTAACCCTGGGGAACCTTATCAAATGCCTTGCTGAAGTCGATACATACCACATCCACAGCTCGACCCTCATCAACGTTTCTAGTCACATGCTCAAAGAATTCGATATGGTTTGTGAGGCATGACCTGCCCCTCACAAAGCCATGTTGACTGCATTTAATCAAGCCATGCTCTTCCAGATGGTCATAAATCCTATCCCTCAGAATACTTTCTAACACCTTGCAGACGACAGACGAAAGACTTACTGGTCCATTATTGCCGGGGATTTGCCTATTTCCTTTCTTGAAGAGAGGAATTACATTTGCCTCTCTCAAGTCCTCAGGTACGACTCCGGTGGAGAGTGAGCATGCAAAGATCTTTGCAAGTGGCGAAGCAATTGCATTTCTCGTTTCCCAAAGCAGCCGAGGACAAATCTGATCCGGGCCTGGCGACATGTCAATCTTAATGTTTGACAAAACTTTCAGCACATCAGCTTCCTCTATCTCTATCCATTCCAGCATGCACCCCTGCTCTTCAAATGTTTCATTCACTACAAAGTTTGTTTCTTTCGTAAAGACAGAAGCAAAAATCTCATGTTGGGCTTCCCCAACCTCCTCAGACTCCACACACAAGTTCCCTATGCTATCCCTGATCGGTGCTTGGATAGTGAGGAGAGACGAGGTAAATGGGAAAGTGTTACACCTCCGGCAGGAGAAAATGTAGTGGACCCATGGTGGGGGATGGGGGAGGTGGGGGGAGGTGTATGCAGTGAATAACGAGCGGACCAGGATGTACTGGAGGAAATAGTCACTTCAGAAGGCGGAAAAGGGAGAGGAGGCAAATATGTCTCTGGTGGTGGCATCTTGCTGGAGGTGGGGGAATGCAGACGGATGATCTTCTGCATGTGAATGCTGGTGGGATGGTAGGTAAGGACAGGGAGAACTCTAACCCTGTTGCAGGAGGGTGGAGAGAGGGTGAGGGTAGAAGCGCAGCAGGTGGGTCAGAACTGGTTGAGAGCCCTGTCGACAAAAGTGCTGGGGAATTCCCGGTTGAGGAAGAAGGTGGACATTTCAGAGGAAACATTTTTGAAGTTGACATCATCAGAAGCAATGCGGTTGAGAGGGTGGAACTGGGGGAATGGAATGGAGTCTTTGCAGGAAAAAGGGTGTGAGGGTGCATACTCCAGGTAGCTGTGGGAGTCGGTGCTTTAATAGTGGATATCAGTGACCCCTCTATCCGCAGAAATAGAAGCAGAGGTGCCAAGGAAAGAAAGGGAGGAGTCAGACATAGACCAGGTGAAAGTGAGGGAGGAGTGCAAATTGGAAACGATGAACTTTTCCAATTCTGGACAAGAGAGAGGAGGAGCAGCGATGATATCATCTATGTATCAGATAAACAGTTGAGGATGGGCGCTGGAATAGAACTGGAACAAGGAATGGTGTACGCAACCCATGAAGGAACAGGTATAACTTGCGCCCACGTGTGCTTCCATGCACCCCCTCTGTATGGCAGGAGCAGGCTGAAGCAATGGGTCTGCCCAGGCAGTTCTGTTTGTGGATTTTCAGGAGGACATAAAAGCGAGCTCTGCTATCAGAGGACCATCAGCTTCGGGACTGTTACGTGGGGGCGAGTGGGTGGGAATCTCCAGATGAAATGTTGTCAGATTTAGTTAATAAAATGGCCTGATGTGCCATGGCAGCGTTATGGATGAGCAGGTGATGTGTGGAAGCATCTGAGAGCTGGCACTCAGCCTCTAAAATGGAGAGGTGAGTCCACCAGACTACAGCAGCACCACCCTTATCGGCACAGGCTGAATAACACAGTCAGTGTTGGATTGATGCGTACAGCGTACAGTCTGTTCAGAGGGTGATAGGTTGGATAGGGTGAGGGGGATGCAGAGAAATTAAAACAACCAGTATCACATTAAAAGTTCTCAAAAACAGATTGAGTCAAAGTAAACGCCAGAGGAATGGGTCTCGGTGGAGGCAGAGTGTTGGAGCTGGGGGAAGGGTCTGTGGGATGAGGAATAGACTCTTGCCCAAAGAAATGGACACTGAAGAGAAGACGGTGGAAGAAGAGTTCAACATTATGTCGTTCCTGAAAATCATTAAAGTGGGGGCACAGAGGGATAGAGCTGAGACCTTTGCTGAGTACAGAACATTCAGTATGAGAGCGTGGAAGTTTCAGGAGGGCTGGTGAATACACGTCAGGAGGTGGGCTGGGGGAGGGGATGGACTCAGAGTGCAGGGAATGGGTGGGATGGCAGGTGCTAGAGGCTCATAGGCATCTCTAAGGTATTCCATCTCGTGGGCCTCATATATCTGGCGAGCACGGCGAATGAGCTGGAGAATGAAGTAGAATTGGGGAATGGTGCAGCCTTGAGCCAATGTGATGAGATGCTGTTGGACAGAGAAAATGTTGGTCTCAGTGGCACTGACATCGCACGATCAGTCCACAGAAAGTAACTGATTGAAAATGATCTGAATTGTTATCTTATTGTAACGCCCTGATTTCATTGGGGTGACACTCAATCAGCAAGGTCTTACCTTTCTGAGACTTTAGACCCAACTGCAAAAACAAATGATGTTATTAATAAGACAAGTCCATCCATAGTTTTGGAAGGTACTAGCAAAGGCAGAGTTTATTTGTCATTCCCAATAGCTCTTGGGAAGATGCCATTGTTCATTGAGGAAATTACCAGCATAGAATTTCACCTGATTCCCGTTAACCACAGTTTCCTGAGGGTTAATGATGCTATATGAGTCAAATATTACTTTGATGCAAGGGAAATTACTCTAATCTCATCTCTAATGACATTGGAAAATCAGTTAAAATGGTAAAGAGCAAAATGATAGAACCCGGCTTATTTGAACAATGTGGTCACTGTCCTCACAACGTTTAAGGAAAAACTGATGGATGGCCGTCTGATTCTGAGGAGAGGTTTGTCCTATTTGTGATGAGGCTGTTTGGTTAAGCGTTGTGACACAGAGACAGAAAAAAAGTTCCACTGTCTATTGGGAACAAAACCACCCTGTTCACGGTGCATTGGAAATTGACACACACACACTATTGTCTGTTCCAATTGGACATTGATCATCTCAATGTCATCATTCACTGATGAACAATAGCAGCACAGAAGCCAGCAGTTCTCATCACTCCAGTTGGAAAGCAAACAGGGAAAGGAATGGCCAGTGGATGTGGGAGTAACTAGGAAACTGGTGTAACTTACAGTGGGAGTGGGAGAAGAAAGATGCGAAGACCTATCATCAGTGCAAGAGATGTGACAGCTGAAGGGGTAATGCAAGGGAAGTAGGAGTGTAAAAAAAAGGAGGAAGGCGGAGGAAGAATGGCTAATGAGGTTTTAGTGACTGGGAAAATTTTGCTTTTGCAAAAGTGAGATTGGTTGAAAAACATGACTATTCAGGAAAATTGGGATCTGATTCCACTGAAAATTAAAATTTGATGTACTTCATTTTCCAGCACTTGATTCTTGTTCAGCTTGCACATTCACTCTGTATTTCTGTATGTCCATCAATTGCAGATCACGTTTTTCTTCGCTGGTATGGTGTCTTAACATTTTTGAATTTTTTAACATGATGTATTTGATTCGATTTCAATGTAGACATGAGCATTAGATTTGATCCCCTGCAGTTTGTCCATAACGTGGAATTTACTTGAGTATTTATCCTCATCGCATTTACTGATTCAAGCAATGAGTCAGTGTCCATCCTGCAGATGAAAAATTTCTTCAGCTCTGACTATTGTTACGAAGAACAGTGCCACACAAAAGGTTCCAGTGCAATGTGCCAAACCCTAGTTCATCCTAAATTAGGTACACGCTTTATGAATAAGACATGCTGAGTGGTAGAGTGTAAAAGGTGAATTCAACTCTGTGTCGAAAATGCTATTTGCAGCTCCCTCATAATAGGTGTGAACTACATCACTCTGTAAATGCCCCAAAATAACAAAAGCAAGAGACTGGAATTCTTAATTCCTCTTCTCTGAATAACATCTGGAGAACAGGAAGGAAATCAAGGTTTGTTTGTGATATTCATAAATTATGATGGTGAGAATGTGGAAGATGGATGGCAGTGGAATGGTAACTAATATTGGGGATGACACAAAGATTAAATGTGTGGTTCACAGTGAGGAGGAAATTGTTAGACTAAGGACGATATTAACAGATGATTTCAATACCCAGATTAATTGCCAATTATGTTTAACACTGATAAATGTGAGACGATGCAAATCTGAATTAACAAGACAAGTGAGTACTCAAACTGTGAAATGTGCGGGCTAAATTTGCTCCTTTTTTCATTGCAGCAGGGAAGATTGAGGAGGAAACCTGGTACAGGTGTACAAGAGCATAAAGGGAATGGAGAGGATGAAGAGACAGCAGCTGTTTCCCTTACGGGAAGGGTCAAAAACAAAGGGATACATACTTAAAGTGAAAGGCAGAGGATTGACAGAGGATTTGTGAGTCAATTTTGAACTGAGAGGGTGGCACAGACATGGAATATAAAATTCCTACTGTGTGGAAATAGGCTCTTTGGCCCAACAAATCCACACTGATCCTCCAAAGAATAACCCACACAAACAATTTCCTACTATATTTACCCCTGACTAATGCACCTAACCTACACATCCCTGAACACTGTGGGGAATTAAGCATGGCCAATTCACCTAACCTGCACATCTTTGGATTGTGGGAGGAAACCGGAATACCTAGCATAAACCACGCAGACACGGTGATAATGTGCAAAATTCATACAGAATTCATACAAGGCTGGAATCAATCCTGCGTCCCCGCGCTCTAAGGCAGGAGTTCTAACCACTGAGCCACCGTTCTGCCCCTGGTGACATGTGCCTGGAGTGCATTCCCTCGGCGGGTGATTGAGCAGATAATCTCACAAACTTTTGAAAAGGTCTTTGGATATGCAATTTGTGGTGCAGGCTTGCATTTTCATTCAATGATTCTATGTGGTGGCAGCCATGAACACTGATATATTCTGAAGCAATAGCTAATGGCAGTTCCTGGTTTGTTCCATTGACTGTCTCAGTAATTGAGCCTCCAGTGAAGTGCTGGTGTTATCTCTCACTTTCTACTGAAGTGTTTAGGTTTCCTCGCGTTGGTAATGTAATTTTCTGAGTCGATGATGTCATTTCCGGCCCTTTGTCTCAGAGGGTGGTAGATGGAGTCAAAATTGAATTGTTTGTTGATGGAGTTCTGGTTAGAATGCCATACTTCTAGGAATTCTTGTGCTTCGCTCTGTTTGGCCTGTCCTAGAATGGATATGCAGACCGAGTCAAAGTGATATACTTCCTCATCAGTACATAAGAAATTAGTGTTTGGGTCATGTATTTTGTTGGTAATTGATGTTCATATATTCTGGTGACTAGTTTTCTGCTTGTTTTTCCGTTGTAGGGTTTGTTACAGTTCTTGCAAGGCTTATTGTTCCTGAAGCAGAACAGAGAATGATATGAATTTATTGCGGTGCTCAAAAGTATGAATAAACTGTCAGAGTGAAAAATAATGTCCTATTAGTTGGCATTACAGCATCAAAGAATTCTAATTTCAAGGTTGTCAGCAAAAGAGCTAGGAGTGAAATAAGGAAAAACGTCTTTATTAGCGAGTTGTTACGAACTGGAATTGACTGGCTGGGGAAGTTGTGGATGAAGAGTCAAAAGAGAACTGGGTATATATTTGGAAATTATTAATTTAACGGGCAACAGAGAGAGGGCTGGAAAATGGGAGGTGCTTAGGAGACATTTATGGAACTGATTCATACATAATGGCCAATGGCCTCCTCCTTTTACTCTATCATGGGTCAGCTGTGAATAAAAGTCAGTGTCCAATTATGTCACAATGTAAATGCTCGCAAATATCTGACTATTTGGTGCAGCATAAACATTTAAAATGCAAGTATTGCAAGGTCAGCTTCATTATGAAGTCTAATTATTACTTCGAACATAAATATTTTACATATTGTATTCCAATTACTAAAATAAATATATAATTGCTTTGCCATTTAACCCTTTGGAAAGCTCTGACTTTTCACTAACACGATATTATATCCGTTGTTCTTTTTTTCACTATCCACATTTCATATTAAATATCATTCATTCTAAAAATTGGAAGTTTTCAAGTTATTGTTCACTGAAATTTGGTAACACAAATAATTTATTTAGTTTAATATTCACAGTCCATGTTGAACTATTGCCATTTTAATATTGTGGCAAATTGCTGAAGATCGTACATTTCAGTGAGAAATTAACTGACTGATTATATATAAATGCATAAGAACGCTAATTCTATTTGGATGTTCAATCTTCTGCTCACTCTGAATATGCAATCACTCAGAAGCCAACCACTTTAAAAATATTGGAGTGGCAAAACATTGCTTGAATCCTGACATTGAATATCTAATTCTGATAACCACAAGAGTTATGTTCTTTCTTCGATAAAAAAAAATGTAAATGCTTTATTTCTGTGTTAGAAAATCTTGACAGGAGTTTATATTTTAGTTCCATAAATATAGAATCAACAGAATTGATTGAAGAGATTATAATTCAGTTGAATGGTTATCGTTCGCATCTTATTGTTGCCCAATTAATGAAATATAGCAAACATCCGATTATTGTTCTGGTCAGTAAAGTCAACACCTTGCAATGAGCAACGCTGAAAATTGCTTCCAATTTATCTGAAATCATTTACCGTGTTATTGGACCTCACAGCTGCCTGAGATACAGAGAGACTCGGTGGCCTGTTCCAAAATCTGTGCATTGGGCTTCTAACCTGGTTCAGGGCAGTCAGTCAAACATTACTTCAAAACAAATAATTTGGAATCCTCCTTGGGCAGGGGGAGAACCCGCCAACAGACTATCACTGGTCTCAGTGTAGGTACAAATATTGTCCAGGTTAAATACTAATGGCTGACCAGCAACCAGGTTTTGAAATCCATCTTCAGTCAGAGCCTGGACCAGAGAACAGACGTGTTGACATGGAGAGCCAGAATCACACCATACAAGTTACCTATGGTGATGAAACCTGACCTGCCTCCCAGACTCCATACTTCTGCACCCCGGACCAGACATGGGTGAAGACGTTAACAAGTTGACAATCTATTGCAGTGCCTTGTGTCTCACAAAGAAACCTCTAAAGCCATATTCAATACATGTCACCTTCACATTCTCCAGTGTCAAAGTAAAATTGTACATCTCTATGAATGGTCAGAGATTACTACATGGATCACACAGTAGAATGTATGTGAAGTAACCAGCATTAACGGCAATCCACAAATCGCATTAATAACTGAACTTGGCGGATTCTGTCTGGTCTAAGTAACCACACATATTATACTGGCTTTCAGTGACTGTGACAATGCACACCAAAACTGGAGGTTTTGGCCTTACACCTCTCCAAAGCTTCGTGATCTCACACACATCACTCCCTCTCACATTCAACAATTGATGAAAATCCACAAGCTGTGTGAAACTGGAAACATAGAACAGTGCAGCACTGTACAGGCCCTTCGGCCTTTGACATTCTGTCGACCTTTATCCTACTCTAACATCAGACTAAACTACATACCTTTCAGTATACTATCATTCATGTGCCTATCCATTTATATATCCATAATATAGCTGATTTTACTACAACTATTGGCTGTTCATTGCACACACCCACCACTGTCTGTGTAAAGAACTTACCTCTGACATCTCCCCTAATCCTTCCTCCAATTACCTTAAAATCGTACCCCCTCGAGATAGCCATTTCCACCCTGGGAGAAAGTCTCTGGCTATCCACTCTATCTATGCCTCTCATCATCTTGTATACCCCTGTCAAGTCAAGTTCCATTCTTCTTCGTTCCAATGAGGAAAACATCCTAGCTCCCTCAAATTTTCTTTGCAAGACTGTCCTCCAGTCCAGGCAGCATCTTGATAAATTTCCTCAGCATTCGCATCAAAGCTTCCACATCTTTTCCATAACGAGGCAACCAGAATTCATCACAATATTCTAAGTGTGGTCTCACAAGAGCTCCATATAGTTGGAGCATAACGTTCCAGCTCTTAAACTCAATCCCTCGGCTAATGAACACATCAAACACCTTCTTAACAACCGCATTAACCTGAGTAGAAACTTTGTGGGAGCTGTGCTAAGGCCCATATGATCCTCCATTCCTCCACAATGTAAGAATCCTGCTTCTAACCCTGTATTCTGCATTCAACTTCGACCTTCCAAAATGAATCGTATCCCGCTTTTCCATATTGAACACCATCTTCCACTTAGCAGCCGAGTCCTGCATCTTGTCAATGTCCTGTTGCAAACTACAACAGCCCTCCACACTATCCACAATTCCACCAACCGGGGTTACATCATCAGACTTACTAATCTACCCTTCCACTTCGTCATCCAAGTCATTTATCAAAATCACAAACAGCAGAGGTCCCAGAACCGATCCTTACGGATCACCACTGTTCACCTAGTTCCACACTAAATACTACCCATTTACCACCACCCTCTGTCTTCTATGGACTAGCCAATTCTGTATCCAGACAGATAGGTCTCCCTATATACCATGCCTCCTTACTTTTTGAATGAAACTACCACGGGCAAACTGATCAAACACCTTGTTAAAATCCATGCACTCCGCATTCACTGCTCTACCTTCTTCAGTGCGTTTAAAGTGCATCCTCAAAGAACCCAATATGAGTTGTGAGGTATGACCAGCCCCTCACAAAGCCATGCTGACTATTGCTGTCCCAATAGGCAAACTCCCAAAACTCCCAATAAAAACCAGTATAAATGGAACACAAACTTCCAGATTGAAGTTGAAGTTCAGAAAAGAGAGAGAGTTTCCACACAGCTCACAGTTGAACTTCCCAGTTAAAGACTCAACTGAAAACTGTTCAGCTCAGCGAGTTCAACTAAAATATCTCACCACTCTCCGTTCATTATACTCGTCACTTATGAAGCATGGCCACTTTGGCCTGAAGTGTCATCTGTTTCCATGTCAACAAAAAGCCTTTGAAAATCCTTTTCATCTCTGCACCAAACCAGACTGATCGGAGCTTGGCCCCGTTTTATTGTACCTCTGAAAAAAACGAAGGGCAGAGTCTCCTTGAGCCAAGGAACAGCTTTTAGACAAAAAATGGACTTGCTTTGTGACATGTCTCTCCCACCCCTTCAAAAAAAAGAACCACCAATGCTAAAAGGTGGCTGCATTTTTAACCCTTCCAAACCCAGTTCATATTCTCAAAACTGACAGATACACTATACTAATTGTAAACATTCAAACATACACAAACCCATGCAAATTCAGGCCGCAGTATACCCACTACCGAACACCTCCGTTTCTCATTCGAGTCTCAATAACTCATTAGCTTTCACGTTTTCGCGACCAGCCACATGCACAGTTGTCAGATCGAATGGCTGCAACAACAAGCTCCATGTAAACAGTCTGACATTTTTGTCTTTAAGTTTTTCCACAAATGTCAACGTGTTGTGATCAGTATATACGATTGTCTCAGATGTATTGCTGGTAATATAAACACAGTTATGGCGTAACGCCAACAACAAGTTTAAAGTCTTTTTCTCCACCGTTGAACATTTCTGTTGATGAACGTTCGACTTCCCAGAAAAAATACCTGATGGGTCTTTCTATTCCCTCATCATCCTCCTGCAGCAACACCGGACCGACACCCACATCACTGACAACAATAGCCACCTTGAAAGGCTTCATGCAATACAGTGTCGCTAAAACTGTGGCAGTGGTTAATACAGTTTTTAGGCTGCAAAATGCCCTTTGACAGTCCTCTGCCCACTGAGAGTTCTTGCCCTGGACATCTCGGTGAGTGGAGCAGCCACACGGCTTAAAGTTTGGCACAAATTTTCAGTAAAATCCAGTCAATCCAAGGAAGCGAAGTATTGCATATTTCTTCTGGTCGACGGTGTGGAACATTCCCCAACTACTTTAGTTTTTGTATCTCATGGGGCCATTGGTCCATGTCCAATACCGTGACCCAGGAACGTGACTTGGGCTTTTTCAAATTCGCTTTTAGCTAGGTTTACCGCCAAGCCTGCCTTCTGAAGCCAATCAAACAAGTCCGATAAATGCTCTAACTGTTCCTTTCATGAGTGACTAAAAACCACCAGGTCATCAATGTACATCACATGGTTGGGTAATCCGGCAATGACCTTATTATCAGTCTCTGAAATGTGGCTGGATCGTTTTACATACCAAATGCAACAACTTTGAACTGATATAGTCCATTTGGTGTTATGAAAGTCGAAATTGCCTTTGCTCTCTCTGACAGAGGTCCTTGCCAGGAGCCTCTGAGCAAGTTCAACTTAGAAATATAAGTAGCTTCTCCCACTTTTTCGACACTGTTCTGCAAACATGGAATTGGACATGCATCAGTCTTTGTAACGAAGTTGACTTTGTGAAAGTCCACACATGTCCGCTGGGTAACATCTGGCTTTGGCACCATGACTATATATGAGCTCCAATCACTGTAAGTCACTTCGATTATGCCATCGTGGAGCGTGTGCTCTATCTCTGTCTAAACCTGTGCCAACTTTAGAGGGTAATGCCTTTAAGGATGTTGCTTAACCAGAACAACATCTCCTGAGTCTACATCATGCACAAATATGTTCGTACTTCCCAGTTTATTTTAGCATATCTCTCCACGATATTGCAATACCTCTTTCAGGTTACTATGCTTTTCTTGAGGAAGGTAACTCAATAATTTATCCCAATTTTTGACAATTTTCTCATTGTTCAATTTGATTTGAGGAATGTCCAATTCAGAATCCTCTGAACTTGGTTCTTCCTTCTGTGCTGTAATCATTAACACCTTCTCCTCTTGCTTTCCTTCCCTATCAAAATACCTGTTGAGTATATTCACATGAATATGAGATTTCTTCCTGTCTGGAGTCCGTACCAAGTAGTTCACCCCATTCAATTTCTTCTCAATTTGATAAGGTACACTAAAATCTGATTCTACAGGCTCAACTGTTACTGGAAGTAACACCAATACCGTATTCTCAATTGCAAATTTGTGATTTTTGATCGACTTCCTGTTTCATTGCATGCTTCGATACTTTTAAATGCTGTCTACCCAACTCTCCAGCACTATTTTAGCTGCATTTCAGAATGGCAGGCAGTGTCCAGTGGGGTACCACAGGGATCCGTGCTGGGACCACAGTTTTTTACAATATATGTTAATGATATAGAAGATGGTATCAGCAATAACATTAGCAAATTTGCTGATGATACAAAGCTGTGTGGCAGGGTGAAATGTTATGAGTATGTTAGGAGATTACAGGGTGACCTGGGCAAGTTAGGTGAGTGGGCAGATGCATGGCAGATGCAGTTTAATGTGGATAAATATGGTTATCCACTTTGGTGGCAAAACAGGATGGCAGATTACTACCTCAATGGAATCAATTTAGGTAAAGGGGCAATTCAGAGAGATCTGGGTATTCTTGTACACCAGTCAATGAAGGTAAGCGTGCAGGTACAGCAGGTTGTGAAGAAGGCTAATAGCATGCTGGCCTTCATAACAAGAGGAATTGAGTATAGAAGCAAAGAGGTGCTTCTGCAGCTGTACAGGGCCCTGGTGAGACCACACCTGGAGTACTGTGTGCAGTTCTGGTCTCCAAATTTGAGGAAAGACATTCTGGCTATTGAGGCAGTGCAGCGTAGGTTCACCAGGATTATGAAAGGATTGGGCACTCTGGCAGCAGGAAACATTTTTCCGCTGATGGGTGAGTGCCGAACCAGAGGGCACAGTTTAAAAATACGGGGTAGACCATTTAGGACAGAGATGAGGAGAAACTTCTTCACCCAGAGAGTGGTGGCTGTGTGGAATGTTCTGCCCCAGATGGCAGTGGAGGCCCAGTTTCTGGATTCATTTAAGAAAGAGTTGGATAGAGCTCTCAAAGATAGTGGAATCAAGGGTTATGGAGATAAGCCAGGAAGAGGATACTGATTAGGAATGATCAGCCATGATCATATTGAATGGCGGTGCAGGCTCGAGGGCAGAATGGCCTACTCCTGTACCTATTGCCTATTGTCTAATTAATCGTTCCCTAAAATTTGAAACATCGTCCAATTGTGTGGTCTCTGAATTCTGACTTATTAATTTTTCCTGAACCAATATTAATGGTCCTTATACTTCTTGCCCACAAATTAATTCAAATAGTCTGAATTTGGTCGATTCCTTTCGTGCGTCTCTGATCACAAATAGTTCAAAAGGAATTTCCTTATCGCAATCATGTGGATTATCCTGACCATAAACCCTCAACATGGTCTTCACTGTTTGATGCCATCTCGCTCATGCTCACTGTGATTCCGAATACTACATAGTAGATTTGAATTGCTTTATTCCCAAGTAATCATTCACATGCTTAAATAGTTCGGATGTGAGGCTTGATCTGTCTGGATCTCTATTGTTAGTCCGTACCTAGTTAAAAATAAGTTTTTTTTCCACAACTCTTTTAGCTGTGATACTGCATAATGGGTCTGCCTCTGGAAATCTAGTCGACACTTCCATTATTGTTAATAAATACTTATTCCCACTTTTTGTTTGAGATAGGGGACCTATAAAATCTGTCAAGTCTCTTGTGTAAGGCTCCTCAAGTTCTGGAATAGGTATTCAAGTTGCAGGTTTTATTAATGCCCGTGTGACATATTTGAGACGTCTGGCAATATTCAACAACATCTTTGTGTAGTCCAGGCCAGTGAAAATTTCTTTGTATTTCAGCCTGTAATGTCCTCACCCCGAAATGATCTCCAAGTGGTAGCTCATGCGCCACTCGCAGCACCTCCTTTCTATACCCAACAGGCAAAACAATTTGATGAATTTCTGTCCACGTCTGATCTGCTTTAATGTGTGCTGATCTCCATATCGGCATTAAGACATCATTTGTTAAGTAATAACACACAGGAATGCATTCATTCTCTTTCTTGCTAAATATCTTTTGATGTAAATTTTGTAACTCCTTATCTTTCAGCTGTAACTCAATCAGCTTAGCAGAGCTAAAAATACGTTCATGTTTTCCTACTTGCTCCTTCTCTGTTCCACTTATCTGATCAAAAAGGAACTTTCGGATAACTCTACGTCAGCTTCCTTATCTGTGCCTTTATCCTGCTTAGACCTGTGCATCTGTGATCTTCTGGTCATGCAATCAGGGGGAAATTTCTGGACAAACATTCTCCAGGTCTTCAGTTGCCTGCATCTCCACTGGCTTTTCAACTAGAGTAGGCAGCACGCCTACCAGTGAATCAGCTATATTATTTGCAAGGACAAATTATATTCCTGGAGCTGAGAGTTAGGGGTCCAGTACTCCTACCACACATTCTCCACTCTTCTCTGGACTCTCTAGCCTCACTTTACATAACTGAGCACTTTCTGCCTCACTATGAATTCCTGTTACCAGCACATTTTCTGACAATAGTCTCTCAAGTGTGCATAAAGCCTCACCCCTCAGCATTACAGACTGAAAAGATCCTGTGTCAATTAATATCGGAACCTCCTTACCAATTACTCCTGGCCTATGTGAATAAACTCTTCCCTTTCATGTAAGTTTTTATGCAGATTTGACACGTCCACTGATCATTTTGTACACACTGAGGCAGTTGCCTAACTCCCCCTATGCTTTATGTTCCGAGTCCAACAAAACTTCCAGGCTTGCCTGTTATCCTACAGCTGGTTTTCTCCCAGCCCATCAACACTGTGATTTTGTGTGGCCCACTTTATTATAATGAAAACGCCATAGTATTTTCACTTCTTTGTCCCCTTCAAGGTTTTGTTTATTACTGTCGTAAGTTATCCTTATAATCTGCACTGTGATCTAGCTTTCCCTTTGCACGTGAGGATATCTCTTTGCTCCAATTTCTGTCCCACAGAGACCAGAACTGGTTCTGGAAGCCAAACCAAGTTTATGTACCAGTTCATAATCATCAGCCATTTCAGCAGCTAACCTTGCTGTTTACACTCTCTGCTCTTCAACCTGAATTTGCACTACTTCAGGGAGTGAATTTTTGAATTTCTCCAAGTACTAACCTCTCTAGGGGCATGAGAGCTTTGCCTGTATTTTAAAACTCTTATCTAACTATCGAAATTAGTCTGTGTGATCCTTAAAAACTCAGTGGTTCGACGAGGATCCCTCACTAGATTCCTGAAAGGTCGCCTATACAGACAAAATGTTTTCTGTAACCTGCTCATACTCCCCAGATACCTCCTCTGATAGGGATGTGAATACATCACCAGTCCTACCTACAAGTTTCGTTTGGATCAACAAAACCCACATTGCCTCTGCCCACTGCATTTGTTTCGCCAACTTTTCAAATGAGATGAAAAGGGCATCACACTCTTCTCATCAAATTGAGGCAACGCTTGAACATACTCAAACAAATTCTCACTAGGCTTCTGACTACCAGAGGCTTGCTCATCCTCACTCTCTTCCTTACTAAGCGCACCCTCAGACGTTATCTCCAACCTTTTACACTGACTTCCCTTTTTAAGAGTCAGTTTTTGCTATTCAAAAGCTCTCTCTTTCTCTCTCCCCTGTTGCTCTCTCTTTTGCCATTCTTTCTTTTTACTCTCTGTTCTGCTGCTCTCTCTTTTCGCCCCTCTTCTGCATTTTATCAAAAGTCAAATGTTTCATTTTGGCTGCCCTTTCCCTACCTCTCGATGTTAACTCAAGATGTTTCATTTGCAACTGAATTCTTGCCATCTCTGATTCTGATGGTTTCCCCAGCAAGTTTAATTGACGAGCTACTGCTGTAATTGTCTCTCCTTTCCTCACAGAAGCAGTCAGTTCCAATTCCAGCTTCTCTGCTAATGCTTGCAACTTGGTCTTAGTCACTTTTCGTAAAAATTCCAAAGTCACTGCATGCACACCCAGGAAACGTTTGGCAACTGAAATAGCCATTACTATTCTAAGCTTTGTCAACCCAATCAAACTAATACCCAAAATAAAGACACTAGCATCTCCCACTCGCTATTAAAAATCCAGCAATGAGCTCCCAGTCTGTTATGGATGAGGCTAGACCACTCAAAACATTCTTAAGCAAGCAGCCCAGAGAATAACTTTGCAGTTTGTTTTGGTAATTATCGAATGAAAATTACCCGGAGTAATTTAGCTAGGGTGACTACTAGATTTTAAATCAGACACAAACGTTATTCACAAAGTTACACAATGAAGCACAAAGAACAGAATATAGAGCCCCTACAGAATTCAACCTGTCCAGCAAGACTTAATTGTGCTATTCCAAATACACATAATAGTTCTAATAATCAGACTCCCTTGTAAAAACTTTATAATGGAATGCATGCTTGCAGGGAGAAGCTGAAGGGCAGAAAAGAGAGAGAGTTTCCACACAGCTCCCAGTTGAACTACCCAGTTCAAGACTCAACTGAAAACTGCTCAGCTCCGCTCAACTCAGCTAGCTCAGCTAAAAGAGCTGACGACTCCCCGTTCATTATCCAGGTCACTTCTAAAGTATGACAACTTTGCCATGTAGTTTAATCTGTTTACGTATAAATAAAAGGCCTCTGAAAGTCCGTTTCACGTCTGTATCTCACCAGACTGATCGTAGCCTGGCCCCGTTTTATTGACCCTCTGAAAAACATCAAGGACAGAGTCTACTTGAGGCAATGAACAGCTTTTAGCAAGAAAGAAGGATTTGTTTGTGACAGAGAAGACAGGCTAGTTTTCTGTATGGACGTCAGAAGCTGGTGGGAATGGCTAATAATATCAGAGTGTGGCTGATGACAGATTTGTGAACAACATGACGTTCAATGCAGGGTCACACACCAACTGTACATCCAGACGGTGAGAGTTGATTCAGAACCTGGAGCTCTCTCTCAAACAACATGGGGGCTTCATAGAGCTTTGTAAACTATCATAGCGTCATAAAATCCTATAGCACAGAGACTGGCCCAAAAGCACAAACTGGTTCATGCTGATCAAAATGTCCATCCATGCTAACCCCATTTCCCTGCGCTTGGTCCATATCCTTCTAAACCTTTCCTATCTATATATTGTCCAAATATGAAGTCACGTATCATGGAAAACATGTTATATCTAATGCTATCCGTGTTTTGTTTTTGGAAATAATGAATGTTGATTCATAACACTCCAGTGTTAATGCAATCACTTTTTTTTCTCTTTGTAGCGTTACAGATTAAACACTCATTTCCTTCGCACTCTCCTCATGGTACCATCACCGCAGGGATTCGTCTGCTGAAACTCCATTACACCATCCCTTTTTAGCAAGGAGATCATTGATTATAAATGAAAGAAAATACTGTCTCAAGTACACTCCACAACTGCAGGACGGTGTCTTCACTCTTATACTTTAATCAATTTGTAATGAACAATGCTACTCATTTATTGTGCTGATTATTTGCTGAGTCATAGAGATACACAGCATGGAAACAAATCCTTTGGTCCGACCCGTCCATGCTGACCAGATATCCCAACCCAATCTAGTCCCACCTGCCAGTACCCGACTGCTCTGTAGGAATTCTGTTAGTTCCTCATGATCAAGGACATCCAGCTCCTTTTCACCAAGAGCACTTCCCATCATCTCACCTTCTCCTAAATACAAAATAAGAAGGATGGCATTTTTTGCCAATCATTTATTTGCCTTATGAAGCAAAGTCACACCAACAACAACATCACTATTGCCATTGGAATTGATTGGAGATACTGAGGAAGCGATGATCTAGCTGTATTATCTCTGAATATGAATCCAAGGAATCAGATAATGATCCAGACACCGAATCCGAATCCCACAATGGCAAATGTTGGAAATTGAATTAATAAAATATCAGGAATTATGAATCAATGAAACCATTGTTGATTATACTACCTACCACCCTCATGGCCTTCAGGAAAGGAAATCTACTATCATCAGCTGGTCGGGCTTACATGTAACTGCAGACCCACAGCAATATGGTTAACTCTCAGTTGCAGTTTGAAACAGCCAAGCCAGCCACTCATATATCAGTCACTTCAAAGCCTCAAAGAAATGAAATCGCATGGACCTCAGCACTGACTACTTACAGCCCACAGACTGCAGTGGTTCAGGAAGGCAGCTCACCAACACCTTTTCAAGGACGATGAGGAAAGGGAATTAAATGTTGGCCCAGCATCCCATTAATGAACAAAGAAAGATGATCCCACTCAGGGAAGAGAAAAAAAACAGACATAAATAACTTTAAACAGGGACTTTGACATATACCTTACATGGTCATGATTATCAGTAATATGGGAACAGGAGAAACATAAGCAATGTTTAAATTTATTTTTTATTTCCATCACAGCTGATTATCAAAAACCCCTTTGTTTGCTTCTTTCTCTCTATCTCTCTCTTTCTCCATCTATTCAGCCGAGTCCTTCTCCCCTTCATAACAGATGCTGGTGTCACCAACATCAATCATACTATTTCCCAACTGTGTTCAGTTCTGATGTATGGTTATTAGAATCGAATTGCCAATTCTATTTTTCTCTCGACCCGAGGGGCCTGCGAAATCTGCTCAGTTTGTCTGGCACTTTCTCGTTCTTTATTGTTTCTGATCTGTTGCATCATTCTTTGCTTTATTTAACCTTTAAATTTGTTATTATTTGGAATGTCTGCATCGCTGACAGGGGCAGAATTTGTTGACCTAACCAAATGTCATTTACTGCGAGGTCATTCTTTCAGGCAGTACAGAACCAAGCACATTGTTGTGGGTCTCACATCAATCTTAAGCCGGACCAGATAATAACACAAGATCTTTTTACCAAAGGACATCAGTGAAATAGATAAACGTATAGACAAAATGTTGGAAATGTTATGGTTGTTATTTCCAATTCCTGTCTTTTGTATTTACTTTCTGACATCGTCTGTGGTACGATGTGGAACAGTCTCTTTCTGTGTAATAACCTGTGCATCTGAATTACATTTCTTCCGACATTACTGCTCTGAGAGAATGTTCCTGTCATTAAGTTATATTAGAGACAAGAACAAAGTTGTGATCGAAATATTTGCAACTGAAAGAGTGCTTAGAGGAGGGGTGGAGCCATAATGTCTGAATTTTACCAAAGCATAGATAATGGTCAATTAAGCGTCTGCATTGAAGCCAAGATGGTGACTGGGCATATAATCGAGCTGGTAGTGGATAGGTTTTGTGATGGACAGAATACTGAGACATAAATGGATGTTATTTATTTAACTTCGGTTTTGTGAATAGTCTCGTTCTCAGATGTTTGTGAGGGCGGGGGTGTGGGCGGTTCTGAAATATGTGGGTAATCAATGGAATTTGCATTTGAAACTGAAGACAATAGTTTCCGCCTTTGTCAACTATAGATAACAGAAATAGCAAAGACGTTCGCAATGGTCGAAGAGATTAATAAATGGATAGAGATGAAGAAACTTACGAGGAACACCAACAATAGCGAGGATAGGATAGTAACCCGCCTGGATAATCATCAGTGCACCCCATATCCGATCTGGTAATGGTGACCAAGACCAGGAAAAATAGAAAAGACCCGAGGATAAACTCCTGTCCATTGTTGCAGCATTCCAGTTTAATGTTCTCAGATTCTGATCCATTAATGGATCATTCCAGACTATTTTCAGATGTTTAAGTCTCCTTTTTCTGTCTCTGCAGCTGCTGATCCCTTTGAGCGCTGGAGTCGATGCATCTGTACCTACAATGGCATAAACCATTGCAAGAGGCCCCTTACTAATAGGAGACGGAAAACATCCAGTGACACAACTAGGATCCATGGAGACTGGCATCAATCACAGTCACTGAACAAACAGCTCCATTTAACCCTTTTCAGTATGGTTCCTTCAGTTCACAAAAACTACTGGATTGGATTGAATGTTGACACCGCCGGATATTGACCACATCTCCCATCAGCCATTGCTCTCGTGAAGTTAGTAGTGAAGGCGAATGATGCATGTTTTCTTATCGCAGGCTAGATGATTCTGCTGCGTTGTCCATTTGTAATACTGTAACTGGCTGTACCTCCCACCACCACCACCCTCAAAAACCACAATCTACATGCTGTTACCGTGCCGATCTCTCCTTGACTAGAACAGGCACGAGCCAATACATTTGCAGTGGATATATTTACACTTCAATACATAGGAAATATGAATTTGCCTGGGCATTCCTTTAATTGATCTAATAAGGCAATTTTGTATCTTCAACACTCAATGTGCTCAGCACTTTTTTTAAAATACAAATTCACAAACACCTTAACACACTTTATTAAGCATACGTTTCTTCACTTTCTCCTCATGGTAACATCATGCCAGGGTTTAGTCTAGTGAAACCCCATTGGACTGAATCGCTGACAAGATCATTATTTATAAAGCTGATTCAACCTGTACACAATACACCAAACAGTCTTTCAACAAAACTCTATCATTGTGAAAGATATATTTACTCTGGTACTTTAATCATTTTGCATGATGAGCCACATATCGTTTACTTCCTGCTGCGTAAAAATTCAGTTTGTGACTTATGACCAAGCAAATCCAGGTCTGTTTCAACAACAGCACTTCCCAACCTCTCACTATTTAATGAACATAAATGTGAATGATGATATTTGTTGTTCATATCTGAAACATTTTATATCTTGTGAAGCGGTATTGCCCAAACTCTGATTCTTCTGATACCCCAAAGCCTTCACACCAGATAATTATATTACTCTCTTCATTCTCTCGATTATCCAACTTTTAATACATTCGGTGTATTCCACCCCTACCTACCCATGGACTCTAACATTCCCCACTCACCTGTATTCAACCAGGTCAAACATCTACTGAAAATACAAATATTCATTCCCACTGGTTCTCAATTGTCGATATCACAATGGACAACCTCCACCAAATCCAGCAGGTTTATCAAAGATCAAGTTCCTTTCCCCGTCCTGAATCGAGATTGACTCTACCGAATCATGTCATTATTTTCCAAGGGTCTAGTTGTCACATTCCTCACAAAAGGTTACAATGTTTTTCTCACAGCTAACATCAAGCTAACCACTGCTTAATTTGCTGTTTGCTCTCTCTGTCCTGTTTTAAATATTTAGGTTTACAATAGCTGCTTTCCAGTCTGTAGGATCCTTTCCAGAATCTAACCAGCTTTGAAGAATAATCAGTAATTCTTTCACTGATGATCAGTCATTCTTTTACAGCTCCATTGCCACCTCCTCAATACTCTGGGATGTAGCTCATCAGATGTAGCAATATACCAACCATAAATTCAATGAGATTTTGAAAGACGTACCTTTTATTAATTCTAATTTCCTGCTGTTCCCCATTTTCACCAGTCACTCTGTTTCCTTGTATCTCTGGAAGTTACTTTCTGTATCTTCTTCGGGGAGATGGACACAATATATTGCTCTCAGCGGACAGATGGGTTCTGTTAGCCAGTGAATATATCGGATGACCGCACTCCCGTGATGATTGATATGTTATTCACTCCTGCTTGGAAAGTTCCAGCGTTAATCCAGTTTAATTCATGGTGAGCATCAGCACAGTCCTGTCACTGGTGTGAGGCGACACAGTACACTGAAGGAGGGGGCACAGCTCAGTAACAACCTCAATTTTGAAACAAACTGGTTTCATACCTGACACCTGGTCCAGCTTAGACAAATGTCCCGGGAAATCCCAAGAAAGATAATGCACTGTCCTGCACCTCCCTATTTATAGAGCATCCCTTCTGTGGAGCCTCATCTCCATTTGTTTACTAATGACCCAGATACTCTGTAAATGCAGTGTATAGAGTGGGGTCAGCAGTCCCAGCAGCTGACGATACAAACCCGAGATAATCAGCCACAGAAACTCCACTGATTTTCCAACGACAGGAGCAAGTCAATTCCTCACATGGAACGTGAATGCGCTCAGTGTTGAAAACTATTTCCGCTCCTGAGTTTCATTTCCTCGCTGAGAAAGTCGTTGCATCTCTGCACACTCCCACAGTAACTGTTTCTCTCTCCAAAGAAGCAGTTGACAATGTAACATTACCTTTCTCTATATCTCAGCAACGATAAGGCAGCACCAGCATTGCTCATGGATTTCATCATCACACTCACAAGAAGAGAGATAAAGGGAACCTAACTCACTTTGATCAGGGACAAATCTAAATGGTCGCGAAATTCAGGAATATGGGAAAATGGTGAAATGTGAGAATAACTTGCCTTTTTGTTATCCTTTCAGTTCATCATCAGCAATCCCTTTGCTCACTTTTCACTTCTTTTCCTCTCTTTTTCGGCAATTTCTTCATCCATTCAATTTAAACCTGGTCCCCACCTCTCTCTCCACTCCAACCATCCATGATACCAGGATAAATAATATTATTTCCCAGATTGATTTCAATTGTAAAGCAGGGTCACTGGACTCAAACCGTTATTTGCATTTCTCCTAACAGAGGCTGCCATACCTGCAAGATTCTCCAACACTTACAGACGCTGGAGAATTTTATTTTTGATCTCTAGCACCCACCCTTCCTTGGTTTATTTCACCTTTAATGCTCTTGTCTCACGGGATGCCAGCATCACTGGAAGGGCAGCATTTGTTGTCCATCACTAATTGTCCTTGACAACGTGGCCATTTGTCAAGACAAAATGGAGCCAACAATGTTGTTGTGGGTCTGAAGTCACACTGAGCTCAGTCTGGGTAATAATTAGCAAAGACTATCAGTGAAATAAAAATAAATCTTAACGGGTTCTGGTTTCCATGAGTGAAATTAAGTTTCATTCCAATTTTTGTCATTCGAACTTAAGCCCTGTCATCGGCTGTGGTAGGGTTTTAAACACTGCCTTGGGGTCACAGCCCGTGCCTCCGAATTACCGTCCAGTTACATGATCACTCTGATACAGAGTCCTCATTGCCTAGTCCGTATTCCCTACTTCCTGCCTGAGAGAGATGACGGATAAATCAGTTTAACTACCAACACTCAAAAGGATTTTGGGGAAAAAAGCGAAAGGGAGATTGAGAGACAATTTCATGTAAGATCACAGGTTTCAGAATGCTGAAATGAAGGCATTCCGACAGCATCCTACAACATGAGCCAGTATTCCCAGGATAATAGGTGAAAGGGGATATTGGCGTCAATAAAGATGAGGGAGAGTTTTAGATGAACCTTTGTTCTGCAACTTTGTAACTGGGTGTGGGGTCAGCAGAGTCTTCGACTCATTGGGCTGAATCTAACAACAGTTTGTCTCAGTGACATTTTTATTGAGTGTGACAAAGGGATTATCTGTACGATACTGAACTCGTTTCATGGTGCTATCCAAATCGAACTCACCACATTAACCATCCACTCAATCTCATAGTGTTACTCGCATTCAATGCCACCCCAATTATCCAACCCGACATGGCTGGAGGGACTCACCATCGCACTGATGCCCCTGGCTATTCTATGATCACTGACACTGGTGCCATCTTTCAAAGGCCAATGGGCACACTGTTGCACTTCCTCAGTTTGAAGCCATTCTGCACAATTGACCCCGAGCATGGCAGGTAAAGGGAACTAACACCACGGTTTTCATCAGAGGCACAGAGGTCCTAATGGATGGGCTAGTACAGGGGGGGTCCATTCTCTTCCCAGAGGAGGCCTCACCACCAGCCACACCGAGCATGGTCTGAGCTCACCAACCCGATCAGTGCAGTATCTGCAGTCTCTCTCTCTCTCTCTCTCTGTCTCTCTCTCTCTCACACACACACACACACTTTGAATATGGAAGATTCCAGATAGTGTTCCAAAGAATACCCATTTTCAGGTATAGGAAATTTCAGTAATTCAACCCCATGGGTTCCTGAAAAAATATGGACTTATTTTATATCCAATCACAGTTAGTAATTCTGGCTATTTCACTTTGTCTCACTTTATTGTATTCAGCCAAACACGGCTTGTCAACACTTGTCGCGTTATGAAATACAATTTTGAGCAGAGAACATTTTATGCTCAGCTGTTATCTTGACCGTTATTTGGATTGTACCATTTTCTTTGTTATGAAAGTTTCTCTTGCCCTTTGCCTGTTACTGTTTCTGTCTGTAACAGTTAAACTGTCTCGCACTCAGTTGGCTGGACGGCTGGTTTGTGATGCAGAGGGAGGACAGCAGCGCAGGTTAAGATCCCCCACACTGACAGAGGTTACCATGAAGGGGACGCTCTCTCAACAATGGGCAATCGAGCATGGCAAATCCACTCTAAGCTGCACATCTTTGTACTCTGGAGCATTGGGAGGGAACCCACACAGATACGTGGGGAATGTTCAAACTCACCTGACGATGGAATTGAACCCAGCTCCTTGGTGATGTGTGGCCGCAGTGCTAAGCACATATCCATCATACCCCTCAGTTAGTTCTGTTAATTACTTGTAGCTGACTGAAGAAATCCAACTGGCTTGTTCTGATAACTGAACTTGACCTTTATTAGAACCTTATCATCGGCCATATCGCCAACCCGGTTACATTTAAAATTTGTTGTGAGCAGTGGAGGAGTGGGACGAGAAATGGAAACAGTGACGCCCTCCAACCTCAGTCAGAACCGGACTGAGGAGAAATTCACAAAGTGGGAATTCATTCAAGTGGGAATTCTCTCGCCCAGAAGATTGGGAGGGCTGAATCTTCATATTATATCGAGTCTGACTTTGTCTGATTTTCCATAGACAGATGAATCAAGGATAATTGTGAAATCAGAGAAAAGTGCAGCTGGGAACACAATGAGAAGAAACATGACCTTATTGACTGGTGGAATAGTGTCAAAGTTCCGAATGGCCCAGTCGTGTCCGTTCCATTCAGCCCTTCGGTCCTGCTGTGCAGGGGCAGATTGAGGCCACCCCGATGGTTTGGTGTGGTTTGGCAAATGTATAGAAAAATCCAGGCTGGGTCAGTCATTGACCCCCCCTCCCCCAATCCCTCTTTTCAGGCTTCTCCTCTCTGTAACTTCTGCTCCTGATGTAGGTCATGTTACAGGCCCAGATTCGCATTGAATACAGTCTCCATGCCCCACACAAAGTCACCTCAGCCAAACCCTCTGCCGTCTCTGAATGCAACATTTTACATCATGACTTCCAGGAAAATAATCAAGTATTGTCCAAATACATAAATAAGAATGGAAGAAATAGGAACCTGCACTGTCATTCAATAAGAACATGGCTGATCTACTCCACGGCTCAACTCTACTTTTCTGCAAACCCCTTGCATCCCCAAACTCGTTGAAATGTCACAAACTAATCCACCCGTCTGTAAATACAATCAGTGACCCAACCTCCACAACTCTCGGGGTTGGAAATTCTAGCCATTCACTACCTTCTGAAAGAAGACATTTCTTTACATCTCAGTTTGAAATCGATAGTCCTTATTCTGTATCTACATATCTGACTTCGAGACTCTGCTCTTGTGTGGAACCATATTCTCAACACCGACCTTGTCAAGCCCCCTCTGTATCTTATCCATTTCAGTAATTACACCCTCATTCATTTAAACCACAATGAATAATCACCTCAGCATTTTTGATGTATTCAATAATTCAATCCTTTCATCCCAAGAACCAGTCTAATGAACCAACATTTCTGCATCAACATGCTGACGTTATGTTTCATACAGAAACACGCCACTCCGTTGTACTGTTCGTTTTTTGGATGAACTCTCCATTTAATAACAGCCTGCCTTTTGGTTGTCAGTGTCATCCTCAAACTCGGATGTATATTGCACTCAGCTCCCGCCGTCAGGTGCTGAGTGCACCTCTTGTAAGGAGCTCTTGCCGTCGGACTGATATTTGTGGTACTCCAGTAGATACATTTTTTTCATAAAGATCGATGAATTCTGACTCTCCGATTTGTAAGTGTTTACCAAGTGCCATCCCATGCTAATGCATTACCCGTCAGACTATGAGCTTCTGTCTTGTGTAAGAACCTTCACTTTGTAAAAATCTCTGGAAAGCCGCATGTCTACCAGTCCCCCTTTATCAAGGCTACTTGCTACATTCTCATGGATTTCCAGAAAAACTTTGCATGATTTTACAGGGAAAATGTAGTTCGCCTTTAACAAGACCATGCTGAGTCTGTGTGAAGCTTTTCTTAATGCTCTGCAGTCCCTTCCTTAAAAACAGACTCTCACAGATTCCCAGCAATAATGGTAAGGCTAAGTGTTTCATGCTTTCAGTCTCGTTCGTTTCTTGAAGATAGGCGCCATATTGGAGGGCCTCCAGTTTCACTGGATCACTCCTTCAATCAAGAGAGTTATGGAATATTTCACACAGTGCCACCAGCCACTCTGTGACCACTTCTTTTAAAACCAGCTCTGAATTGTTGATGACCTGTTTACCCTTGGTCTAATCTGTTTGAGAAGTGCCTTATTCCTTTTTTTAGAGACAGCTCAAGATTTTCCCTGCTGTTACCATTTTGCTTATACCATTGAAATATTTACAGCACCTTCACCTGTGAGGAACGATGTAAAATACAGGTGTAAATTATCTGTCTGTTCCCTGTATTCAGTTCCCCAGTCACACCCTCCAAATATCCTCAATATACTTTCCTGACTTCCTTTTTATCAAAGATCTCTTTAACTCTTCTTACATACATGGAAAAGCTCGTGCTTCTTGTTTTTATATTTCTTGCCCATTTACTTATATCACATCTTTTCTTCCCTTTTCTTCGCTTTCTATATTCATACAGCCTTATCACATACAAACACAATCTTTGGTCCAACTTGCCCATGCCGGCCAGGTTTTCCAAACTAAACTATTCCCATCTTCTTGTATTTGGCCCATATGCCTCCAAACGGTCCCCATTCACATGTTCGTCCAAATGTCTTTTAAATGTTGGAGCTGTACTTGCATCTGCCAGTCTTCCTCTGGCAGCTCATTCCATAAGCACGTCACCCTCTGTGCAAAAAAACATTTCCTTCTTCCTCCCTTTTAAATCTTCCCTTTTCCACCATAAACCTATGGCTCATGATTTAATTTTCCTATCCTGTGGAAAAGACCTTGGCTTTTCACCATGCCCAAGCCTCCCCTGATTTTGTAAATTACTATAATGTCACCCCAACCTCCTACAAACCATCTGATACTAACTTCAAGAACAAGCATTTAAAGATAAGCACTGAAAATTTGAAACAATGTTAAAAGTGACAGGTAAACAACGCTCAGCCCAAACTTCATCCTGTTATTTGTTTTCTTCTTTATGTTACAATACTAAGGCAGCATGAAAATCTTAATAGTGCCAATAAGCCGGCAAGCACCTGAATTCCTTTGCCTGACGGCAGTGATCTCTACAGTAAAAATGTATCTCTGGCCAGATCTATATAATACCACATGTTCAACATTCTCCTTCCTGGCCTCCGTATGACCTCATATAGTTGTGTCTTCTTTAAGTAGCACTCATTAGAGAGAACCCCTTTCCCCCATTCACATCATGCATTGGACAAGCATATGGAGGTTATTGGGTTAGTGGTTATTGGTAGGCTTCGGTCGGCGCAACATCGAGGGCTGAAGGACCTGTACTGAGCTGTATCTTTCTATGTTCTATGTTCTATCGTAATTTAAACTCATTTTATAACATCTTCTCTTTTCACCACTGCTAAAATCCTCTTTATCTGTTGTCACACCCTCTTTTCCCTGTCACCTTCCCCCCCCCCCCCCCCCCACCTCTGTGGCAAGGAACTAAAATGCCCAGTTTCCAATCCTTTTCAGTTCTGAAGGGTCACACTGGACTTGAAACGCTAACTCTGTTTCTCTGTCTCTACAGATGCTGCCAGACCTGCTAAGTTTCTCCAGAAGTTTCGCTGGACATAAAAGATGAACTCAGCTTTCACTTCACAAGATGCAGCCAGACCTCCTTAGTTTCTTCAGCAATTTCTGTTTTTGAACATTTTCCAAAGACGTGTGTTGAATCTGCTCAAATGCCCTATCCAGCAGAGAGCGCTGTACATTGGTAAGTGAACAAAAACGCAAAATGCACATGTTCATTGGCTCTGAAATGACATAAGGCTGGCATCACTGACACGACCGAGGTCTTTATCATGGTCAGGGAGAAAAACAAAGGAACAAACATTCACTTCAAACATAGAAGATGTTATGATGGGAAAGAAGATGATTGCATTTAATATGTTAAAGGATCTGAATAATGTAACATATTGGAAGCATGACATCAGGGAGAGACCCTCAGCAGAATGAGATTATGAAACTGGATGTGTTTGCACATCAGAAACCAGGTTAGGTTACTGAGTACAGGGCTGATGGATGAATGGGTATGGGTGTGAACTGGGGGAAAGTCAGTAGAATTGATTTGCAGATATTGCAGCTCACACAGGGGTTTCATGTGATCACAGCAGCAGCCGCAGCAGAATTGCATTCAAACACAATGCATAACTTTCCCCCCACGATAATCTATCACTCGACCATTATCATCAAGCCGAGTGATGGTTCAGTGCCGAGTTTGGGTGAACATGCCAGAGTCAGAACCATGTGTATCTAAACCTGATGACAACCCATTAAAGCTACCACACTTGACTGGTTACATTCCAAACAGCAGATCTACCATCTGATGGAGAGGGGGAAATGATCCCAAGACTAACAGATAAAATCCGAAAATCTGCAGTCAAGGCACATCCAGTCATCAATGTCGATGGACTAATAAACAACTTACAGGAGGAGAGGGCGACACAAATATCCCCAGCCCTGTACATCAGTGTGAAAGACAAGGATGTAGTATCTGCACCATCCTCAGCCAGAAGTGTTGAGTCGACAATCCACCTCACCCTCGTCATCACAGATGCCAGTCTTCAACCAATTCGATTCGCTGCACGTGACATGAAAAAAACAGCTGAACACGGGAGATATGACAAAGGCAATGGACCCTGACACCATTCCTGCAATAGGAATGAAGATTGTGCTGCACAACAAGCCGTGTCGCTGGGGAAGCTGTTTCATTCCAGCTCCAACTCTGACATCTGCCTGGCCACGTGGAACGTTCCTCAACTATATCCAGTTGCATAACAAGGGAATGACTACAGTCGGACCATTTACCACACCTCAGTCCCGTCGGGATAGTCGCATTGGTGGGAATTCTTTTTGACAGAGCTGACAAGCAGCACAGGAATAATGTACTCAGTGTGGTTTCTGATAGGTCCCCATGTGGAGATGGCGTTGTTGTGCAAATATCACTGGATTACTGATCCAGACCAAGATAATGCTCTGGCAGCTGGTGGACGTTGAAAACAATAAATAAAATATCGAGATATAAAATCTGGTCCAGTAATATTGACCTTGAATCTAATGTCCATTGTAAACATCTGTCCCTTCCCCAATGTACTTTCAGGAAGTGAATCTCCCGTGCTTCCCGGTCTGGCCGAGAAGTGTCTCCTGACAAACAGACATGTGATAAACTCTGCAATGGTCTCTGGAACGGCCAAGCAAGACACTCAATTGTATCAAATTGCTCTGAGTTCTTAAGGGATAAAACCAGACAGAACACCGGCAATGAGCTTTGGAAAAGGGAACAGGAAAATCTGTCCTTTCAACCAAACAGATGCTGCATTCCTATTGTGTAAGAGCTTGTGAAAACAATGACAGAGCTTTCCCACAGACTGCATAGAAACATCAGGAAGGGAGCAGGGCATTACACACGTCTAGCTTCCCTGTTGTAGCACATGGAGACAAGTTTACTTTTATAACCTTGGTTAATACATTCTTCAGAAACTCATCAATTCCTGTCTTATGCTGCTCAATGATTGACCGTCCAACCCATACAATCACAGAAGCACTGACTCTGTACTGTCAGAAATACAGCACGATCTACATTAGTCCCACTTTCCTCTACGAGGCCCATAGCCATGTATGTTATGGCACTTCAAGGGCACGACCATGTATTTATTAACGGTTGTGAGCTTACCTGTGCCAACTGCCCTCTCAGGAATTTCATCCTGACCCCAACAGCCTCTGATTGAAAACCAATCCTCAAATCCTCACTAAACATCAAACCCTTCACTCTAAAATGGTCCTCCCTTCTTCTTCACCCTTTCACTGGAAGGAACAGCTGCTGTCCAAGCACGTCCCTCTCAGCCTTCTCTGCTTCAAAGTAAACAACCCGACATGATCTCCTCCATACAAGGGAACATCCTGGTGAATCTCCACTGCAATCACATAATTTCTGTAATGTGGCTCCCAGAACTGTACATAGTATTCCATTTGGCCTAACCAAAGTTACACATAGCTCGTATAATCTGTGCCTCCATGAATAGAGTCTATGTTTATGGTCGCTATGATTTGTCAACTTGTGCATTAACCTGTTTAATCGCATTCAGGGACATTACATTAGATTACTTACAGTGTGGAAACAGGCCCTTCGGCCCAACAAGTCCACACCGACCCGCCGAAGCGCAACCCATTACCTAATATACCTAATATAACCCATACATTCAACCCATTACCTAACACAACGGGCAATTTAGCATGGCCAATTCAACTGGGCTGCACATCTTTAGACTGTGGAGGAAACCGGAGCACACAGTCAGTTGCCTGAGTCGGGAATTGAACCCGGGTCTCTGATGCTGTGAGGTAGCAGTGCTAACTGCTGTGCCACCGTGCCGCCCAATATGTGCAGCAGCATCCTCTGAGCTTCCTAGTGTGCTGCTATTCTTTGAGTCCTCCCCTGTCTGGTTGCTTCTTCCAAAGTACATCACATCATATTTATCAGGGTTACATTCCATCGGCCATTGATCCACCCATTTCATTATTCCATCTGTATCTTCCTGTAATATAAGGCCTTCCTCCTCACTGCCAACCAACCAGCCAAACTTTGTGTCAAACGCAAACTGATTTATCACACTCACCCCAATCCCTTCCATATTCATAGCTGCATCATTTATCAATACTACAAATAATAAGGTTAAAAATCATAAAATACCAGTTTATAATCCATCAATTTTATTCGGACGCACTAGCTTTCGCAGCGCTGCTTCTTCATCATGTAATCATGCCCTTCGAAAGATCGTGCCTTCAAATCAACTGTTGGAATATCATCTAGTGTTTGTAACTTTTTTAACTTTGCCCAAGCCAGTCCAGCACTGGCATCTCCGAATCACAAATAATTTGGGACACAGCACTGATCCCGGTGTTACACGATTGGATACTGGTCTCCAGTCAAACAAACAGACTTCTACCAGCAGACCTTCTGTCTCCTGCCACTAAGTTGATTTGGATGCAACGTGGCAAGTCACTAATGAGTCAAACCTGTTCCTTGGTTGTTCTGTCCCACTTGATTTACCTATAAAATATCTGGGGATTCTCCCTCATCTTGCCCTGCCAGCAGGTTTCCATGTCGCTGTGTTTGTCTGTCCTCTTCAAATGAAGAATTGCCTTCTTATTGCAGTCTGAAATGGTCTATCATTTACCTGCCATTATTTGCCTTAAATGTAGAGTAGACAGCCAGAGAAAAATCCTGTTTGTTACCATCTTCTCATATGTTTAGTAACTTTTCTAAATTTCACTATGATCACCTCTCATTCTTTGAAACTCTAAAGAACACAGGCTGAGTTTCCATATCAGACAATCTCACCATCTGAGGGATTAATCTGGAGACTGTCCATTGCACATGCTCCATGGTCAGTATATTCTTTCTCAGATTGAGTCACCAACACTGCACTGAATACTCTATGCACAGTTTCATTAGCAATCTGTGAAACTGCTTCAACATGACCTTCCGACTATGTTCTGATTCACTTAAATGAAGGAGAATATGACTTTAACTTTCCACTTCTATATATTTCTCCAATTACCATTTACATTAGTTTATTTATGGATTCACTGCATGGGTTCTGATAAAAAAAGCCTTCTGAAAATCGAGCTATGCCATTTCTATGTTGCAATAAACAAGTTCTAATCGTTCTGAAGTTTGTCAAATATGAACATTCTGTCAGACTCTGTCAGTGCATTCTGATTCTCTCCAATGTTGCTGTTAATTTAGGAATATCCAATATCTGACCCTATATAATAAATTCCATCAGTTTCCCTACAGATGTCAAGTTAATTGGTCTACAGTTCTCCACACTATCTCTTCTTCCCTTTGCTGATGTTTGAATCCCTCCCATCCATCTACAATGCTTGGAACACATTTACTAACTTCCAGCCTCTGCAGAAGGTACAGGGAAAAAAAAAACAGTCATCGACAGCACCATTAATGCGTCTATTGCTGATTTATTTCTAATATTTTGATCCGAAGTACAACTGGCTCATCAGATGTAGCAATGCTTAATCCAGCTACAATACTACTATGCTAGCCTTCAACTACTACCTTGTTACTGATATGAATTGACTTTATGTCTTTAGTTCCACAAGTTCCATGTGATCACTTAGTATTTATCAGCGATTTTCCTCCGTGATGACAGATGCAAATTAACTGGCTGCTTTCTTCGTCATTTCCCTGTTCTTCACAATAACATCTCCTCTCCCGATTACAAAATTCCCCATTTGACCTTGCTTTTATTTTGTTTTCTTTGCAATACAGATTGTTGATTTATGTAGTCTTTGTGTTCTTCTTTCACAGAACCGTTAAAAGCCCACAGCATGGAAAAGGCCCTTGTGCCCAACAAGTCCATCCTGCCCCTCCGAAGAGTAACCACCCAGACCTATTCCCATCCGATTCTACATTTTGCGACTGATGCAGCAAATCTACACATCGCTGAACACTTTGGGCAAATAAGCATGGCCAATTCACCTAACGTGTAAATCTTTGGACTGTGGGAGGAAGCCGGAGCACCCAGAGGAAACCCACGCAGACACGGGGAGAATATGCAAACTCCACACAAACAAATTTCTGAGAATTTTCCGGTTTCCACCATGTCTAAAATTCTTCTGAAATCACTTCCTCCGATTAATATAATCTTTAATTTATCATGTTAGCATTCATTAAGTCACTTGCCCTTTCCTTGGTGATTCCATCTTAAAGAAATAGACATTTTATTTCACACATTGCAGTATTTCTGCAGAGCTTCTGGTCTTGACCAGGTGTATCCAAGAACAGAGCAAAAGACGAGAGAAGATATTGCAGGGGTCCTGACTGATCGAGGGCCGAAGGGCCTGTACTGCGCTGTATTCTTCTATGATCTTTTTGCATCATCGCTGGCCACGGTGGAGGTCCTGGAAGACTAGAGGGTAGAGAACGCTGTGCCCTTGTTCAAGGAGGGCTGCGAAGAAGAACCTGTAAACTGTAGACCAGTTAGCTTAACAAGTGTAACAACTTGAGAAGGTTCTGAGAGATAACATATACATTCATTTGATTCATAAGGAGCAGTCAGCACTGCATTGTGCATAGGATATCATGGCTCACAATTCTTTAGCGTTCTTTTGAGGAAGTGACCTGGAATGTTGATGAGGTTAGGGTGGTAGACATAGTCTATCTAGATTTCAGAAAGGCCTTTGATAAGGTTCCACATGACAGGCTGCTCTGAATGGTTCGATAGCATGCAATCCAGGGGACTCTGGCAAATTGGATACTCAATTGGCTTGATGGTAGACAGCAGAGACTAATTCTGGAAGGATGCTTGTTGGACGTGAGGCCTGTGACTAGTGGAGTTTCTCAGGGGTTGGTGCTGGGTCTATTACTGTTTGTTATCTATATCAATGATTTGGATGAGAATGTGCAACGCATGATTAGTAGTTAGGCTGATGACAATAAAATAGGCAGGACTGTGAACAGTGAGGTTATCAGAAATTGCAGCAGGACCTTTATCAGCTGGGGAAGTGGGCCGAGAAATGGCAAATGCAGATTAACATATGGGATGTTGCTTTTTGAAAAGTCAAATCCAGGTTGGAATTTCGTGCTGAATGTTAGACACTCAAGAATTGTAGTGGAACAGGGGGACCTTAGTGCTCAGATCCGTGGTTCTCTGAAAGTAGTTGCACGTAGACAGGACAGTGAAAAAGGCTTTTGGCACACTGGCCTTCATCAGTCAGGGCATTGAGTATAGACGTTCGAGAGTTATATTGCAGTTGGACAGGACTCTGGTGAGACATGCACTTGGAGTATTGTGTTCGGTTTTGTTCACTTGCCATAGGAAGAATGTGATTAAATTGGAAAGAGGAAGAAGAAATTTACAAGGATGTTGCCAGTACTCAATGGTCTGAGTTGTAGGGAGAGTTTGGCAAGGCATTTTCCTTTAAGTGGAAGAAACTGAGGGGAAATCCTACAGAAATGTATAAGATCATGAGATGCGTCAATAAGGTGAATGCACTCATTCTTTTTCCCAGTTTTGAGAATCAAAGACTAGAGGACATAAGGTTAGAGGTGAAAGAATAAAAATGATCGTGAGCGCCAAGTTTTTTACGCAGAGGTTAGTAGACATATGGAATTAGCAGACAGCAGTTTGATTGAGGCACGTACATTAACAACATTCAAAAGGCTTTTAGACAAATACGCAGATAAGAAAGATTTAGAAGAATAAGGGACAAGGGCAGGGAAATGGAATTAGCATGGATGGACATTTTGGTCGGCAAGGACCACTTTGGTCCAAAGGGCCTGTATCCATCTGCAGGACTCCATGATTCTAATATTCTAACAACCATTTCGTGTCTACCACTCCGTGTTCAAACATTCGAGATTGTATGCAGGCGCCGTGTAAAATGTAGTATATTAACCTCTCTATTCCTCAGAGCAAGGTTATTAATGAGTCCTTCTGACCACACAACACCAAATCCAAAATAATAGGCTCTCTTGTTTGAGTCACAACATATTCTTCAACCAACCTGTTATACACTTATGGAATTTAATTTCACAACATTGGCAGTCACTTAGTTAATGCAGTTTAGATGCAATTTGAGATCATGCAATAATACAATATTTGCATCTCTAATTTACAGAGCATATAATGCACAGAATTTGCCCGAGAGCAAATAATACACTAATGCTTGCTTCTCCTTCCTATTTGTAAGATCCACCCAAAATGATTCTGTGGAATCTGAGGGACAGGGTCTGTGGTGTTATTAGTGATAGACGTGAACAAGCCATTCTGGGAGGGTCACCTCGACGCTGACATGATTTGAAGAAATGACCAGCATCACAGGACAAGCATCAATATCCTCCCCACTCTGCCATGTTAACTTTCGCCATACTCTCTCTGCGCCCTCACACTCACGACCTGTTATCGCACCTACCCCCTAACAAGGCTCATATTTTATCTCTAAATAAGGCTCAGACACTAACACTCTCACTGTTGAATTCAGCACCTACCATCCCCCACCCCACACCCCCCCCCCACCCCGCGCACTCTCTCCCTCCACTATACTCCCAACACTAATAACACTGTTCAAAGTTTGGGAGAAGATTTGTAGCTTGGGTGCTCGTTGTTGTGGTTCTGTTCGCCGAGCTGGGAATATATCTTGCAACCATTTCGTCTCCTGTCTAGGTGACATCCTCAGTGCTCGGGAGCCTCCTGTGAAGCGCTTCTGTGCTGTTTTCTCCGGCATTTATAGTGGCCTGTCTCTGCCGCTTCCGGTTGTCAGTTCCAGCTGTCCGCTGTAGTGGCTGGTATATTGGGTCCAGGTCGATGTGTTTGTTGATAGAGTCTGTGGATGAGTGCCATGCCTCTAGGAATTCCCTGCCTGTTCCCTGGCTGTGAACACCAACTCGCCACGAAACGGCACGACCAGCTATCCTTAGTAGCTACAAACACAGACGACAAGCAACATGAATTTCGACTGGGACAACACTACTATTATAGGACAAGCCAAACAGACAACAGCCAGGGAATTCCTAGAGGCATCTGTACCGGTAAAAGTGAGGAGTGCAGATGCTGGAGAACAGAGTCGAACAGTGTGAGGCTGGAAAAGCACAGACAATCAGGCAGCGTCTGAGGAGCAGGAAAATTGGCGTCACGGGTATAAGTCTTTCATCAGGAATATGACCGAAACATCGAATCTCCTGTTCGTTGGAAGTGCCTGACCTGTTGTGGTTTTCCAGCATCGCATTTTTCGCGTCTACATCTGTACAGGGCGTTGCTAAGACCACATCTGGCACATTATGTGCAGTTTTGATCCCTTAACCTAAAAAAAGTTCTTGAAGCTTATGAACAATGTTTTGTTCACACTTTTCTGGCTTGAAGGCCTTTTGTTTTGAAACACTATCAATTTTGGTCTTAGATGAGAAATCCTTGAGAAGCATACACAATTTTGAGAAAAATCAGTGGGATGCACATTTTCTCTTCTCAGGGAGACAAAAACTATGGATTGCATGTTTCAACACAGAGAGGGAGAACAAAGTTCCCTGCCTGAGAAGCAGCAGCCGACGGATCCCTCTGTCTTTTTTGGTTCCAGCTGGCAACAGTAAATCTGTGACTCACCTCTAACTGATGAGTCGTGGAATATTCCTGATGAGAGGTTCATTGAAATCTCTCTCCCATCTGAAGCAAAGGGAATTCAGCTAAATCCAACTATTCTGGGGAGAAATCACATCACAAGTAACTTGCCTGAGCAGAATGGGCGACACAGCGGCTCAGTGGTTAGCACCGCTACCTCCCAGCACCAGGGTTTGATTCCAGCCTCGGGCGATTGTCTGTGTGGAGTTTGCGTATTCTCCCCGTGTTTGTGTGGATTTCCTCCGTGTGCTCCGGTTTATTCCCACTGGTCCAAAAATGTGCAGGCCGTATGAATTAGCCATGCTAAATTGTCCAAAGTGTTCAGTGCTTTAGCCAGAGGGAAAAGGGACTGGATCAGTTAATCTTGGGAGGGTCGGTGTGGACTTATTGAGCTGAAGGGCCTGTTTCCGCACTGTAAGGAATCTAAACTAATGACTTCAGAGGACCGAATAACATTTGGGACAGTCTGTCATCTATCCATTTGTTATGAGTTCAACTATTGTGAAACTCTGGAAAGCTTTGATTTTTCTGTTTGTCTTAAGATCTCTGTGTGTGTGTGTTTCACATTATTCTAGAAGATGAGCCAGGCTGACATTTATATCATTAGCCATATCACTAAACTTTGAAATTTGTTGTAAAATGTGGAGCAGTGTGAGAGCAAAATGAAACACTGAACCTACAATATTGATTGGACCACGAATGACAAATTCTAACAGGGCTGTTCAAGTGGGGGTTCCCTTCCCCAGAAGTTTGTGGTGCCTGGATGTTTACATTTATTCAAAGTTGTGTCAGTTAAATACTTGATAGACAAGTGAATGTAGGAAAATGGTGCACGTACAGAAGAAGCCCTGCTGAGACCACAATCAGATCAGCTACGATCTTAGTGCATGTCAGAGCAAAGACAAAGTGCCTAATGGCCCACTCCTGCTCCTCAGTCCGATGTTCCTATATTCCATTCAGCCCCTCACAGGAGTGGACAGAGGCCAATTGCTCGAAATACCTGGTCCACAGTAATACAGGATCTCCTTCTCTCCCTCACAATTGTCACACAAAGTTTGGCGTGGGTTGAAAAATGTTAATTCAAAACCCAGGCTGGGCTCAAAAGACGCCTCTGGTCTATTAAGAGAGTGTCTCCTCTTTGCAACTTGTGCCTCATTTGTTGGTCATGGTGCAGATCCAGATTCACTGTGAATACAGTCCCCATACCTCACCCTGAGATGACTCATAAAATGCTTTGCTCTCTGTAACTGTAACATCCAATAACGGAATGTTCAGGAAAATTACAACCATTAACTTCCTAATTACAGAATATGAGAGCATAAGGAACAGGATCGGATGGTAATTCGGATGGTCAGGCTTGCCGTGCCATTGTATAAGACTATTGATGATCCACTGTTGTTATCAACTCTGCTTTATTTCCCAATTTTTCACATCCCTCAATTCCATGGCAGGTCGAAAACCCACCTACCTCATCTGTAAATACATTCAGTGTTATAGCTCCCCGAACTCTCTTGACCAGATAATTTCTGACATTCACGATCCTCTGTGAGAAGGTTACACGCCCCATACATATACAATAACCTATTTGTGTGTTCAAAAGAGTGAACACAGCAGCTCATGTAAGAGTGACAGACCCTGATATCAAGGCAGGAGTTGACTCAGAATGGGATCAAGAAAAGTTGACTGAATTAAATTTAATAGGGATCAGCCACAATCTCTCCACTGGGGGTCAGCCATCGCACAGAGGAAGATGTTCATGGTTGTGGACATCAATCCTTTCAGTCCCGGGACATCCCGACACGAGATCCTCAGGGTAGCTTCCTCGACACAATCAGCTGCGTCATAAATGTCCTTCCCCATCATTACATCAGAAATGGGGATGATCACTGAAGATCACACAATGTTCAGAATATCTTCCCCCTCATCTCCTGAAGCAGTCTGTGTCCATGTGCTGCAAGGCCCGGACAGCATTCCAGTTTGTGCTGTTAAAGTATTGGTAAAATTTATGTAATAGCAGGGTCAGACATTGCACATTTCCATCGTTAAAAAAGGAGCTCATTCAGCATCTCAAGCTGGTTACACACGAATATGAGCTAGCATTTAGCCATCAAATTTACTGAACAGGAAGAGTGGCAATACATTCAATACTCCTGCCTGTTACATAGGAAGGGGAGGGGTCTGGTCAGCATATCGAACTGTTAAACAGGAACAGGTGGAGCCAAAGCAGTCTCTCGAAACTGTTCCACGGGACCAGGAAGAGGCCATTCAGCCTCGCAAAGGCTTATAGAGGAACAGGAGGATGTTACTGATGCTCCAACATGACAAATCACAGGAGTAGATCTTGATGTTGATCGTGGCTCCATTGTCTGTGGAACAATTGCTACTTTAACGTGGTTTGCTGGCAGTGAGGAGGGAAGCGAGATGTTTTCTGTCAAGTCTCAAGGAGACATCTTCCATCTCTGAAAAGGCAGACCCATGTTCTCCGTGGGGACCAGAAGCTGGTGGGAATAGTTAACTGTTTTAGATTGAAGGTATTGTGGCTGATGTTGGGATTATGAATAACATGACATTCAGTGCAGGATCACTCAACAAATGCACTGCATTAATATGTGGAGTATTTATTCAAAGTCTGGAATTTCTACTCTCTCATTGATATGGGGAGTGGGGAGTGCGTGGTGGTTGGGGGGAATGTTTTCAGAGGTACTAAAAGTATCTAGAATTTCATAAAGTTAGCAAAAAAAAGAGGCCGTGGGATCTCTCACCGTATCAGTGTCTGTTTAGAACATCATGTGTGATTGTCGTTCCCCCTGAAGTTCCAACGCAATCCCATTTTATTCTCTCACAGTGCGACAGATTAATCTTCACTCACTCCTCATGGTACCATCATCCCAGGGATTAGTTTGGTGGAACTCCTTTGAACTCTCTCTGTGGTAAGGAGATCATTCCTTGTAAAGGAGAGAAAATCTGTGGACAATTCCCCAAATACTGCCTCTACAAAACTCTCAGTGATGATCACATTAATTACTTTCCCTCACTTCGCCGTCTCCATTGTTTTCTAATGGCGGAAAAAACATCATTCTGTATATATTGCCACTGATGCGAAATTTGCATCTTCCTCACATCTGTATGTCAGTGTCAATAAACCAACACCAGAGCAGCCTATCAAGATGGACATCACTCTTGGGGACAGACTCAATGAGATGGATTACACCTAAAATAAGGAATAGTCACCTACCCGATGGAAATGAGCAGTAGCAATATGAGGCCCTGGTCAGACCAGTATGTTATCCCTATCTTGAACTGAGTGGCTGGTTCCGCTGTTCCATTGGACAGTAAACAGTAAACCACATTGCTGTGGGTTTGCAGTTACACGGAGACCTGACCAAGGAAGGATAACTCATTGACTTCTAAAAGGATATGACGCTAGCAGATGGGCTTCTGTTTATTAAATATAATGATGGTTTATTTTAAATTTCATCAATTTGCTTCATGAGACATCAACAGATTACTATCTGTACCTCTGCATGAAGAGTCAATGAGTTGAGCACCACGCACTATCTTCCTGTCTGACAGATTATGTAGAGAGAACAGGTTAAACATCTCAAGTACAATTCTCTTGTCATGGACATGTGGTTAGAAGGAACTTGAAACAAATGAATCCAAATTCAATAGTGACACAAATAAACAAGTTTATTCAGAAGTTGCACTGAGGCTGACGATTAGACTGTGACATCATAATAGTGGTACTGGGCAGGATTGGTGAGTGGGGAGGATATGGAAATGTAGATCTGTGCAGGGCTAGAAGGATCATGGAGTTTGAGAACAGTCTGGTTCCTTCTCGCATATCAGTGAACAATTTATTAATAGTAATTTGCTTTGTAGAATTTATCAGGAAAGGAATTTTTGATTGGAAATGAAGACACTGATTTCACCTTTCCCACAATTTACCTAACATGAGCAGAAACACAGTTCAGCCCGGTTTAATAGACAAAGAGAATGACTTACTAGGAACACCAACTATACCATTACCTGTGATTCTATCTTCTCCCTCTCAAATTGCAGAATAAATTGAATCATATTATGATTTCTGCTTCCTTCGAGTTCCTTCACTTTAAGTTCTCGTATATAGTCTGCCTCATTGCACAACACTAAACCCAGTATTGCCTATTCCTGAGTAGGCTCCACTACAAGCTGCTCCAAAAAGCCCTATCGAAGATACTCCACAAATTATTTGTCTTGCAAACCACTACCACCCAGATTTTCCCAGTCCCCACCCCCCCCCCTCCCCAGTGTGTTAAAATCTCACAGGACTACTGTACTTTGCCTTTTCTATGCATCTTTCCTATCTCCTGGTGTATATTGTGATGCAGCTCCTGAATACTTTTTGGAATCCTGAACATAACGCCATTTATGCTTCTTTATTCAACCTTTGGGGATACTTAATTCTACCCACACTGATTCTGTGCCATCTGACCCTACTTTATAGAATACAGTCAGAAAGTTGTACAGTCAGAGAGATGTACAGCATGGAATCAGATCCTTCAGTCCAACACGTCCATGCCGACCAGATTACCCAACCTAATCTAGTCCCATTTGCCTATATCCTTCGTACCCCTCCTATTTACCAACCCATCCAGATGCCTTTTAAATATTGTAATGGGACCAGTGTCCACCACTTCCTCCCACAGTTGTTTCCTTACACACACCACACTGTGCATGAAAAAACTTGCTCTTTTGGTCCCTTTTAAATCTTTCCCTTCTCAACCTAAACCTATTCCCTCTAGTTCTCCCCCACCCCAGCGAAAATACTTTGTCTATTTATCCCACGCATGCCCCTTGTGATTTTCTAAACCGCTATAAGGTCACCTCTCAGCCTCTGACGATCCAGGGCAAACAGCCCCAGCCTATTCAACATCTCCATGTAACTCAAATAGTCCAATCCTTGTAAATATTTTCTGAATACTTTCAAGTTTCATAACATTCTTCCGATAGCAAGGAGACCAGGATTCTAACGATTGATTTATTTTCATTCTTACTCCACCCACCAACCTATCTTTTCGTAGGATGCATACCCTTGAATATTGTCAATCCTGATCACCTTTCAGCACGTCTCTGCCAATTTCGATCTGCCCTACATGCGCATTTACCATATTTCATATGCGGCATATATTCAGCTATAACACTCTCAGTCCTGTATTAGCCGTGCCTCCTCTCAATTTCATTTGTCTGTCCAGTGTGCTTGAAGTTTGATTGTTTACACTTTCAATACACTTTGTCCTATTTGTGCCTGTGCTGGAGATTTTAATAAACTATCCTGCGTTCTGCACTCTTACCTCCTCTTTGAATTCGAATTTTCTAATTTCCCCTATAACTGAAACGCCGCCCAAACCTAAAATAATTGTTGAAAGATCTGACCGAAGCCCTAGTTATGTGATTTGTTAGGACTCTGGTCCCAGAATTGTTCATATGAAGACCAGACCATCAGACAGGTCCCTTCTTCCCCAGTAATGCAATAAGCTTATGCAACACAAAATGCAGGGTCAAAATGACTTGTCATGCATTCCTAAATATGGAAAGTACAAACAGATATGATTGTTAAAATACACTCATGACCTTGAGCTATATAAATTGAAATGTGAATTCCAAAACCATGGAAGTGCTGTGCAAACTTTATCAATCATTATTCGGCACACAGCTGAGATATTGATTTCCCCTTTGTCAGTGTTCCCCTTCACTGAGATTCTCTGGTCCAGTCCTACACACTGTATTTCGGGGGATTATCAGTTCCAGCTGCTGTTCGCCCGGTCTATTGAAGTTAATCTACCTTCTCCCTGGATCCAATCAATTGGTCTATTGGATTCCGTTTAATTGTCAACAACCCAGCTCTGTGATGTTATTGGAGATAAATGATCTGGGATGGCAGCCAATATCAGCACAGTGCTCACAGTGTATGGCACCAGACAAAACTTTCAGTCCAGGCGAATATCGAAATAAAATTTCCATATTCTGTCTATTTTCCTCATGGTGTCTCCTGATCTACCCAGCTTCGCTCTCTTCTAACACCCGTTTCTCCCACGCAGTCCATGCTTCCTATCCACGGTGTTGACCTCCCTTCACATTCTTTCTTTCTGTTTCATTCTCTCTCTCTCTGTCTCTCTCTCTCTCTCTCTTTCTGTATCTCCATTAACTCTCTCTGCTTTTGGATAGTGCAGTTGGAGAGGTTGTGGATGTAGGATAGGCTAAATTGCCTCCATCTGTGCCATATTAATTCTGAAGGTCTCTGACCCACAATAAAGACTTTAAGTGCCTGTAGAAACAAGGTGGTCCTGCGAAGGACATAGTACACAATCATCCATTGTCTCTTCCTGTTTTCTGACATGCAGTGTCCTTTAAATATCTGTTCAAACAAAATAGATTTACATTCGAGCAGTTGGGAGGACATTCACCAGACGATAGTGAAATCAGGATTTAATAAACAGTTCCACCATGCAAAATGTGGATTTGTCTGATAGCAGCTACTCCCAATTAGCAGTCCCTCGCTTCTTCCTGATGCGGATTTGCCTTCCACCAAGTTATTAACTTCCACAAGGGCCTGCCTTATTCCATGATCGTAGCTATGTCAAACCTGAGGGCATTGTGATCCCTGTTTCCAAAATGATCTTCTACTGAATGATCAGTCACCTGGACAGACTCATTTTATAATACAAGTTCCAGTATGGCCCCTCCTGTGGTTGGACAAGCCCCATACCGCTGTAAGTAACTTTCTTGGATGCACTTAAGAAATTCTATCCCGTCTAAGGGATTCTCAGTCAATATTGGGGATGTTAAAGTCACTCATTATGGTAACTCTGTTTTTAATATCCGTTTCAATAATCGGCCGACATATTTGTTCCTCAATCTCTCGGTGGCTGTTGGAGAGACTACAGTACAATCCTAACACATGCATCCATCATATCTTGAGCTCTTTTCATGTTGCCTCAGTAGAAGAGCCCTCTAATACGTCCTAAGTGCAGATGTAACAACCTCCCTGATTAGTAATGCAACTCCTTCGCCTCTTTTAGATACCCCTCTATCTTATCTAAAACAACAAAACCCTGGAAAGTTGAGCAGCCAGTCCTGCCCCTTTCTCAACCAAGTCCCTATAATGTTTGCAACATCGTAATCCCATCGTAGTCCCATTCAGGCTCTAAATTCATCTGTATACCCATAATAATACTTGCATTGAAATAAATACACTTCAGCCAAACACATCACACACTGACTTGATATTTGGTTTGAGATTCCCTGAAGTATTTTCTGCTGCTATTTTCACGTGACAGGAGAAATACAAAAGACTATCAGTAAAGCAGAAAACATTGTAGACAGACACTTCCAGTTTCGTTCATTGTCACTTCAATTACACATGGTCCGATTTCGATAGAGTGCTGGATAATTATTTCACTTCAAACAAGTGTCTCCAGCCACTCACTGCATATTCAACAACCATTCCTGGACTCACTGGATTGATTGCTTTCTTGTCCCTCTCTCAAGAAATCTCTGTAATATTTACATTGGAGTTATATGTACTCATTCAATCTCCAGATTCCTACAAGCCAGTGTCCTCACATAAAACTAAAATAACACTTGAGGTTGCCAGTCCCATTGTGTTCAGTGCCCTCTGCGTCTTTTTTGTTGGTCTTAGATGCACTGGTTTTAGTCTCCAATTCCTCCTCAGTCACTGTATTGTGGACCTACTGCTCTGGTTCCCACTCCCCAGTGCCACACTAGTTTAAATCCACCTGAGTGACAATAGCAAACCTGCCTGCCAGGAGATTGCCGCCAGTACAGGTCCATTCCATACTTCTTGTGTAGGTCCTACCGACCCGCGAATCCCAATGCTGCACATATTGGAGATTGCTGCCAGTTCAGGCCCATCCCTTCTTTCTTGTGTGTATCCTACTAACCCGTGAATCCCAATGATCCACATATCGGAGATTGCTGCCAGTTCAGGTCCATCCCGTCCTCCTTGGGTATATCCTACCGAGTCGGTAATCCCCATGATCAATATATCAGAAGTGCTACCAGCTATTTGGCCGTGTATTTAACTGTTCTACCTTCGTACTCCGAATCTCACTCGCAAGTGACATATTGTAGCATCTCCAAAATTCAAACATCCTTTCAGCACAACTCCAGCAAGGCCTTTTCTTTAAAGTGGATAGACGTGATTATAAAAACGGAAGTGTAACTTCATTAACCAGGAAGGTAGAGACCACTGACTCAGTCCAAAGGCCAGAGGATCTGATATCTATCACCTCCACCAAATCTGATTGACAAGTAGACATATGGATCATTTATTTGCAGATTGACGAGGATAAATAGAAGACTACAAAATGTCAGAGCAGATCGATGTCATTCAGCCTGTTTACTCTGCTTTGCTATTAAATTGGATTTTAGTTATTCTGTTCCTTTCAAAGGCATGGTCTTTACCCCGCATCCCCAGCGGGTGAGAACGTGCCCAGTGTCGTTGTTTGCACAGTCCTGCGAAGGGAGTATCCAGTGCCAGGCAATGGGGTGTGGGGAGTCCCGGGGTGGCAAAGGAAAGGCTGCATGCAGTGACGATGGACTGAGGGACTGAAAGAGATGGAATGAGTATCCAGGGACACTGCACTCAGACAAGTGGCCGGGCAAGATTCCTAAACACCAAGGGGAATCCGCGAACCACGGCTGCTTTTACAAAAATCTGTCACATTTTCAGCATTTCTCCATCAAATAAAAGAAAAAAAATACTGTAGATTGTAGACATCCGAAGCAAATACAGAGACACCCTGTGGAGAGAGAAAAGAGGTAATGATCCCATTGCAGATGCGGGAAGAATGTACAAAGTCCACACAGACAGGGTCCAGAGGATGGAATTGAACCCATATCCCTATCATTGTGAGGCAGAATTGCTGCATCACTGTGCTGCCCAATTATGGATAATTGCAGGAAATATATTTGGAAGCATAGATAATATTCTCTGTGACCAGGATTGAAAGTCCTGAAGGTTTTGCTGCCTACCTGGTGCTAGGGATTGGAATATATCATCTGGGGTGCAGAAGAAGTTGGAGTGGTCAGGGTTCGTGTAGGTACCAACGGCTGGACAAGCAAATGACAATGAGAAGAGGAACGGTAAATACAGAACTGAACTGTTATATTGGAATGCAAGCAGTAGAAGGAATAATGTAAATGAGCTTGTGACGCATATACAACTTGACAGTTATGACGTGGTGGGCATCACAGTGACATCACTGCAAGAGGATCAGGATTGTTAGCTGAATATTCAAGGATATTCTTCCTGTCGAAATGATAGGCAGGTGGGCAGAGAGACAAATTTGTCTTATTAGGAAGAAATGGAATTGAATCAATTAGAAGAAATGAAGTAAATCAGATGGTGTAGAATCTGAGTCGGTAGAATTGGGGAATCAAAAAAGTGAAAAAATGCAGTTAGAGTTATGTACAGGCCGCCAAATAGTAGTCAGGAGCTGGGGTGCAAGATACACCAGGACATAGAAAGAACTGTAGGAAAGGCAATGTTACAGAGATCACGTGGGATTTTATTTTGCAGGTGGACTGGGAATTCAGTTTGCTCATGTTTTGCAGAAAAAGGAATTTGTCGAATGTCTATGAGATGGCTTTATATAGCAGCTTGTGCAGGCAGACTAGGCGAAGTGAGCTTTGCATGAAGGAAATCACAGATGGCAGTGATCATAATATGATTGAACTTACTCTGCAATTTCAGGTGGAGAAGTTAGAATCAGAGGTAATGGTATTACAGCTGAATAAAGGCAATTACAGAGGCATGAGAGAGGAGCTGGGTAGAAGTAACTTGGACACAGGCCCAGAAGGAAATACAGTGGAACAGCAATGACACGAGATTTTTGGAGTAATTCAGGATGCAGCGGAGACTTATCCTGAGGAAAAAGAGGCATGATAGAGGGAGGATGAGGCAACCATAGCTGACTAGGGAAATCAGGGACAGCATAGAAATAAATGAGAACGCATATAATGTGGTGAGGGGCAGTGGGAACCAGAGGATTGGGAAGCTTACAAAGACAAAACAGACAGCAAAAGAAATATGATAAGGATGGAGATTATTAAATATGGAGGTAAGGTAGCCACTAATATAAAGGAAGTCTGTAAGAGCTTCTTTCAATATATAAAGTACAAAAGAGAGGCAAAGTGGACATTGGACTGCTGGAAAATGATACTGGAGAGGTAGTAGTGGTGAACAAGAAAAGGACGAGGAACTGAAAACTTAGTTCACGGTGGAAGATGCGAGTAAGACCTTAACATTCAAGATAATGAGGGGCCAGAGCTGAGTATGCTGGCCACCACCATGGAGAGCGTGTTGGAAAAAACTGAATGACCTGGAGGTGGTTAAGTATCCTGGAACGGATGGACTACATCCCAGAGATATAAGGAAGATAGCTGAAGAGGTTGTGTAGGGATAGTGGTGATCCTTCAGGAATCATTACAGTAAAGAACGATCCCAGAACATCGGAAACCCACCCATTGTAACAAGGGATGAGGAAAAAGACAAAAATATCCACAGTTAAGAGCTTAAATTCGGTCATGGTTAAGATCCTGGAATACGTTGTGAACAATGAGATTTCTGAATACTTGGAAGTGTTTGGTAAAATAGGTCAAAATCACTTCATCAAGGGAAGGTCATGCCTCACAAATCTGTTGGAATTATTTGAAGAGGAAATGAGCAGGCCTTACCAAGCACAGCCAATGGCTGTTATCCACCTGGATTTCAAGAAGGCATATGACAAGGTGTCACAAAGGAGATGACTGAGTGTGATAAGGGTCCGTGGTGTTAGAGGTAAGGTAGCGGCATAAATGGAAGCTTGTCTGTCTGGCAGAAAGCAGAGAGTGGGGATACAATAGTCCTTCTCAGGATGGCAGTCGGTGACAAGTGGTGTTCTACAAGTCTCAGTGTTGGAATCGTAACTTTTTATTTGTTACGATAACAATCTAGATGATGGAACTGAGTGTATTCTGGCTAAGTCTGCAGACGATACGTAGATAGGCAGATGGACTGGTCGTATTGAGGAGGCGGAGAGGCTGAAGAAGGAGATTAGCAGATGCATTCCAATGTTGGAAAGTGTGTGGTCATGTACTTTGGCATGAAGAATAGAGGCATGGTCTATTTTTTTAAATAAGGAGAAAATTCAGAAATCTGAGTGCAAAGGGACTTGGGCGTTCTCGTGCAGGGTTCTCTCAAGGTAAGCTTGCAGGTTGATGCTGTAGTCAGGAGGACAATTGGCATTTATTATTGATGGTATTTATTATGAGAGGAATTGAATATAAAACAGGTATTACACGTCTCTGGTCAGACTACATTTGGAGTATTGTGCGAAAATTTGAGGCCCATATCTCAGGACAGATGTAGTGGCCCTGGGGCTTGAGCAGACTATTTTCACGAGAATGGTCATAGGAATGAAAAGATTATCGTATGAGGAATGTTTGTGGGCTCTGGGTCGATCCTCGGTAAAGTTTAGAAGGATGAGAGGATGAGAGGGAATGAAATGGAAGCACAGTGTACTGAAATAACTGAACAGAGTTGATGTTGGTAAGCTGTTTCCATTGGACGAGAGCTCGAGAGCAGAGACTTTTAGAAGAGTGATAAGGAGAAATGTCTTTACCCAGAGAATGTCGAATCTTTAAAATGTATTGCCACAGAAGGCCGTGGGTGCCAGGTCATTAAGTACATTTGAGACGGATTTAGAAAGGTCTTGATTATACAGGGATGAAGAATTACAAGGAGAAGGCTGGAGAATGGATTTGGGCAACCTATCAGCGATGATTGAATGATGGGCAAACTCGACAGTCTAACTAGCCTAGTGTCTGCTCCTGTGTCTTATAGACTAATATTCTAAACCTTAAGGAGACACTTGCATCGCTGAGAAGATGGATTCATGTTCTTCATGAATGTCAGAAGCTGGTGGTAATACATAACCGTTTTATAATGAAGGTGCTGTGGATGCTGTCGGGGTGGTGGATAATATGACATTCAGTGCAGGATCACACACCAACTGCACTGTATTAACGTGGTGAGAGTTTATTCAAAACCTGGACCTCTCTGTCTCTCTCAATCACCGTGGGGAGTGGAGGTTGAGGTGGGTGGGCGTAACGTCCTCAGAGGCACTTAAACAATCCAGAATCATGCATTCTGAGTGAAAGAGCAGACATGGAATTTAACACCTTCTCATTGTCTGTTTAGAATATAATTATGATTGCCCTCCCGCTCAGTGTTCCATGCAATCACCTCTTATTTTCTGAGGGCACTCCAGATCAAACTTTACTCACTCCTCATGATGCCATTGTCCCAGGGATTAATCTGGTGGAACTCCTCTTCACTCTCTCTGTGATTAGGAGATCACTCCTTATAAAGGAGAGAAAATCTGTCCACAATGCCCCAAATACTGCCTCAACTACACTTTCAGGTTTGATCGCAATAATTCATTTACCTCACCTAGCTGGCTCCAATTCCTTCATGTGACAAAGGAAACCATTCATTTACAATCCATTGCCACTGATATGGAATGTAAACATCCTTACATCTGTAGGTCAGCATCAATAAAGCCAGCACCAGAGGTGCCTATTCAGACAGACATCACTCTCGGGGCGAGACCCAATCACAAAGAATGCACCTAAAACAGGGAATGGTCAACTGTTGTGGTTCTGTTCGCCGACCTGGGAATTTGTCTTGCAAGCGTTTCGTCCCCTGTCTAGGTGATATCCTCAGTGCTTGGGCGCCTCCTGTGAAGCGCTTCTGAGCTGTTTTCTCGGTAATTTATAGTGGCTATACATACCAGAGAAAACAGCACAGAAGCGCTTCACAGGAGGCTCCCAAGCACTGAGGATGTCACCTAGACAGGGGACGAAACGTTTGCAAGACAAATTCCCAGATCGGCGAACAGAACTACAACAACGAGCACCCGAGCTACAAATCTTCTACCAAACTTTGAATGGTCACCTATTTGAATGGAAATCAGCTGTCGGATTATGGGAAATAGGCAAAGGAAGGGAGCTGCCTTCATTGTTGTTCTTCCCTCACGGGATGTATGCAGCCCTGGTCAGGCCAGCATGTTATACCGATCTTGAACTGAGTGGCTGGTTCAGCTATTCCACAGGACAGTAAATAGTAAAACAAACTGCTGTAAATTTGCAGTTAAACAGAGACCTGATCAGGAAAGTATGCCCACTGCCTTTTCTAATGGGCATCAGGCAAGCCGATATCAACAGATTATTATTCCGTGGATCTAGATTACGAGTCAATGACGTGACCACCATACACCATCTTCCCATCTTTCAGATTCTGTACAGAGAACAAGTTAAAAATCTCAAGTTCAATTATTTAGCAATGGACAAGTGGAAAGAAGGAATTTGAAACATGTATCCAGAATTAACAAAGGCGCAAACAATGATTTATTCAGGAGTTGCACTGAGGCTGAGGAGAAGACTGGGGCGTCTTAATGTTTGTTCTGGACAGGATTGGCATGTGGGAAGGATATGGAGATGTAAACTTTGCAGGAGAAAATGAATCAAGATGGTTGAGAACAGTGTGATTCATCCCCGCATATTGGGGAGTAATTTGTAAATAATAATTTGCTAGTTATTATTTCTAAGGAATGAAATATTTGGTTGGAACTGAAAAAGTTGACTTGCACCTTTCCAAAATTTACATGTCATCAGCATCAATTCAGTTTAATCGACAGACTGAGTGACTTACCAGGAACACCAACTATAGCAAGAATAGGATAGTAACCAGCTTGAATAACCAGCAGTACATCTTCAATCCGATATGCTAATGATATCCAAGGCTGGGAAAGCCAGTAAAGACCATTGGATAAACTCCTGTCCATTGTTAGAACATTCCAGTCTAATGTTCTAACAGTCTGATCTCTCCTCCACCTCTCTCTGGAGCTGCTGATCCCTGTTACTGGTGTGGATGATGCTCCCGCTCATACAATGGGATAAAACACTGAACACATTCCGTTATTGATATAAGAGAGAAACTCTCTAGGGATGCTTAGGATCCATGGAGACTGACATAATCACAATCGCTGAATAAATAGCTCCAGTTAACCGATTAGACTTCAATACTGTTTTATTAACGTTCAAAATAACTTTGAACGTTTATGCATTCTGGGTATGATATGTGAGTGTGACTGAAGGGAGCAATGTTGAAGATGGCAGATTGATTCTGTGTAATCATTCAGTTTGCCTTGGATATGGAAATAATGCCAGAGATTTAACGGAACATAAACATGCTTCTCTGCTCATAAATAGAGAAATAAATCCTGTAACTACAGACCAGTCATTGCAATATCTGTAAAACATTGAGAGAACATCTTTCATCCATGATCTGGTGGCAAAATGCGCCTAAGAAAACATCGGTTATAACAAACAAATGGCATGGATATGTTAACAGAGAATTGTACGTGACAAACACAATTCAGATTGTTATTCCAGAATGAGACAGGGCAGGTTTGGGTCATGTTGTTGATGGTTTCCATGTTAACGAACTGTGATGAAGTTTCATTTCATGCACTTCAATTACGTTGTGATTATGACATTGGGGAAAGACAGAAGATGGAGAGGACTGGGTGACATGGAGGCTTAGACCGGGTCGAGGAGCAGTGATGTTCTCCACTCACCAGTATTGGAACGTTTCACTTTATACCTCACACGGGGAACAGATTCCAGGATACATTTACAATGAGGAATTAGCAGAGACAATATTAATGAAATGAACTCATACAACATAAAATCCACAAACTAAATGATTTTCTGCACATACCAATAAATGCAAAGTACAGAGATAAGGTTGATAAAATGCACTCCCGATACTGTGTTATATATACTGAAATGTGGATTACAAAACTAGGTAAGTGATGTGCAAACTTTATCAATCATTACTTCACCCACAGCTGAGATGCTGATTCCCCTCTGTCAGTGATCCCCCTCACTGTGATTCTCTGGCCCAGTCTCTCACACAGTCTAGCAGGAGCCGGGGTGGGGGGTGGGAGGGGGAGGGGGAAGAGGTGGGCATCATTTCCTGCTGCCCTTAGCACAGTCTATTTAAAAAAACTCTGCTTTCTACATGGAGCCAATGTATTGGCCTAATGGGTTCTATTTAGCTGTCAGTAAATTCTGTCATATTATTGGAAATAAATACTCTGGGCTAACCGCCAGTATCAGTATAGTGCTCATAGCGTATGGCGCCCAGACAAAAGGGCTTACAGTCCAGAGGAATTTCTAAATAAAGCATCTAACTTCTGTCAGTCCATATTGGTCACAAGGAGGTTTAGGTATTTTTATTATCCAAGACTTCGATCAATTATATAAAGCTAACTTCGCGCAGTTGCTAGAGAATATAAGACAGAATCTTCCAATATCCTGTATGAGTTAGATCTGGTTAAAATGAATGTCCTTCCTTGTTTATGATACCTCATGCCAATGCTCCCTTTGACGCTGCCCAGGCAGGCGCTACGGAGGCTTAACAGTTGGCATTGATCTTTCATCTTGCGTCACAGATGGCCTCCTCTTAAGCTGGACAAATTGCAACTTCCACAGTGAATGTGGGCGTGTCGATTTTCCATAGTTTAAGAAATAGCAACCAAGTTACTTGCTTTCCGAAGTGGCTGATTGGGCTTGTCAGGAAACATGGTGAATTTGGCAGGATATCGAGGCTTTCTAGGCTAATTGTCCCCTCATTAATCTGTTGTTCATGGACAAGATGAGGACTGTTATGGAGAATTGCAAAAACCGATTGTCCTTAACACAGTGAAAGCGTGGAGAATGTTGGGACAACTTGAGGGCACTTTACAAAACAAAAACTTCGGCTTTCACTCCCATTGTAGGATTGGGAGGATTCTAACCGGGATTTATATATTCTGGCTTGAGGATCTCGGAGTCCAGATGAGTTTCCTGTTTGGGAGAATTATTTGACGGGGAGGTCATGATGAATTTGGAGCAGCGGAGGCAGGAATATGAGGTAATCTGGGAGGGACCTCTTTTGCTACTTTCAGCTTCAGGACTTTATACAGAAAAGGCTAGATTAATGGTTCGTCTCTGTAAGTCAGACATGGAGACGAGAGTGCTTCAGAGTACGGGCACTCTCTCGTTCAGCACCTTCTGTCATTTATTAGGAGGTAGTGTCTCGAAAGACATTGACCCTGTTACACCAGAACAGGAAGAGGCTATTCATCCCTGGAGCTTGATATCCAGTTACGGGAGGAGGCCAGTTAGCTCCTCGAGTCCATAACACTGGGCCCAGAGTAGGCATGCAGCACCAGTACCCTGTTATGCAGCAATAGGATCAATCTATTCAGCCTCCTCAAGTCTGTAACATAGGAACTGGAAGAGAGACTGGAGATTGGTGCACTGGGATACCAGGAGGACATTTAGTCCCATCGAGCCTGTTGCACGGGAATTGGAGAAGGATACAACCTATAAGATTTCTTGTGGGAAAGGAGGAAGAAGTTTACCTCACGTGTCTGGTGTATGGGAACAGAAGAAGGCCAATGATTCCCTCAGTCCTATATCAGGGATGCAATAGAGACCATTCAGTATCTTCAGCCTGTGATGGAGGAATATGAGAAGTTTTCTTCAGCCCCTCAAACTGTTACACAGCAACAGGAAGATTGCATAAGCCCTTATGGCTCTTATGCATCAACAGGTAGACCATCGATATGGTCATGTAGAACACCAGAAAAACATCAGCCCATCGAGTTTGTGCACAAGGAAGAGAATGAGTCCATTCAGCGACTCCGACCTCTTACAGAGCAATCAGAGCAGGTCATTTCACGCCATGTGCCAATATACAGGATTGGAGCGAACAAAGAGATTATAGAGAGGTAAGAATTTAGAATTATCATCTTCACGATGGAATATAGAGTAGTCAGAAAAATGTTGAAATTTAAGAGATATTGTTAAAGTCGATTATTCAGGAATTAATGACAAGAAATTTGAAAAGTCAAACCACAATCCATCAGAATCAACATGATTTGGATGATTGTGGTCCTAGAGATGATATATTTGGACTTCCAGAAGGCATTGAATAGCTCTGCAAAAATGATTAGTCTGTAGAATAAGATCGTTTACGATTAAAAGTAATTTTTCAGCTTGGTTACAGGCTTATTGAAGCAAAAAAATGCAGTGAGATTGACAAAATATGGGTCATTTTCTGTGTGGCAAAATTCAACTTTTAGGAAACCATATGTCTTGGTCCCCAGGCCCCAACTATTTAAAATCTATAGTCTTAAGTAGTTGAGAGGATATAACATGTTATAACCAAATTAACAGATGACACTAACTCAGGTGAGAAATTGCAATGAAGATGCAAGAAATTAGAAAATGTATATGGATAGGTTGGGGCAACATTTGACAGAAGAAACTGAACAACGAAAAGTATGAGTGTATCCGTTTAGATCAATGTAGCAGAAAGGCAAATTATTATCCAAATGGAGAGAGACTTCAGAATGATTAGGTACAGAGGGATCTGGCTGCCCGCGTCCATACTACAGAATACTCCGATGTAGGTACAGCAGATAATGAGAAAGGCAACTTTGGCACTTATTTCTAAAACACTGGATTATAAATGGAGGGAGATGTGAGATCGCAACTGAGTACTGTGTGCAGTCTTGGTGTCCTGACTGTTGGAGGGATGTATTTGCCATGGAGGCAGTTCAGAAGTGGTTTGCTTGATTTATTCCAGAGATGAGGAGATTGTCCTCTGAAGAGAGATTGAGCAGTTCAGGCCAACACTGCTTGGAGTACAGAAAAATGAGAGGAGATGTCGGCGGTTTGGACGATGTTAAAGGTGATTGACAATGTAGGTGTGAAGTGGATATTTCCTCATGTGGGACAATCGCGACCGATCCAAAAACCATAGTTTTAGAATGAGGTGGGGGAGAAATGAAACAAGGATGTGGAGAACATACTTCTGTCACAGGGTTGGGAATCTGTGTAATTCACTGCCCCAGAGTGCAGTAGGTGCTGGGATATTGAGTAAGTGAAGGAATATGGAGAACAGACAGGAACGTGGAACTGAGACCGCAATGACATCAGCCATGATTGCATTCAATGTCGGAAGAGGCCTGAGGGGCTGGATTACCGAACTGATGCTCCTCGTTCTTATTCAGCGCTTCGAATGTGTTACACATAAAAAGGGGAGGACTGGTTATCAGACAGGAAGCAGGCACTTCGGATAAATCAGCCTTAGTCAGTTTGACAGAAGGAGTCAAACAGTGACCAGTGCTAGGTCCACAGATCTTTACAATCTGTATCAATGATCAGGAGGAGTGGAACAACTGTACAGTAACTATGTATGCTGGAAGTGTCAGGATGTGCAGCTCCAATCCATTTGCAGCTCCATATCTCTATTGTATCAATGGATGTAGAATATCTCAAGAGAAAAGAGGAAAATGACTTAGGGTTAAGTAGGCAAGGATCAGACAGGGCTCTAGGGGGTTACAAGGTAGTCAGGAAGGAAGTGAAGAATAATCGCAGGAGAGCGAGAAGTGGGCATGTAAAAGACTTGGTGAGTAGGATTAAGGTAAAACTTAAGATGTTCTATACTTTTGTGAGGAAAAAGATGATGGTTTTAGTGAGGGTAGGGCTCATCAGGATAGTGGAGGGAACTTGCGCCCAAGAGTCGGAGGAGGTAGGGGAACATAGAACGTAGAACAATACAGCACAGTACAGGCACTTCGGCCCGCAAAGTTGCGCCGACCTGTCATACCAATCTGAAGCCTATCTAACTTACACTATTCCAAGAACGTCCATATGCTTGTCCAATGATGACTTAAATGTACTTTTTTTGGCGAATCTACGACTGTTGCAGGCGAAGCATTCCAAAGCTCTCTCTTTAGGTCTTTCCTGGCTACCTTGTTACCCTCAAGCACCCTAACTGAGCCTTCATATCCCATCCTAACAGAGGTCGCTGTCTTCCTCTTGACCAAAGGTTCCACTTCATTCGTAAACCACCGCTGCCGCAGTCTACAGATTCCTCCTGCTTGACAGGTACATACATATCGAGGAGACACAGTAGCTTTTCCTTGAATAAGCTCCACATTTCTAATGTGCCCATCCCCTGCAGTTTCCTTCCCCATCATATGCTCCCTAAATCTTGCCTAATGGCATCATAATTGCATTTCCCCCAGCTGTAACTCGTGCCCAGTGTTATACACCTATCCCTTGATATCACGAAAGTAAATATAACAGAATTGTGATTCCTATCACCAAAGTGCTCACCTACTTCCAAGTCTGACACCGGACCAGGCTCATTACCCATTATCAAAACTAATGTGGCTTCGCCCCTTGTTGGCCTGTCTATATACTGTGTCAGGAAGACCTCCTGCACACACTAGACAAAATCTGACCACTCTATAGTACTCGTACTATAGTGTTCTCGTTCAATATTTCAAAAGTTGAAGTTCCCCATTACATCTACCCTGTCTCTGTCACTCCTATCGAGAATCATCTTTGCTATCCTTTCCTTTACATCTCTGGAACTATTCCGAGTCCTATAGAAAACTCTCAACGGGGTGACCTCTCCTTTCGTGTTTCTAACTTCAGCCCATACAACCTCAGTTGATGAGTCCTCAAAAATCCTTTCTGCAACTGCAATACTGTCCTTGACCAACAATGTAACACCTCCCCCTCTTTTACAATATTATCTGTTCTTACTGAAACATCTAAATCCTGGAACCTGCAACAACTATTCCTGTTCCTGCTCTAACCATGTCTCCAAAATGGCCACAACATTGAAGTCCCAGGTACCAACCCATGCTGCAATTTCACCCACCTTATTCTGGGTGCTGCTGGCGTTTAAGTGGACGCACTTCAAACCAACCTCTTGCTTGCCGGTGCCATCTTGTATCCCTAAAACTTGATTTTGGACCTCACTACACTCAACCCTTTCTGTACTCTAACTGCAATTTTGGTTCCCATCCCACTGCTGGATTAGTTTAAACCCACCCAAATAGCATTAGTGAATTCCTCCCCCCCCCCCCCACCCCCCCCAGGACATTGGTACCCCTCTGGTTCAGATGAAGCCCATCCTGCTTGTAGAGGTCCCACCTACCCCAGAAAGAGCCCCAATTATCCAAGAATCCAAAACCCTCACTCCTGCACCATCCCTGTAGCCACGTTTTCACCTTCTCTGTCTCCCTATTCCTTGCCTCACTAGCACGTCACACAGGCAAGAAACCAGAGCCAACAACTCTGTTCATCCTAGCTCTAAGATTCCATCCTAGCTCCCCGAATTTCTGCCTTAAATCTCCATCTCTCTCTTCCTACCTATGTCGTTGGTGCCTATGTTGACCACGACTTGGGGCTGCTCCCTCTCCCCCTTAAGTATGCCAAAAACGCGATCAGAGACAACACGAGCTCTGGCTCCTGGGAGGCAACACAACAACCGTGAGTGTCCCTCCTCCACACAGAACCTTCTATCTGTCCCCCTAACTATGGAGTCCCCAATGACTACTGCTCTGCTCCTCTTCCCCTTTCCCTTCTGAGCAGCAGGGACCGACGCTGTGCCAGAGCCCTCTACCCCACTGCTTTCCCCTGGTACGTCCCCCCACCCCATAGTATCAAAAACGGTATATTAATTGTTGAGGTGAATGGCCACAGGGGATCCCTGCACTGCCTGCCGGTTCCCTTTCCGTCCCCTGACTGTAACCCATTTGCCTTTTTCTTGTACCTTAGGAGTGACTACCTGCCTGTAACTCCTCTCAATAACCCACTCTGCCACCCGAATGATCCGAAGTTCATCCAGTTCCAGCTTCAGTTCCCCAACGCGGTTTTCAAGGAGCTGCAGTCCGGTGTACTTCCAGCAGATGTAGTCAGCAGGGACACTGGTGGTGACCCATACCTCCCACATTCTGCGGGAGGAACATTCAACTGTCCTAACCTCCATTCCCACTAGTCTAAATTCCCAAAGGGACTGTTGAAAAAAAAGAAATAAAAAAACCTCGTTAACTTTCCAAGCTGTGGCACAGGTACTTTGTTTTTGGTTAGAGGAGGAGGATGGGTGCTTTAGCAGATTATAAGGCAAGGTGAGCTTCTCTGGGTGTTTGGTTTAATTCACAAACGGGTTCATTGCTGTGTCGTAACAGCACACTTGGAACATTGTGTTCAGTTCTGGTCGCCTTGTTATAGGAAAGATGTAGAGGCTATAGTGAGGGTGCAGAGGAATCCCTAGGGATCAACAGAAATATTGGCACACACCACACGATCGAGTGAAATATTGAGGAAGTCACCACGCGAAAAATAAATACTGGCAGATTCTGCATGTCTGTATAAACGTCAGTGTGTCAGTGTTTGTGGTGAGACTGTACTGATGCCTGTATATCTGTGTGTGCACGTGCATCAGTGTATTGGCATTTCTCTCTGTGTGCTTTCGTATCTGTGTGACTGCACCAATCTCTATGTGTGCCTGTGTATCTATATGCATATCTGTGTGTATCTGCATATCTTTGTGTATCTGCGTGTCTCTGTGTGTATCCGTGTGCACAGCAGATTTGCCAGCCTCTGTGGTGTTTAAAGTGATGCAATGTCCGCCTCTGCTGGTCTTCACACTCCACTGCATTGATGGCAGTGGAGGGAGAAAACCATAAGGGATTCAGTCTAGGAGGTGGGGACAGGGAGGTAGATCATAGCACCATCCAAACTGACAGTACCATCTGCACATGCACACACACACACACACACACACACACACACACACAGTTGGGTATAGGGAGGATCATAATTGTACTGAGGACACTCAGAGTGGCAAATGCTCCTCAGTAATAGTTGTGCTCGCTCTGCAATGTGAAAGTGTTTTGTCTTTGAAGATTATTCGTTACACAGAGTGTACACCTTAAAGAGTATTTCCACTGCAACTAAATCCAAGCAATTCTGACCAAATCATCTGTAAGGTGATGCGATGAATTTATTACACGTTCTTTAAATTGAAATATTCTATAATTCACCCATACAAGGTGTAAGTGAGAAAGGATTGAAAAGTCCTGAAACTGACCCAGTGGTGATGGTAATATATCTAGGTTCAGACAAAATTGATCTGTGCATCCAGAGATATTTGCAAAACCAAACAGCCATGCAATGTGAGAGATTCACAGTATTTGATGTCCTCTGACAGAAAAAAACTGACACCTGTGCAGCGGCATGGGGAGACCAGCAGAGGGTGGCATTGTATGACTATAACCTTAACAGGGACAGACGTAGAGGTGGAGGAGGGGAGTAAAGGTTTATCTCAATTTCAATGGATTTACCCCCAAAATCACAGAGCCATCATTTCACAGAGATGCACACAAACATACATAGACACATTAAACACACAACACACATGTATACAGATATGGACACTTACACACAAACACATGCACACACCTGTACACAGACACAGTGGTTTCTTTAAGATAGAGATAAGTATGTTTTTCATGAATAAGGGAATCAATGGACAGTTGGTGAAGGCAGGATAATGTGGCTGAGAAACATTTTAGCTGTGATCAAACGGCATAGCAGATCCAAGGGGCTAAATGGCCTAATTCTGTTCCAATTTCCTATTTTGTGAAGGGATTCATTTTGGAAGTCGAAGTTTAATGCAGATTATTGGGTCAAATGTAAGATTAATAGCAGTGTGGAGGAACAAACAAATCTTGGGGTCCATGTCTGCAGGTCTCTCATTTGCCACCTAAGTTGATAGGGTTGTTAAGAAGGCATATGGTGTGTTGGTTTTCATTAGCAGGGGGACTGAGTTGAAGAGCCGCAAGATTATGCTGCAGGTCTATAAAGCTCTGGTGAGACCATATTTGAAATGTTCTGGTCGTCTCATTGCAGAAAGGATATGGAAGCTTTAAAGCAGGTGCAGAGGAGATTTAACAGAATGTTGCCTGGACTAGAGGGATTGTCTTATGAACAAAGGTTGAGAGAGCTATGACTTTTCTCATTGGAGTAAAGAAGGATGAGAGATAACTTGATAGAGCTGAACAAGATAGTGAGAGTTACAGACAGAGTAGATAGCCAGAGACTTCTTCCCAGGGTGGAAATGGGTGTCACGAGGTGAGCATAATTTTAAGGTGTTTGGAGAAAGGTTTTGGAAAATGTCAAAGGCAGTGAGACACCAGCCCCCCTCCCCCTCCCCTCAAACCGGGCCCCTGGTCCTGTGAGACAGCCGTGCTAACCACTGAGACATCATGCCCCTCTCCCCCTCCCCCAAAACCTGGCCCCTGGTACTGTGAGACAGCCATGCTAACCACTGAGACACCATGCCCCCACTCCCCCTCCCCACAAACCGGGTCCCTGGTATAGTGAGACAGCCGTGCTAACCACTGACACGCCATGCACCCCCTCCCACTACCCACCAAACCGAGTTCCTGGTACTGTGAGACAGCCGTGCTAACTACTGAGACATCATGCCCCTCTCCCACTCCCACCAAAGCCGGGTCTCTGATCCTGTGAGACAGCCGTGCTCACCACTGAGACACCATGCCCCTTCCCCCTTCCCCAAAACCAGGTCCCTGGTACTGTAAGACAGCCGTGCTAACCAGTGAGACACCATGCCCCCTCCCCATCCCCCAAAACCGGGTCTCTGATACTGTGAGACAGTTGTGCTTACCACTGAGACACCATGCCCACTCCCACTCCCCCCAAAACCAGGTCCCCGGTACTGTGAGACAGCCGTGCTCACCACTGAGACACCATGCCCCCTCTCCCTCTCCCCCAAACTGGGCTGAGAGGTGGTAGATGGAATTCAAACTGGATAAATGCGAGGTGATGCATTTTGGAAGATCGAACTTGAAAGTTGAGTACAGGATTCTTGGCAGCATTCTTGGCAGTGTGGAGGAACAGCGGGATCTTGGTGTGCAGGCACATAGATCCCTTAAAAATTTCCACCCAGGTGGACAGGGTTGTTAAGAAAGCCTATCGTGTTATTGGCTTTCATTAACAGGGGGATTGAGTTTAAGAGCCGTGAGATCTTGTTGCAGCTCCATTTACTCATACCCCTATCCTTATTCTCCCATTAACTCATACTCCGACACTGAATTCTCCTGCTTTTTCATATAACGATACTAATTCTGCCATTTCCTCATATCCCAGTATGATTCTCTCATTTTCTGATGCCCGAGTTCAAATCTCGCATTTAGGAGTGCCCTACTCTAATTCTACATTTTAATGGTGACTTGCACCAAATATCTAATTTAGGTCCACTCTGCACCACTTCTTCCATTAACTATGTAGCTGCAATGATTCTCCCATGTCGTGGTCCACTGCTGTAATTCTCCAATTTTGGCGTTTACTGCATCAAATTCTCAAATTGCCAATTCTGCACTAATCCGCCCTTTCGTCATGAACTGAAGAAACTCTCCCACTGAGTATTGCCTTGCCCCAACTCTCCTGTTTTGCTGTTTCCTGACAAACATCTTCCACATAATGGTTTACTGCTCAATGTTTTTTCATTAATTTCGCCTGCATCGAATGGCCTCTTTCCTGCACTTTACAACATATCTCCGACTTACTGATTCCTGCCCGTGTTCTCCCATTTAACTATGCTCTGTTGCAACTCTGCATGTTTTAAGCACACCACACCAATTCTCGAATTCAATATTGCCCTGAAACAATTCTCATGTTCATTGATATCCAAACCAACTTATCCCAGTCTGGGGAGCGCGACTCTGACTCTCTGAGATAGTGGTGCCATACCCCAATTCGCTGTTAAAGTTCCACTGTACAATCTTTTCCCTTTTGTGGTTCGTGCAACAATTGTCCCAAACACTGCTTCACTTCCGTGCACCATTCTCCCATTTTCGAATCCTGCACGAATCTTCTTTTCATCAGCAACTGCACCTCCACCACATTTTATATTATTCAGCACCAGTTCTCCCACGTCTTCCACCAATTCTCTACTTTCGTGACATCGGCACCAACTCTCCCATTATTGATGCCCTGCGTCAATTGTCCCATTGCGTTGTTTCCTGATACACTTCCTCCGCGTATTGGCTTCCCTGCTCCAAAGTATTTTTTTCCATTTCTTGGTGGGCGGACTCGAATCTCGACTTTACTGCTGCTTGCAAAATTGTTCCTTCTCAATGATTCCCTGCCCCTATTCTCCCATTGAGAGGTGTTCTGCTAAAATTCTTTAATGAATAGGCAATTTGTACTAATTTTCCAATGTAATGTCACTGTGCAACAATTCTCCCATTTACTGATACCCAAAAAATCTCCCACTGCCTGACACCCTGACACCTGTCGTGGAAATTTAATCGACTCGAATCAACTGAAGGAAAGGCTTTTTTTTTCAACCTCTGCATGCAGAGCGGCCAATATACTTGACAAAAGTGCCTTATGTAAGGGCTGTGAACAAACTTCACATAATCGTGTTGTACTATTCTTATCACATGCTCAAGGAAAAGTGTTGGGAAACATTCGAGCTCATATTTTCTCATTCCCATGCCTTGGACATAATTGTCTTTATGTTTTCCGAAGCTTTTTTCTGAACTCGGCTGCTCGCAAGGCCAGGTGAAATGTTTGAAAAGTTCCACAAAGACAAGCTGACTCCTCGACGCAGAATTCAGCAAAGTATTTGCATATTTCAGCGAAGTATTAAATTTTGCAAAACATGCTGTGACAGATTTCACAGTAAATGTTAATTTTCTTAATTTTCCATTATATTTTCCAAATTTTTGTCATTTTACAACAAGGACAACAACCAAATAAAAAGCCAGATAGCTATATATTAAAAATAATTTATGAACACCAGGGATTTCCTCAGACACCACCTAACTCTAACAAAGCTTTGTGGTGGTTTTTCCATTTGCCTGGTTTGCCCGATACACAGCCCATCTTCACACGTCACATTCGTCAACGTCGCTGTAGGGTGCGGACAAGCAATCGAATCTTCCTTCTTTGGGGCCACTGATAGTTTAACATTTCGTATCGTACTGCATTCATAAGCTAGTGGTGTAGGCAGGTACACAACTAGGGTCTTATTCAAAGCAGTATGAGTAAGACCAGTCCTACAACTAGTAGAACGATGACGGTCCATTACCCCCATCCTCCATAAGGGGCGTGAGCCATCGGGAGGAGGAGTCATCTGCTCGTGGAGGCGGTCATTTAGCTGCCGTCATACCATTTATGATACCAGTAATATCTTGGGACTCATCAGGAACATTAATACAGCACGAGGTACCTAACGTTTTGCAGACACCCCCTCTCTCGGCCATCAGGATGTCTAGTACTAATCGATTTTGTGTCACTGCTTCCTAACCGCCATTAACTCAGTGTTAATGAGTGCTGGCCTTCCTCTGTCTCATTTGCGAATACACCATATGCGAGGATGTTCTGCGAGTGTGTACCCATTCCAATGCAGAGAGATGCCCCTTTGAGTTCTGCAATTGCTGCCTTTTAGGGCGAACACTGTTGTGTTGGTGGACAGTATCGCAGTGTAGCAGCACCCCTTTCTCCCCGGGGGAGTGGTGGTACCCTTTCTCGCCACCTGCCCATATTATACCTGCCATCCTGATTAGATTAGATTACTTACAGTGTGGAAACAGGCTTTTCGGCCCAACAAGTCCACACACACCAGCCGAACCGCAACACACCCATACATTTACCGAACACCTAACACTACAGGCAATTTAGCATGGCCCATTCACCCTACCTGGACATCTGGTGACTGTGGGAGGAAACTCACGCAGACACTGGGAGAATGTGCAAACTGCACACTGTCAGTCACCTGAGGCGGGAATTAAACCGGGGTCTCTGGCGCTGTGAGGCAGCAATGCCAACCACTGTGTAACCATGCGGCTCATGGTCTGAACATTGATAAAGGAACAAGCAATGTTTATGGTCGTATCATTTGTGTATGTTGCTGTACAAGAGTCATTGTTCAAGTACAGCATCAATGTACACTGGGAGATACCCAAAAGGAGTCTCCCCCGATTGGTGCAAATACACGTTTCTCCCCTGCAATCCACTATCTGGAATGCTGTGGACGGTAGCGTGTCAGGCTTGGGGATGTAGTTAGCCTGGAGTTCGGGTGGTGACACGAGATTTGCTCAAATTGCCCCCCATTATCACGGTCAGTCTAGTCGCCTCCCATGGAAGCAGACAGCTGGCATTTCTCGCCAGGCTCTCAGTAATTTGCCGAGCAGTCTACCTTTGGGCTGTGTGCAAACATATCCAACAAGTGTAGCCAACGTCTAATCTCTCGTTTTGTCTTATGACCAAAGCACATGCTCTATTCCCTTCACATCTAGCAATGGCCCTTCGCAGCTCCCAACCTACTGGCATCGCATTTATGCCATTTATGTCCAGCAGGCAAATTCCCCTCCTGCTTTAAATTCGCTTTCTCGCCACGGCCGTCTCCCTTCAGGTTCGGGTTTGTCATTAATGCCCTTTGCCCGGCTTGGGGTTAGGTCCATGATCTGGTTTGATTGGTTGCCATGCCCCACTGCTCCTATCGTCTGTAGTACATTCTGCACTGCATCTCGGAGGGCGGGGGTGGGACGACTGCACCACTATATTCACCTGTCTATAGATGTCGGAGAAGGATCTATCTATTCCATACCACGAGACTCCCTCATTGCTCTTCTGAGTCTTACTTTGATCATAGAATATCTATTTCCCATGTCAGGTGCCCCTTTTGCTGTGGTGGCTACTACTAAATGCCAGTCACCGGCGCGGCATGGATCCCTGCATAAATCTTAATTATCCAATTTATAGTTGTCCTTGTTACTGAACGGCTATGGGTTGCATGTAAAGATCAACTTCGTCCTATCAGTTAAGATTGCCTTCAGCTGCTGCATCCCAGACGCCCCTGCCCTTATGAATAGTCCTACCAGGGCGCTTGCTAACAGTGTGAACTGGTGCAGCCCCACACTTGCTTCAGTCTTTTAATAAATACTTGCTCTAAATTGGTTTTGGTGTTGTGCGATGTCTCCTCAGTCCCACCTGCAAGTTTGTAAGGGCTGGTGTGTATCCACTTGGCTGTTCCGGCGACCTTAACAGCTATCTGTGCTGTAAGGCATACATGAAACGGTCCCAGCCACCTCTTCGCCTTCCTGTTTTCCCTCCTGAAATCTTTCACCACCATTCAGGCTCCAGATTATAGATCGTACATCTTCCCTTCTGCTGATTGGGGTAGTGCTGTCTTCAGTTGATTCTGTATTTGGGACAGAAGTGTAGAGAGTTTCATGCAGTAACACAACACCTCATCCTCACAGTGGCCTGTTATCTGGCTTTCCTTCCGTCTCAGGACAATTCCTGTGTTTGGCGGCCTACCAAACAAAATTTCAAACGGGCTAAGGTTAGCTCTCCTCTCCTCCTGGATCTCATACACATTAGCACAATTGGAAGTGTCTTTGTCCATGTCATCCCTAGTTCCTCACAGCATTTTCTCAATACATTTTTAAGGTAGAATTTTCTCTTTCCGCTGCCCTACCGCTCGTTTGGTGGTAGGCACAATGTTATCCCATGTTTATTCCCAAATACTCACTAATCTGCTGTAGGGCATTATGGACAAATGGTGTCCCAATGTCACTACTAAGCCTAGAGTGTAGGTTTACTCGTTGAGCTGTAGGTTTGATATCTAGACGTTTCATTACCTTGCTTATGGAGGTTAGTGGGCTAGTGTAGGTTAAGTTGGCTTGGATAGGCGCAACATCGAGGGCCAAAGGGCCTGTACTGCGCTGTATTTTTCTATGTTCTATGTTGTTGGTAACATCATCAGTGACGAACGCCAAGTGAAGAGAAGCTGTTGTCTCCTGCTTTCTAGATATATGTTTGTCCAGGATGGGGTTGCTGGGGTTTGTGGTGATGCCATTTCCTGTTCGTTTTCTGAGGGGTTGATAGATGCTATCGAGATATATGTCTTTTTTATGGCGTTGTTGTTGGAGTGCTAGGCCTCAAGGAATTCGCTGGCATATCTTTGCTTAGCCTGTCCCAGGATAGATGTGTTGTCCCAGTCGAAATGGTGTTTACATTTCATCCATGTGAAGGGCTACGAGGGAGAGAGAGTCGTGACTTTTTGTGGCTAGCTGGTGTTCTGTATCCTGGTGGCTAACTTTCTTCCTGTTTGTCCTATGTAGTGTTTGTGGCAGTCCTTGCATGGAATTTTGTATATGACGTTGGTTTTATCCATGGGATGTACTGGGTCTTTTAAATTAGTTAGTTTTGTTTAGACCGTTGGTGGGATTCCGAGGAGTCTTAATAGTTTGGTTGCCACTTCTGAGACTTCATTGATGTATGGAAAGGTCGATAGGGTTTCTGGCTGTGTTAGGTATACTTGTCGTGGTTTGTTCCTGAGGAGTCTTCTTGAATACGTTTTATAGGTGGTTCTCCTCTGTTTTCCGAAGTTCGTCTGTGCTGAAATGTGTGGTGGTTCATTGGAATAGTGTTCTGATACCGCTTCCATTTTGCGTGTTGGGATGGTTGCTGGTGTAGTTAAGTATTTGGTCAGTGCTTGTCGGTTTGCTGTATATGCAGAAAGACCAGAGAATTCCGAGAGGCATCGCACTCCAATCACAACGCCATAAACAAACACATAGATCGATTTACCATCTGTTAACCCCTCAGAAAACGAATAGGAAATGATATCACCACAAACCCCAGGAACCCCATCCATAACAAACTTATAAATAGAAAGCAGGAGACAACATCTTCACTTCACTTGGAGGTCTCCACAGATGATGTTACCTAGCCAGGTAATGAAACGTTTGGATAACAAACGTACAGCTCGGCGAGCAAACCGACATCCTAAACCTCAACCTGAGCGATAAACCTTCACAAACCTTGAGACTACTAAGCTTCTCAGGGATGCTCCATCTCGGAATTATTTCAGTTAGGAAAGCTTTGGTTATGGCACTGGCATTCTGTTTTGCCGTGGGGAATGCTTGCCCCCATTTGGAAAACATATCAACTATTACCAGACAATACCTTTTTCCTTGGCAGGGTGTTAGTTCGGTAAAGTCCAGTTGTAAATGTTCAAATTGTTTTTGCGGTTTTGGAAGTGCTACATGACTCATCTGTACTCCCCTCCCCACATTATTGTGGCACAGATAACACATCGTTCACAATATTTCTGGAAGTAATAAGTAAATCCCTCAGTGTACCACTGTGCTGAAATGCTGTCATTTCTCCCCTCTTTTGACACATGTTCCTTACCGTGTGTCAGTTTGGCATAGAATGGAAATAATGATCATGGTAGAAAAGATTTAACATTGGGGCCACTCCATACCCCTTTCCTCAAACTGCACTCTGCTTTTTCCCACTCAAACGTGTCTTCAAGCCTGGACTTCGACTGTGACTCCCGTACGTCTGCTGTTGGGGTATGGATTTTTGCCATTCCCATGTCGAACTGATCATTTACCGGCTGCTGGGCTGCTGTCCTTGCCGCTGAGTCTGCCCTTGCATTTCCTTGAGAAATCGAATCGTTATTTTTCGTGTGGGCTTCATATTTACACACAGCGATTGAGTTAGGCAATAGGACCGCTTCCAAGAGGTCAGAAATCTGATCACGGTGTGTGATGGGCTTTCGGGTGAAGGTCAAGAAGTCCCTGTATTTCCACAGGGTTCTAACATCATGTGGAACTCCGAATGCGTACCTGCGATCGGTTAAATATTCGCTGTCTTTCCCTTGGCCAATTTACATGCCTCAGTCAAGGCAACCAGCTCCGCTGCTTGCGCTGACAGTTGAGAAGGGAGTGATCCCGCTTTGAATACCTCATGGGTAGTTACTACAGCATCCCCAATACAATTCTGGCCTGTCTCCTTGCTCCTGAATGCTGGCCCATCCACAAAAAAAACCCACCATATTTGGATTCTGAAGTGGTGAATTCTGCAAGTCTTGTCTAGGCAGCACATTTCATTAATTACAGCGATACAATCATGTGGGTCTCCTTCTCCTTCTCCAGTGAGAGGACGAGCAGCATTAAGGACGTTACATTGTTTTATTGCAATGTTAGGCATCTCCAAGAACACAGTATTGTATCTGCGTCAACGTGCTGCTGACGTATGTGCTGTCTTTTGCTCGGAAAGCAGCAAGGATACTGCATGTGCGATCAGTTTGGTTAAGTCGCCATACCCGATTATATAGCAACCACAGTTCGCAGGCATTTACGCAATCCTGCGACTACGAGGTCTAGCTTAGCCGAAAAATACGTTGCCAGCCTGAATTTTCCCCCATGATCCTGCAACAACACGGATGTCATGCAGCCATGTTTTCATCTACCATTTGACAGAAGGCTTGTTTGGATTCGGAATCCCCAGTGTAGCTGAACTTTGAAACGTCTTTTTCAATTCGACTCGGCCGTTGGGATCCATTGCAACGGACCTTGGTTCTGCTACCCTTTTCCATGGGCCATGTCACTTCAGGGTGTCTCAAGATTTGTGTAATGTGGGATAACGGTTCTTCAGTAGGAGCGTATGCCCAAAAAGGATAGCAATTGTTTCCTCATGTGAGGCCTTGGAATTTGCTGAATTACTTGCACTCTGTCTTGACCAATGGTCTTCCCTTGTTCAGATATTAAGTGACGGAAGAACTTCACCTGTTGTTGCATAACTTGAAGCTTTGCGAGACTGGCTTTGTGCCCTTCCCTCGTGCAACGCAAGGGAATCCTTCTCAAATTGTTCCTCTGTCGATGCTACTATTAAGCAATCGTCTACAGATTGCAGAAGCGCAGACCCAGGGGTTAAAACAAGAGTCTCCAGACTCCTGCATAGAGCCTCATTATATATGGTGGGTGACTCACAGTAACATTTACAAAGTCGGTTGAACTCATAAGATTTCCCTTTGAATGAAAAAGCGAACCAGAATTGACCATCTGGATGCACCATTACACTAAAGAATGTATTTGCTAAATCCACAGCAGGGAACCATTTACTGTCCGGTCGAAATTGAGCTACTGCAGTATAGGGTTTGGGAACACTTGATGCGCGTGGGACAACACTGTTATTGACCGCCTGCAGGTCTTGAACAAACCTGCATTCCTCCGGTTCACTTGGAATTTTTGCCTTTTTGATCAGAAAAATGGGAGTTCTCACCGGTGAGTTTACACAGGGGATTATCTCTCTAGCCTTTGGGAAGGACTGAAAGACTGGAGTAACGAGGTCCATGGCCTCGGGTTTTAACGGGTATTGTGCCCTGCAAGGACGATACTCCGACTTTGGGATACTCGTATTGGTTCACAACCTCGTATATGCCCCACATCATGATTGCCTTTTACCCATAATTCAATAGGGACCGTTATTAATCTTGGGTCTGAGACGTTTATCTTAGGGAAACGCCAGGCCAGCCTTCTAGGCTCTTCAGGGCTAAAGGGGGTTACCTCGACTGTTCTATTGCCGGAGTTAGACAAATTAATTTCTTCCTATATGTCCGCACATCTGCATTGAACCACATACCCACATCGTCCGAGAACACCGTTCATTTCGTTCTTTATGCCTTTAGTACCCATGGTCCCAAATCCTGCCACCAGTTACTGGACACCTTCGCCAGTGACACGCGAGGAGCATAGCCTTCCACATCAAAAATATAGAGTTTACTTGCCATCGCAGGTACTTTACATAAGTTCACACTGACTGCACATCTGTCATCTCTTCAATAAAATTCGCACAATAACAACTGACCTTGTTTAAACCAATACTTCTCTTATGGTTCCTCAGGGATATCGTGGTGTATGTGTGCTGTGCAGTGCATCGTATTCTCGCAAAAAAAAATCGGTGTTAATAGGATTAACATGGTTACCTGCTTCCAGGGCGAGTGAATTGCTCACTGAACTCATTGCTCTCTGGCTTAATAGCCACTCATAGACATACACCAGGGGTCTTGGGTTGTATTTTACAGTTTACACTTGTGAATTTTCCCTTTGAATTACCTGCAAACCCGTCGGAGTACTAAGCAAATACAACCCCAATCTCACTATGAGATCCCGATCCATCAAATGTAAAGGACAGAATTCCGCTAACAAAATTGAGAATAAGAATGGATACACATTACTGATTTCACACAATATGGGTGCGTAAAACTATCTCATATCACGACGCCTGATGCCTCCATTGAGTTCAGGAACATTCTACTCATCTTTATTGGTGTCAACTCTCTGAACTGTCTTGATTTGAGGTGTCAATATGCTGGCAATGTATCTACCAAAAAGGTAACTGGTGTACCTTCCACATATAACATAGAGGTAGGCATCGACATATACGCATCATTGTTATATTGAACATATTGTCCACACTTCGCAATCTCAATGTTCAATATAGAGTTGGGATACATCTCAGTGCCCGTTAGTAGAAGTGATTAGCATTAGGGATTCTTCATTGCCAAGTATAAAGGAAAGAGGCTTACCTGTACCTTGTGGCCTGCCCACCTCAACCTCAGTCGTCTCCTGTCAATCACCATGTTGTCCAGCCTCCAGGACCAATTGAGGCTGTCTGTGCGGGCACTGTCTTGACCAGTGGTCCATTGCCCCACAAAAAAAGCACCAGACAGATCTATCTCTGCAAGCGTGCTTTCGCGATCCCTTCCTCTTTTGTGACCTCCACCTGTGCCTCTCTCTTTTCCCGCAGCCACTCCCTCCAATGGCTGAACGACCATTTGCATCATAATACGCTGAGGTTCATGTGATTGCGGTTCCATCTTTAATTTCCGGTTATGGTTATCTTGAGCCAGTAGTTTTCAGCATGTATCACGTATTGTTCTATCTAATTCAACTTTCCCGTGTCCCAGGTAATACACGAATATTATTACCTATTTTGTTCTTTCGTACTTCATTCCATTGATGAAGCTGCTCCTCAGGTGTGCCTCATACGGTGTGATCTCTGCCGTCGGTATGTCCTTGGGTGGTATCAGTCCACAATAGACGTTATCGACTTTCGTGAGGCGCTTAAGGTACTGGGACATTGTCTCGACTTCTTTCGGGATTCTTGCTTCAATTGATTGTGGGTACGATATGCTATTGGTGAATCAGCAGACCCTGAGGCGGCGACCGTTGACTTCGAATCTTCGTGAAGTGGATCTCGTAGGAGTGCTGTAGCTCTTCGAGGGCACACATTAAGGTCAGCGTCTGATCCAGTCGTAAGACACTGTCCAGCTTCATTAGGTTGTTTTCCATGTGTGTGTGTGCATGTGCGCTGGTGTTTGTACGTGTACTTGATCTATCTTTATTTCGAGATTTTCTTTCCCTGAAATCAGGCTAAGCTTGCAACATATGATAAGCACTCCAATTCACAGGTTCTATTTTACCGTTCCGTTTCTCCTTCTTTCTCTCCTCCAACGGTGACCTCAGCATTTGCAACTGAATATTACTACAACTTCCTTCCTCCAGAAAAACAGATTCCTTGATTTACATTTTTAACTATTTTACAGAAACTGGGCCATAATTATTTAGCATATATTGTATTTTTTCTTGACCATTCCGAGTTGTCTGTGGACCCTCTTTTTGTTTGCTCTTGCTGGAGCCAATTTTCATGGACATTGGAAAAGTGTTCATCTCTCTCTGTCTGTCTCTCCGTCTGTCTATCTGTCTATCTCTCTCTCTCTCTCTCACGATACCATAATCTTCTCTTTGCCAATATAATTTGCTTTTACCTCTGGAGGTCCCCTCTCATTGGGTGCGACCATCTCATTGCCTTGGTTTTCACAAACCAAGAACCCACAGAACCAGTGCAGCTTTGGTGACTCCAACGCTGCCCCTGGTGGCTCCAAGTCTCAAACCACCGTTAATCTTGCTGTCTCTTAAACTCTCTAGAGACGGCAATCCTTTCCCTTGAGTTTTACTCGAATACCGCACGTGAGTTCACTGGTCCCTCTTCCTGGTTCGTCTATTCTCTTCAAACGAGTCTCTGTTTCGGATTTAGCCACAACTCTTACCGCGACTCCCCGGCGATCCACTTATCCCCAGTCCTCTCACTCAAAGTGGCCAATTCAGCGCTCGAAATGAAGTGAATGACCTTCAAGGCACTGGCGCATATACCTCCTGGGAATCTTCAAAATCTTACACATTCGCATAGTCCCAGGCGAGCCCCCGAGTTTACTGACGTGGAATTTCAATCGACTCGACGCAAATGCTACCAAGAGCAAAGAAAACGTTTATTTTTGAAATTTGCAGAATGGACCCGACACATTTTCAAGACGCCTCATAAAATGGACGCCTGACGGTTTTCACATATTCCCTTTATACTATATATCGCCTTGCCTCATCACACCTCAAGCCAGGAACCTGGATCAGTCGAGTTCCTTTCCACACATGGAGTTGCTTTTTCTTATTCATTGACTGCTGATATAATAGATTATTGGCCTTGAGAATCAGCTGAAAATTAGGTTGAACTTTACTTTTGTTTTGTCTTTTTGCAAAGTTAGGTCCATACTTCTTTGTTTCAACCATGCTTTCACAAATTTCACAAAAAATGATAATTTTCCATTACAGGGGATCAGGCTGACAGTGACTCAATAAGTGTGATGGACTGAGGATGATAGTGACACAATGAGGGTGAGGTGTCAGCGTGGTAGTGACGCAGACTGTGTGAGTGGATCAGGCCGATAGTTATGCAGTGAGGGGGGTCAGAGTGATAGTGATGCAGTAAGTCTGAGGGATCAGATCAATAGTGCCGCAGTAAGTGTGAGGTGGTCAGGTTGATAGTGAAGCACTTCATGTGAGGGGTGAGTGTGACAGTGACGCAGTAAGAGTGAGTGGTCAGGCTGATAGTGATGCAGTAAGTGTTACTGTGTCAGGCTCATCCTGACGCATAAATTGGGAGGGGACAGGGTGATAGTGACGTAGTAAGTGTGATGGGGTCAGGCAAAGACTGACGCAGTGAGTTTGAGACAGTCAGGGTGATAGTGAGGGAGGAAGTGTGTGCGTTCAGGCTGGTAGTGACACGGTAAGTTGAGGGCGTCAGGCTGATAGTGGCCAATAAAAGTGAGGTGTGAGGGGAATAGTGACGCGCTAAGTGTGAGGTGTCAGGCTGTTAGTGATGCGGTAAGTGTGAGGAGTCAGTCTGATAATGAACTAGTAAGTGTGAGGGGGTCAGGCTGATAGAGACGCAGCAAGTGTGGGGGTCAGGCTGATAGTGTCACAGTATGTGTGAGGGGTCATGCTGATAGTGATGAAGTCAGTGTCAGTGAGTCCGAGTGATCCTAACGCAGGAAGTGAGAGGGGACAGGGTGATAGTGACGCAGTGAGTGTGAGGGGGTCAGCGTGATGATGACAGATTAAGTGTGAGTGTTCAGGCTGATATTGATGCAGTATGTTCAGGGCGTCAGGCTAATACTAGCCAGTAAGTGTTAAGTGACAGGGTGATAGTGATGCAGGAAATGTGAGGAGTCAGACTGATAGTGATGCGGGAAGTGTGCGAGTGTCAGGCTGATAGTGCCGCAGTAAGTGTGTTGGGAGCAGAGTGATAGGAACGCAATAAGTGTGAGCGGCTTTGGATGATAGTGACAGGTCAGTATGAGGGGGAGGATGGTAGTGATCCAGTGAGTGTGAGGTGTCAGGATGACAGTGAAGCAGAGTGTGTGAATGTGTCATTGTGATGGTGACATGGGAAGTGTGATGGGGTCAGGGTGACAGTGACGCAGATGCTTTCAGGGTGTCAGGTTGTAGTGATGCAGTAATTGTGAGGGGTCAGGGTGATAGTGACGCAGAGAGTTTGAGATGTCAGTGTGATAGTGACACAGAACATTTGACGGGCCAGGTTTATAGTGACACAGTATGGGCAAGGGGTCAGGGTGACATTGATGAGGATGCACTCACAGGGCCAGGTTGTAATAAAACTGTAAATGTGAGTGTCACAGGCTGATAGTGATGAAGTAAATGCGATGGGGTAAGGCGGTTAGGGATGCAGTAAGTGTGCAGGGGTAGTGCTAGAAGTGACGCAGTAAATGTGAGTGTTGAAGCTGATAGTGATGCATTAGGTTTGAAGAATCAGGCTGATCTTGACGCAGTAAGTGTGACGTTGTCAGGATGATAGTTACGCTGTAAGTGTAGGGGGCACAATGATCTTGACGCAGTAAGAGTGGGGAGTCAGGGTAATAGTCACGCAGTAAATATGTGTGGGTAAGCCTGATCATGTTGCAGTATATGTGAGGGAGTCAGCCTGGTGGTGGCGCAGTATGTGTGAAATGGTCAGGCTGATATTGATGCAGTTCGTGTGTTGGGGTCAAAGTGATAGTGACACAATAGGTGTAAGCGGCTCAGGATGATAGTGACACAGTCGATGTGATATACCAGTGTAATAGAGACGCAGTAAGTGTAAGGGGTCAGGATGACAGTGACACTAAGTGTACAACCCTCAGTGTGATAGTGCCACAGCAAGTGTGGAGTGTCAGGGTGTAAATGACATCGTAAGTGAGAGAGGGGCATTGCGATAGTGAAGCAGTAAGTGTGAGGGGGTCAGGCTGATCATGACACATTCAATGTGATGGGGCAGAGTTTTAGTAACGTGGTAAGCGTGAGGCGTCAGTCTGATACTGACACAATAAATGTGATGGAGTCAGGCTGATAGTGACACAGTAAGTGTGAGGGGTCAGCCTGATAGTGATACAATATGTGTAAGGATTCAGGGTGATAGTAACATGGGAAGTGTGAGGGCGTGACTGAAAGTGACGCAATAAGTGTGTGGTGGTGAGGCTGATGGGGATGCAATAAAAATAAGGCCGGCAAGGTGAAATGGCAAAGACTGTGTGAGTGGGTCAGGGTGATAGTGACGCAGTAAATGTGAGGAGGTCAGGGTGAGAATGATGGAGTAAATGAGAGAGACGATCAGAGTGAGAGTGACACAGTAAGTCTGAGGGGTCAGACTGATATTGACGCAGTAAGTATGAAGGGGTCAGGCTGAGAGTGACACAGTCAGTGTGAGGGGGAGAGTTTTAGTCATATAGTGAGTGCGATGCGTCAGTCTGAAACTGATACAAAAAGTGTGAGTGGGTCAGGGTGATATTGACGCAGTACGTCTGAGGGGTCAGGCTGTTAGTGACACAATCAGTGTGATGGGGCAGAGTTTTAGTAACGTGGTAAGCGTGAGGCGTCAGTCTGATACTGACACAAAAAGTGTGATGGAGTCGGGCTGATAGTGACGCAGTAGGTTTTAGGAGTGAGGGTGATATTAACATACGAAGTGCGAGGGCGTCACTGATAGGGACGCAATATATGTGTGGCTGTCAGGCTGATAGTCACGCAGTAAAAATGAGGATGTCAAGGTAAAACTGGTGCAGTAAGTGTGAGGATGGCAGATGGACAGTGATGCAGTAAGTGTGAGGGGTTCACGCTGATATTGAGGCATGCAAGTGTGAGGGGCCAGGTTGATAGTGACGCTGTGTGCTGTCGGGTCTGGCTGATAACGACGCAGAAAATGTGAGTGCCTCAGTGTGACAGTGACGCATTACGTGTGAGAGGGTCAGGGTGATAATGACAGAGAAAGTGTGAGGGGGTTGATAGTGATGCTGCAATTGTGAGATTGATCAGCGGGATAGTGAGGGGCTCAGGCTAATAGCGACACAGCAATTGTGAGGGGGTCAGGCTAGTAGTGACGCAAAACGTGTGAGCGGGTCAGGCTAATAGTGATGCAGTACGTGTGAGGTGTCAGGCCGATAGTGACGCAGTAAAGGTAAGATTGTTGGTGTGCTAGTGACGCAGCAAGTGTGAGCCGCTCAGGATGATAGTGACGCAATAAGCGTGAGGTTTCAGGTAGACACCCATGCAGTCAGTGTGACGTGTTCGGGGTGACAGTGACGCGGACACTTTGAGGGTGTCAGATTGAGAGTGACACAGGAAATGTGTGCAGGGTCTGGCTGAAGGTGATGCAAGAAGAGTGAAAGGTTCAGTGTGATCTGGACTCACTAAGTTTGGGGGGGCAAGGTGATAGTGATGCTGTAAGTGTGAGTGGGTCAGTCTGATAGTTACACAGTTCATTTGAAGGGATCAGGCTGGTAGTGATGCAGTAAGCGTGAGGGGGTCAGGCTGATATTGATGCACTAAGTGAGAGAGTGTCAAGGTGATGGTGACGCATTAAGTGTGAGCATGTTAGAGAGAGAGTGACGCCGTTAGTGAGTGGGGTTTGGCTGATAGGGATGCAGTAGGTGCGCATGTGTCAGGGTGTGAGTGATGCAGGAAGTATGAGTGTGCCAGAGGAATAGTGACGCATTAAGTATGAGGGGGTCAGAGTGATTGTGACGCAGTAATTCTGAGGGGATCAGAGAGATACCAATGCAGTAAGCATGAGGGGGTCAGGCTGTTAGTGATGCTGTCAGTGTGAGTGTTGAAGCTCATAGTGAAGCAGTAGGTGTGAGGTGGTCAGTGTGGTGGTGGCGCAGTAAATGTGAGAGGGTCAAGGTGATAGTGACATAGCAAGTTTGAGGAAGCAGTGTTGTAGTGATATGGTAAGTGAGAGGCGTCAGTCTGGTACTTACATAATAAATGTGATGGAGGCAGGCTGATAGAGACACAGTAAGTGTAAGGAGTCAGGGTAATAGTAACATAGGAAGTGTAAGGGCGTGACTGATAGTGACAAAGTAAGTGTTTGGCAGTCAGGCTGAAAATGACGCAGTCAAAATGAGGGTCTCGAAGCGAAAGTGGCGCAGTAAATGTGAGGGCGCCAGATGGAGAGTAATGCAGTAAGTTTGAGGGGTTCACGCTGATATTAAGGGGGTAAGTGTGAGGGGTCAGGTCTATAGTGATGCAGTAAGTGTCGGCGGGTCAGGCTGATAGTGATGCATTCAAAGACCAAATATCCAAGGCTCACTGTAGTGCTGATTAGCGAGACTTTTCAAGGCTAAGACAAAAATTAATAGTTCTCATCCTGGTCACAAATCACAACACTTCATTTTAAAATTGTCCTCTCCTGCTTCTAGATTCACTAATGAGGGAACAAAATTTAATTGCACCACCCTGTTTATCTCTTCAAATATTTTGCAACTCTCAATGAGATTGCCTCTCTTGTTTTGAAACTGTTAAAAAAAAGAACGAATTTGCCCAATTTCAATTCACAGGACTAACGTTCCTCCATGACATCAAGACTAATCACCATTCGTGGTATTCCTCATATGGCATTAGTATCTTTCCTAAATTGAGGATTATAATTCCTCATACTGTCGTCCAAGTGCGGTCGAACTGAGCCACAATACGTTGGAAATAATGCTTCGTTCTCGTGCCCTGAAATCCTTCTGCAGCTTTCACAACAGACTTCTACAACTGCTACTAGACTTCAATGACTTATTAAAAACTTCTCCAAGATGCAATTCTAAAAATCTGTACATCAGACTTTCTACTTCAAACCTTCGACAAATAATCTCCACACATTTCCCTCCTGACAAGTATGATAAAGTCAAATCCTTGCTATTTATTAAATCATGAGGGACATGGATAGGTTGACTCGTCAAGGTGTTTTCCTGCTGGTGAGGAAGTCAAAATTTAGAAAACATCGTTTTAAAATTAGTGGGTAAGGATTTAAAAGGGACGTCAGGGGCAACTTTTCAGTCGTGTCCAGAATGAGCTGCCAGAAAAATTGTTGGAGACTGGTACAACTGTAACATTTAATGGCATCTGGATGGATATATGAGTAACAAGGTTTAGAGGGATGTGGTCCAAATGTTGGCAAATGGGACCTATTAATTTAGGATAACTGTCCACCATGGTCAAGTTGGAAAGAAGGGCCACTTTCCGTGCTGTATTGCTCAAGGACTCGATGACTCTAGAACAACCGCCAAAACCTTTGCAAATGATCTCGTCAAGACGATTTCAAGTTCCAAATCTTCGGTCAATCGTCCTCTCTTGTGCTCACAAGTTCATTACCTGACGTCAGAACTTACGGATTAGTTGCTGGATCCATTCCTGTAAATTGATTCTGCATTCTTTCTAATACCAATTTTTTTTTTACGAATGTAGCTAGTGTTTATGGACTTAGCATCAATATTTCTAATACCATATTTCGATGAATATTAAAACACAACTTTAGCACCGGATGATGAGCAATTGAGTCAAAATCGATCGGACGCAGTGAGACAATGATCCTATCTTCATGTGGTGTACATCCGTGACTCTGTAATTCGACGAAGAATCATTCCCACAACTTCAGCTGTGTCAGAATCTAGTTTGCGGTGAAAGCCTGTCAATCTGCTAAGGTAACGTTCGTCTGGGTCTCTGCAAAGGATTTGGCGAAATCTTTGGGTCTTGGCAATTGGTTCTTCAAACAAATTGCGTATTTCATGAATTCAGTTCTTCTCCTATGAAAATTGGCAATTTAGCTGCAGCTGTGATGGCCGAGAGGTTAAGGCGTTGGATTTGAAACCTGCGCAGGTTCGAATCCTGTTTACAGCGTTGAATCTTTTAAAAGTCATTAATTCCTTTGCAGAATTTGGATTTCGTGGAGCTTGAGCTTTGCATTCAATCGAAAGTAAATTTTCATCTGTGAAGAATCCGAAGTAATATCAAGACGTCAAATTGAATAAATTATATGTCGAGACACAAAAAGCCACCAACTTCCAACACGAATCAGTTTCAATACATTTGTCGAACTATCGTGAAATTTGGATGTTCGGAGGGGTGGGGGGAGTGGAATTAAGCAAAACAAGAAGCAATGCAATACATTACCTGCAGGTGACGAGTTTTCTTTTAGGATCAGTTGAAAGTGAAGCTAAGAAAGTTCAACCTAATTTACAGCTGACTCTCAAGTTCAATAATCTATTATATCAGCAGTCAATGAATTAGAAAAAGCAACTCCATGTGTGGAAAGGAACTCGACTGATCCAGGTTCCTGGCTTGAGGTGTGATAAGGCAAGGCGATATCAGCGGAGTAGAAATTTCTGGAAATACTAGAAATGGAATGTTAACGGCCTTCTGCTGTCCACATTCGTAAGAAACTGTGCATTAAGAACTGAATTTGAAAATTAACGATGAAAATCAGACTTAGCCCTCTGCTTGTGGTGTAGCATTGTTCAGAACAATAGGTTGTTGTTGAGGCTAAAATTGACCAAAATAATCGATGGGGATCTTATCCACGGCCTTCGTTGGAGCAGTTGGTGTGGAGAGCTCAGCTTGAAGAACCATATGTCAATTATTCATCTTGGCTGACTGAATTGCTTAGTTAAACATACTCCCAGTTTAATGTAAAAACCTTTGCTATCAGAGCTACATATTTTCATGTCAGCATGTTCCGGTATGAGAAGACACTCCATGGAGTAGATGTGACTTAAACTTTGACTCTAACGTCAGAGATGTTGACACATTTCAGCCCCAAAACAGCACTACCATTGGTATCAAATCAAACTGAACAAAGGACTACTTCCTTTAGTCATTTCCTTTCTGCAGACTCTGCCAATGGACCGTTCAGGCCCGATGTAGGAATAGGGCGTGGTGACATCTGTTCACAAGTGGATCACTTCATTCTTGCTCACGGTCCATAAACCGTAATTCATTTTGAACTTCTTAGCCATCAGCATGATAAGTGGTACATAATGCACAGGTTTGCTTCTCGAAAGAAAGAGCGAAATCTTATTCAATGCAGAAGCAAATTCAAGTTGTCCCTGGTCGACCAGAAGACAGATATCGCGAAACAAAGTGAATACAGTAAACAATCAATGTTTTCTGGGAGTCAAAAAATGTATTGGAAGAATGGAAACATATATTTGGAATTAAAGTCACATACCACTTCCAGACTAAATGTTCTTGAACCGTTATCTTAATTTGACCTTCATGTCCACCATTGCTGCAAAAATTGTCTTAACAACTCAGTACTTTGTGTTCTTTGATATTGTCTCCTTCATGTTTCTCTTGATTTTGAAACTAAAACCGAGCAATAGCAATGCACCCTATTTCACTTGCAAAGATCAGAAGAAGATCAATTTATAAGAGAACAGAAATAAAGCTACGTCTGTCTTCCGAGAGAAAACACAGTTACCATTTCGACTACAAAAAGTCTTCTTCAGAAGTCTGCGCAATGAACACGAAATATTCGACCGAAAATCAAAAAAAGAAGCCATAATGCCGCGAATACAACACCCGCAAGCGCAGCAAGTCCTACTCGAATATGTTGTATTACTACTCTCAACATCAGTGGAGAACGGAACAAAGCTCATTCTGCAGTTGTCAACCTGTTATGACGTAGTTTGTAAAGTCAGAAATATGATGAGGTAAAAAGCGGGATGAAAGCGGAATATCAGAAGTCTGAAAAAAGCAAGTGCGTGCTTTGCTTTGAAGAAGGTTGGCAGTGATGCAAATGGAAATTAACTACAGTGATATGGGCTTCATTAATACTCAGAATCGTTGCAACACACAGCAATTCTTTTTGCTGGGTTTCTGTTCTGCCATTTTATAATCACGACTGCTGTCGGGTTTGGTTTCCATTCCAGGCTTAGGTGATGGAAGTTTGCACATTCGCCCAATTTCTGTGTGGTAGCTCTGGTTTGCTGCCACATTCTAAATGTTTGCAGGTTATTTGGATTCGCCATTGAACGCACACGGTTACAGAGACAGTGATGAGGAGAGTGTCTGGATAGGACGTACTTCAGAGGATTTTAGTGAACTTAAATAGACAGAGTGGGGTTAGTCTGCTGTTTCCTGGGTGAGCTACATGGACAGAGAGGGGTCAGGGTATTCTTCCCTGAGGGGCAGACATTGACACAGTTGCATTAGTTGCTCTTACCTTGTGTCAGTCACGCAGATACAGTAGGGTCTGTTTGCCCTTCCCTGGGCAAATTTCTTTCACAGTTTGGTGACAGTCTGCTCTTCCCTGCCTGAGCGAAACAGAAAGAGCGGGGTCAGTATTCTCTTCCCTCGATTATTTATGTTGACAGTCTGGCCTCCGTCTGCTCTTCTCTGGCGAGTTACATTGGTAGAGTGGGGTTCGTGTTCATTCATTGGGTGAGTGCCATAGACAGAATGGGATCAGTCTGCTCTTCCCTGAGTGAATTACATTTATAGAGTGGGGTCAGACTGCTCTTCAGTGAATGACTTATATTGACCGTGTGGGATCAATCTGTTGAGTTACACTGAGAGTGTGGGGTCAGTATGCCCTTCCCTCGGTGAGTAACACTGACTGAGTGGCGTCAGTTTTCTCTTCCCTCAGTGAGTTACATTCACAGAGCGGCATCAGTCTACTCTTTCCTGTTCGAGTTACATTGACAGAGTGGCGTCAGTCTGCTTTTCACAGAATGAGTTACTTGGACAGTGTGCGAGCAGTCTGCTCTTCCCTGGGTGAGTTGCATTGACAGAGTGGCGTCAGTCTGCAATTTCCTAGTTGTGTTAAAGTGATCGCGTGATGTCAGAGTGCTCTTCCCTGGTTGAGTCACATTGACAGATTGGGCTTCATCTGCTCTTCCCTGGGAGAGTCATATTAACAGAATAGGGTCAGTCTGCTCCTTTCTGAGTGAGTAATATCACAGAGTGCACTCAGTCTATTATTCCCTGGGTGAGCTACGTTAAGAGAGTGGTGTCAGTCTGCTCCTCCACGGTCTTGTTACTTTCTCAGAATCGTGACAGTCTGCTCTTCTATGTCTGAGTTTAACAGCAAGAATGGTTTCATTACTGTCTTCGTTGGATGATTCACATCGACAGAATGGAATAAGTCTTCTCTTCTCTGAGTGAGTTACTTTGACAGAGTGGGGTCAGGCTCGTCTCCCTGCTTGTGTTTCATTGACAGAATCAGATCAGCCTACTCTTTCCTGGATGAGTGACAAAGACAGAATGGGTTCCAGCCTGCTCTTCTCTGAATGAGTTACGTTGACAGACTGGCATCAGTCTGCTCTTTCTTGGGTAAATTTTACTGACTGAGTGACGTCAGTCTTCCATTTGCTGGGTGAGTTACATATAAAGTGTTGGGTCAGTCTGCTCTTCCCTGGATGACTAACATTGACAGAGTGGCGTCGGTCTACTCTTCCCTGGGTGAGTTACATTAACAGAGTGTTCTCAGGCCATAATTTCCTCGTTGAGTTACATTGATCGTGTGATGTCAGACTTCTGTCCACTGGTTGAGTTACATTGACAGAGTGGGGTCTATCTGCTCTTCCCTGGGTGAGTTACGTTAGCAGTTTGGGATCAGTCTGCTTTCCGCAATCCAGGAACTCCATCTCTAGCGGTTTCTTGTCAGTACCTTCATATTAAGGATTTGAGGAGTTAACAAAAGTAACTCGTCCCCTATATCTTTGGGATAATTAGGGATGGGCAGTGAATCTTATCTCATTGAAAGACAACTGTGTCCCAGAAATGCATGTTCTAATTCGACACTGCAAGCGGTCGGAAATAAATTGAGGAGAGGTGCAGGGTAGAATAATTAAAGTCAAATGTACTGATGCCTAGGAGACATGACACAAGATGTGAGTGTGGAGCTGATGGTGCAAGGCTCAGTGTCAGTGCTATTGGTTCAGCATTTATTGCTCACTGTTCGCAATGACTCAGACACCACTGCTGTCAATTCACAACAATGAGCGTGTTCATCTTGGTTTGAAAATCCCTGCGTGTGTATTAATGTGGTTAATGGGACGCCAGAGGAGATGAGCACATCCTCTTTATTCTGTCAGTTTAAACAGACGAAAATATCTGTTGGATGCCAATGCAAGAGGATACTGTCTTTTTCTGTGCCTTTTTAGTGGGGCATGCTCAGCATTGATTCGTCTGTTTTTGCACAAGCAGAGTTTGATTGCCATTCATACTGAGCAACATTAATACAGAGAACGCGTTTTCGAATTCCTGTGATCAAGTGGTTCAGGCATTGCACATATGGACGAGCAATCTGGCTTTTAACGTGGCGCCATGGCTTAGCTGGTGAAAGCAGCTCCCATCACACTGGTGCCTACTCATTGTATTGAAAGCTCGTTTTTTCTCGCAGTATTGTGTTGCTGATCGAGAAACTCAGTGTCCTGTTTGAATTGCTGTACATTCTGATTTCGAGTTCTGGCTTCATTTTCCTGGTTTAAATCCAGTACTGTAGGTTGCTTTTTTTAACTACTATTTTAACCTGGAGATTCTTCCCGCAGTTCCACAAGCACTTCTGCTTTTCATCCTCTTATTCTCATTCCTTCATTCCCAGTTTTGTGGAAATTAAGTGGTGAGGCAGGAGACACTGCAGCATTCCCAGGAAATGTTGTGGTAATGGCACTGACACCACGACATGATCACCCTCATTCTCTGCTGTCACCATTCATTCGTTGTACACCAACAATAAATGCATCGTTGTTCTACTTCAGCTATCATGTAATTACTTTCTTCTTCTGTTGGATAAGGAAATCAACTTTAACTTCGAAAGGGTCTTTAGATTTTGAGGAAGAAATGTCTCCTTGCCTCAGGTCGAAGTGACAGACGCATTATCCAGAGAATGTGATACTACTTCGACCGACTCCAGCCAGGCGTCAGAAAGCCTCTCAGCAGTTCGAATCTCAAACTGTCTCTGAACGTCAGGCTTTTCAAGAGCAGAAATGGGAAATGAGGGACATGGACAGCCAGAGAGTCGGTGAATATGAAAAAGGCCCAGGAGGATACAGAGACAAATATAGAAAAAAAAAGACACATATTGAGTCAGACACTGAAAGAAACAATTCTCCATTCGGCGTGACTGCTAAATAACGGGAACTAAAAGGAAATGTAGCCATTAAAATGTAGCCTTCCATCAGCTCAGGAAAATGAAAGTAGCATGACAGCTGATTAAGTCCTTTTAAGATTGTAAATTCGATGTTTGTAATCTCAAGAGTGATTTTGATAAATATCCTGATTCGACAGGTAAGATTATCATTTTCCCAACAGTATAATCTAGAAGTCTATAACTAACCTGTTTCCTGTCTATCTTAAGAAAAAAAACCTGTTTCTCTCCACAGATGTTGCCAGTTGTAGCGGGTTTCTCTATCAATTCTCGATTTTCGTTTATATTTCCAAAACCTGTATCTTTTTGGCTTTTGATAACCTGGCACAAAACCAAGCATTACCAGGTTCGGACCAGTGGTAAGAAATACTGGTACCACGATATATTTGCACAATAAAACATGCATTCCCTGTCCGAGAATAGAACCAACACTATTGCGGTTAGAGTTCCAAATCCAAACTACGAGATTACACGGAATGAAGACAGACGCTCTTCAACTTAATCTCAATGAAAGGGAATTTCCATTTCATTTCTGATCAGTTCCACTGCAGATTGGTTTCTACTCGTCATCAAGTTTTGCAGAATGGAAAATCCAATTTGGCCCATGGTGCAGTCTGGTTTAAAGACATTCATCTATTCTATTCCCAGTTTCCAGCTTTGGTCCATAACCTTATGTGTTCTGATGTTTCCAGTGCAAATGGCAGTGAGGTTCTCACTTTGATCTTAGATGACACAACAAGAGGATTGAAGTTTGACATACTCACACTGTGTTATTACCCACGTCATGTCTCCCACAGAAAGAGACACACAGACACATTCCCCGAGAATCGCAATAACGTCATATTCCCAGGCACCAGCCTAAGCCCTAAGTTCATCTGTCTATACTCCATGCATTAAAGTCGATGCATTTCAGGCCACCAGTTATTTTGCATTCATCTGCTCTCTGCCTACTCTTCCCATTATTAATGCTATCTTCCAGATTCTTAGCGTTTCCAGTTTCCACCTCACTGCCGACCTGTTTAATCTTGTGGGTCCCAGCCCCCTGCCACATTAGTATAAAACCTCCCCAACCGCAGTCGCAAAAACTCCCGAAAGGACATACGATCCCATCTGGTTCAGATGTAGATCGTCAATTTTCTTATAGTCCCACATACCCCAGAACTGATCACAAAATCCAACAAATCTGAAACCCGCCCTGCAGCACCATTCCTCAACTCACGTGTTCACCATGCCTTTTTTTTTATTCATTTCTACGCTGGCAGTCACATGGCACCGGCAGTAATCCGGAGATTACTACCTTTGAGGTCCTCCTCTTTAATTTCTCTCCTAGCTTTCTGAATTCTCCCTGCAGGTCCTCATCTCGTTTTTTTTTGTTGGTGCCTGTATGCACCAAGACAACTGACTGTTCACGATCCCCTTTTCGAATGCTCTTCAGCCGATGGGCGACATCCCTGGCCTGAGCTCCTGGGAGGCAACATAACTCTCCAGAATTGCTGACACTCCACAGTGAGTCCACCCGCAGCTCCAGAGTGGCCACGCGGTCAAACAAGTGCTGCAGCTGGACACACTTCTTGCAAGTGTAAGTTTAGAAAACCTTTACAAGGATTTGCAAGGTTTGCACTGCTTGGACATGAGAACGAAACTGAATAGGCTTCGTCAGATTCCCAGGAGTTTCAGTGATTAGATATGGCCTCACAGAAGCTTATAAAATCATGAGGAAGACAGACAGAGTAAATAGTCAGGGAGCACTTCTTCACAAGACACACGAGTTCAAATCTACATAGCAAATATTTAATGTGAGAGAGGAAAAATTTAAAAGTGACGTGAGGGACACATGTTGTTCACACAGAACTTTTGTGTGTGTGGAATGGATTGCCACATTTAGTGGCAGAGTCTGGTACACTCACAACATTTCAAAGGCATCTGAATGGGTGTATAGACAGGAAGACCTCGGAGAGATAAGGCACAAATATTGACAGATATGCATGGATTAAATTCGGTTATCTATTCAGCAAGGGCAAGTTGGATCACCATGCTCGACAAGTCTGAGATGCTCCAGCCACCGGCAACGGTTTGAATACACCATTTGCAAAAAAAACGCATGATGTTTGTAACTCAGCCAGCGAGTTTGGCTATTTTGTTTGGGGGGTGGATGAGCCCAACCGATCCAGAGATTAAGGTTTTCCGGATATTTGCTGCCAATGACCATTCTTCTTGACACTTTCCCAAGTTCGCCATCAAAGATATTGGCTGAAGAAAAATACCTCACATATCGCATTACCCACTTTGCTCTCCAGCGAATCCAAAAACTGACAGCTCTTATCGTGGAACAGAATCAAAACTGAAAAGGCAGTATCATGATCAGACACACCGAAACTTAAGTGCTATCTGTGAGGCACTGTGAGTCGTCTCTGACATAAAAATCTCGCACTAATAATAGCGAGGCAATTCCAAACCTACTGGAGATTTAGTGTATTGCCAAGTCCCAGAAAGTGCTTAAGTATCATAAAAAAAACAGAACAACATCGAACCATTAAAAGTGAACATTTCCAATTATATCCGTGATTAAATTAGGCCATAAATGCGCCGCTGCCACCATCTGATCAAGAAAGCCAATCACCTTTCTCCCTCACCAGGACAGTAATGAAGGAAATGAAAGTATAGCAACATTTCACATCGCGATTGCCCACCTTTTCGCCATAGCATCAAACAACGGCGAACAGATTCAATGCAGGATCTTCTTTCGAAATAACGGTGAAATAACTATATCTATTCACTTTCAGAGTAAACTGGGAACAACGCAAGTTTTCTGGAATATGAATAACCAACGTAGACTACTTGGGTCCCAGATTCTACTGATGCACAGACTTTCATATGAAAAGGTAACTTGGGTGATTGCTCTGCACCTAGAAATCTTTTGGCTGCCTTCTGTTTGCCCTGTCACATTAAACCTGTGCTGCTCTAATCGAATTTGTAGTTCTTGCCATTTGCCCGTATTGCTACTAGGGACAGCTGGTCGCGGCAACTCCTGACTGCCACACAAATTCTTTGCCAAAATTGGATAGTCCCGCAACGTGATTCGCAGTGCACGAACTTCGCAACGAGGATATGCCAAGCGGCAAGTTAAAAAGCACGCTTCCGTTTCTTAAAGTAAGCTTCTAGGAACTGACAGCCAGATTCCTCCTTACACTCGGAATTATGACAACACGTAAACCAACAGCCTCTCTCAGAAACAAGTGACCAATGCCCATCTTGTGCCAGAGAAACGTAGTTGACAAGATTGCACGCAGGGACTGCACAGAAAAATATAGCGGAGAAGCAGACAGACGACCATCGAGCTGGATTCATGCAGTTCAGTTACCCTGTAAACCCCATGCACAGCTGTTCCTTGTAGGTACACACAGGGCACTGAGTGTCTCTGACTCCGGGACTTGGAACTCGGATTATATGACCGTCTGCAGCACTGGTTACTTCCTTGTGTGAGGAAACTCCTAACGGAACATATGTAAAACACGATAGTTCATTGAGAAATACGTCCAAAATAGTACCCAAGAGAAGTATTTCTGTTGTGTTTCTAGTCCTGTTCCTGACATGACATCCAGCATTGTTCTTATTGTGTGCTTCCTGACGGTTCGGTGCATGCTTCCGTGATCGCATTGTGTGCAGTAATCTGCATTTTAGCGTTTGGCATCTATTTTGTTTTCCTCTTCTCGTGCACAATTGCAACACAGTAAACGATCAATTAATATTGGGAAATGACATACACAGGCGTGTGAAAAGCCCAGATTCCGTGGCAATTATGCAATGGTTAGAGATTACTTTGATTCAGGAGATAAGGATGGAAAGTGTGTTTGGGTAGAGATGAGGAACATTGAGGAAAGAGGAAACCAGCCGGTGTAGCTCAGAAGAACACTAACAGTAACCACAGTGTAAAAAAAAAGTACAGGAAAAAAATACCGCCTGTGAATGATAAAAGAAGTCAAGAATTATAGGAGACATTCATTTCCCTTCTTCCTCTCCCGTTTGAATTGTAAAGAGACTTTGAAGAAAAACAATCGAAACATTCCTCTCCTTTAACCGCGTCAATTCAGCACGGCCACTTCAACAAACCGGTACATTTTTGAACCGTGGGAGAAAACCAGAGCACGAGCACGCAGCCACGGGGAGAAAGTGCAAACTACACACATTCAGTTGCTTGAGGCTGGAATTGACCCTGATTCTGTGGCACTATGAAACAGCAGCGCTCACGATGGTGTCAGCGTGAGAGGGGATTTATTTGCCGTCTTTAATTGGGAAAAAACATGAAGTCTTATGTTAGGACAAAATGTAAAACTTAGTTAGAGCGCTCGAGGGTTCCAACGATATCAGGAAAGACCCAAAAAGAGAGCTGGGAAGACACAGGAGGAGACATGAGAAGTTGTTGGCAGATAGGATCAGGGTTAACCCTAAGGCTTTCCATAGGTATGTCAGCAATAACAGAATGACGAGAGTTAAATTTGGGACAATCAAGGATAATAGTGGGAAGTTGTGTGTGGAGTCAGAGGAGATAGAGGAAGCACTAAATAAATATTTTTCGACAGTGTTCGCTGTAGAAAATGAAAATGTTGGCGAGGAAGATACAGAGATACTTGCGTCTAGACTAGAAGAGGTTGAGGTTCACAAGGAAGAGATATTCGAAATACTGCAGAGTGTGAAAATAGATAAGTCAGCTGGACCGGATGGGATCTATCTGATGTTGTTTCGCAAATGCACTGCAGGAAGGTACAAATCAAGCTGATACGAACAACGGCTCGTTTTGAGCCGCTAATTTGCAGTGAAGTGGCGGCGCCAATAAAAGGTGTCATGCATCTCGTCTAATTCCACATCCTGAGCTCGAAATGACCAGATGTCTCTCGCTGAGTTTCGGCAGGGTCCTGATTGGACGACACCATGACACGTTTTCACTGGCGTGGATCATTAAATCGCGTCGGGACTGTGAATAAAACGATGGAAACTTCCAGCAGAGAAGGAGGCGACCCTGAAGCAGGCAGCTGAGGACAAATGTTTCTCCTTTGCCAATGAAAGGCACTGCTTCACAAATTGGAAACTTCGAAGTGAAGCAGTGTTGGTGATTATCTTCGTTGCTTGTTCACCATTTTAATTCTGATTCCGTAAAAGTCCATGGCATTACATATCGACATTCTACCAGCACTCAGCTTGTCTCTTGGGCCAGTGGCGTAATGGGTGACGCGTCTGACTTTGAATCCGTAGATTGCAGTTTCGCGTCCTACCTGGCTCGAGGAGAAATGTTGCACTTTAACCGTGGTCCACGTTGATGCTCCCCTGTGAAGTCCTGCTGGGGTGTCGCTTCTGTGCTTCCGCATTTAAAACTTGCATTTGTCCTATTGTCCATTTCAAATTCCAGCTCACCACAACGGAGACCGATGTCGGTTTGGGGCTATCTTTCTGTGTGTCTCCCTTTGTGGGTGAAAATGAGCATTAGTTCCTCAAAAGCGTTACAAGTCGTTGCAGAAGTGTCGTACTTTTGTCCCATTTAAGAACAAAGGATACAGTCATTGATATTTGCCCTAGGAACATTAGAACACACGAGACTTTGGGCCAAAGTTGGAAAATGCGACTAGAATAGATGGCTCTCTGATTAGCCGCAATGCACACAGGCGGAATGGCCTTTTCCCACTTTGTAAATCTTCGAAGACAAGTTGAAAATAATCTGCAACGAAAATGTTCAGAAAGGGTGTTTTATTTACACCAAATACGGTAGTATCTATCGCATTGTCTTGTTGTTTACTTGTGAGGATTCGTTACTCTCAGCACCGTGGCCCGGATCATATTCCCGCTCATGGAATGGTAGTATTGTTCAGCTAACATGTCGGTGTACCAGTACTTCTGCCGATTTTCCGATGCGAGCGGGTCATTGGTTTTGTCCAAAATATTATGAATGTTAACATAATACAAATAGCTGCAGTTGCTGGAAATCTGAGCCAAAAATGAAAATTGTTTGCGGAATGCAGAAAGACTGGCAACAGAAATGTCGACTTTCCGGCTCCTCGGATGCTTCCTGACCTGCTGTGCTTTTCCAGCATCACTCTGATCTAAAATCAGGTTTCCAGCATCTGCAGTCCTCACTTTTGCCTAGTTCCTTCAGTGTCGCTGGTTCCCAATTCAAGAACTCCATCTCTAGCAGTTTCATATCTGTACCTCCATGCCGCGGAGTTGAAGAGTGAAGAAAAGTAACTCACCCCCTCTATCTCTGGGGTAATTAGGGGCTGAAAATGAATCGTATCACATTGAAGTATATCTACATGCGACTTAATCTCTGACTTTTATTGGGAACCATCTCTTTCATTGTAACCATCAGGAAAGACCATTTCGTTCGCCAGAAAAAGAAATGAATATGTCACTAACCTTTGTTTGTTTCATGTCCAAGAATACTCAGATCAATAGCTCCCTTGATTACCTCTGCTAGTCGTGTTCGCAAAGAGATCTAGCAAATTGCCAAGTGTGATTTTCCTTTCAATAAATAATTTTGACTCAATTTGGCTGCAAATATCTTTTCCTAACTTTGTGCTTTTCTTCTTTTACGTTGGTGTCTCGCACCTTACAAATGACAGCAAAGGTATGAATGGAGATGGAAACATTTAACTCAAGTCAGCGGCAGCTTTCAATGAGATCACGGCTGATTTGGTAAATGCTCAAGTGCGCAGTACTGTATGTAGTCATGGACGAGTGGTTTAGGCGATAGATTAGAAATCCATTGGGGTTTCCCCATGTATGTTTGAGTCCTGCTGCCTACGTTCTGAATGCTTTCCTGCTACAACAATTCAATGTTCAGGAAGCCTATTTTGCAAACCAGGCCTGTAATTTGATTAGACTTGGGAAACTCGAGTTCTTCATCAGAAATGTTCCATATTTAAAACATTATCTCTGATTCTCTTTCCAGATACACTGCTCGACACATCGGGTGAAACTCTGCATTCCTGATGAAGGGCTTTGGCCTGAAACGTCGATTTTACTGCACCTCGGATGTTGCCTGAACTGCTGTGCTTTTCCAGCACCACTGATCCAGAGAGGTTTAATGTGCTGTGTTTAGGATCCAGTCTCTATTGCGTCGTGGGTTCGAAACTAAACTTTGCAATATAACAACTACAGGCAGCTTTTTATGACAGAACGACACAGGTCCTGATATTGCTTTGTGGGTGTGTTTGTTACTCCTCGAGTCTCTCGCCCTCTCTGCGATAAACACGGGAACATGAGCAACTGATTCTTTAAATAATGAGAACTGCTGCTGTCCACATCCTCTCGATCACTGTGTGTTTGGATGTGTACACGCACAATTTTGCTGCCAGTTGCTGTGTCTCAAATGGTCAGAGTATTTGGCTGAAATGTTGGTTGTCCTTGCCCAAAAAGAGCACAGAGCCTCAAATATTTCACATCAAGTATTGAGATCGACCATGTACTGACAATACAACCACGAGAACTCATCCGTGATTGACCCTGAATCCGCAATGAGTGAGACGGTCACGTGCAGCAAAATGTGACCCCACTCTCTTCAAGCCCCTGCTGCCTACAGAAAGGGGCCCCTGCAGTTTCAATCAGCGGCTTCCTTCCCAGCCCTGGGACACAGCTCATGGAAACTCCTTCCTCAGGAACGGCTGTTACCGTGTGAAAGGATAAAAAATTCTAATTCAAATTGGAAATTTCTTCAGAAGATTGTTTCTGTTCTTAAAACATTTTATAATCAGAATTCCTTTCTCGAATATTAGAACTGGTAAACTTTGTAGGCATGTAGAACAAAGAAAGTGTTGATTGTGAGGACTCTGTCTCTTCAGCAGATGGCATTCCCTACACTCTAATCAGAAATGATTTGGTTTCCTGAAGTATTTTCCTGATTAATTTGCAGTCTGCCAGAGTGTCTGGGAATCACTTCGGTGACCTCAGGATCAGGGTCAAAATATGAAAATATTAACAGAGAATCGAAAATCCCGGGGCAAGTCCTAAATGGATTGTAATGGTCTGAAGGAATAAATCTAAGAATTGAAAGACTTGGATAATGTTATTTGCAATGGGGAGGAATGAACGAGATTTTTGAAAATTGCCGTGTCAGCTGAATTAAACTCAGTATGAACTGACAAATTAACCAACACCAATCCTGTCCTGGTACGCTCAGTTGGTAGAGCTTGAGACCTTTAATCTCGATGGTGTGGGGTCGAGCCCCACGCCGGGCACTGTTGTTTGTTAATAGGTTTGCCGCTCTCCTTTAATGTTGCAAGAGCGAATTAGCTCGCTGAGGCAGATTTTGTTTACACATTTTTTTCCTCCGTTTTTGATCATTCCCTTGCTTTCTGAGTGAAATCTGTCTCCACTGTATTGCAGGTGCAAGAGACAAGGTTATCAGTTCAGCCGAATATGCTATAAATGATGTCGCTTCCAAAATGAGAGGTTCCATTCCAAACGTGCCCCAACCAAACTGTCCAGAGACGTCGAATGCGAATGGCCAGATGACAGTGACAGCTGCATGTCAAATGGTGCTGCAATAGAATTAACTGAATGAGAATGCTCTGATGGAAACCGAATGGAACTCTCCCTGAAATTTTCCCAATTCACTCGGTAAATGATGCTGTTGTGTACCCATATGTGTTTACGTAATGAACAGCTTATTGTCAGTAACAGGGGTGGGGGTGAAGCAGGGTAGTGAGGTTTCCGTGGGGGTCAGAAGTGATTTGTTCGAATAGGGAATTCAAACGTCCACAGAGCAGACATAGCTGATTGGTCCAGGATCAGACTTTTCCCTTTCGTTTCAGTACCAACAAAAGAAATTGCGGGAAAATCTCAGCAGGTCTGGTAAAATCTTGGAATGGAAAACCGAGTTAAGTCTTCAAGACCAGTGACACTTATTACTCCATGTCCATTTCCGTCTACCTATTTAATTGAATATCTCCTGACTCTCAACTTTATACTCAGTTTCTCTTTTATTACACCGTCTCCAAACATTCTCCCAGTCTCAAAATTTAATAGCAGAACTGTTCCATCTCTCACCTCGCCGAGTTATGAGACGAGGACTTCGAAATGCACGATTAACTCTGTTTCTATTTCCTTATATACTGGACGGTCAGAGACCAGAAGGCATCAGAGGACAGTTAGAGCTTTCAGCACATCTAGTTTGCCCACCGTTCGGTCATGACTCATATCGTTCCCAAACCAATTTTCAGCCTTCTATCTGTGACACTTAACTCCCCTGAATCTAGGATCCAGTCTTTTTCCCAGAGTGCGAATGAAACTGTCCCAACCGTCTCCACATCTGCTGGCAGCTGTTACACCGTATCTGTGTGTGATCGAGCTCAGTTTCAGTCCCACGCAGCAAACACGTCTGTTCTGAGCAATGCAATCCCCGCTGCGTGACAGATCGATCGGGTCTCTGACACCACGGTTTTTCTGCGAAGCAGTAGTTAGCTCCTTCACCACCCACAGCAAGGACAGGTGCTTCAAAATGTGGGGACAAAGAACGATAGGCACAAGAGTTTGTACAGGTTAGGTCGAAAGGGTTATTGTCAACTTCAGTGGAGTCCCTGCTTCAGAGTCTGGGTTTGAATCGCCCAGGCCTGGATAAAATTCCAAGTCAGGAAATGAAGATTTATTTCTCTTCTTGTGGCTAATCCGAATGAAAACTATTTTCTGCTACAACAGAGAGCACAGTCCCGGTTCTGCCAGAAGGAATCCAGTGATTGATTGCATCCAACTGGAATCATAGAGTCACAGAGATGTACTGCAGGGAAACAGACCCTTCGTTCAAACCTGTCCATGCTGACCGGAAATCCCAACCCAATTTGGTCCCTCTTGCCAGCACACGGCCCATATCCCTCCAAACCCTTCCTTCTCATATACAATTTAAAATGCCTCTTAAATGTTGCAATTGTACGAGCCTCCACCACATCCTCTGGCAGCCATGGCAGCACATACACCGAATAAATTGTCACTGCAAATCCCCTCTAAGGATCTCGCCCTTCTGAGGTGAAACTATCTCGCTGTTCATTCAATGTCGCTATGTCTAATTCTTGGAACTCCATCCCTATCGACATCATGGCTGTATCACTGTGTTGAGCATTTCGAGGACGAAGTAAAGTAACTTACCATCTCAATCTCTTGAGTAATTATGGTTGGGCAGTGAAGCCTATCCAAAAGAGTGACGTGCATTCTCCAGAATTTCGTTTGAAAAAACGACAGCTTTCAAGTGGACATCCGAAAGTGGTCCGGAACAAAAGTAAAGTTTCGAAGGGAAAGTAGGATAAACTGAAAGTCAATGATGACTGAGATGAAGGAGGCAGAAAGTGAGTGAGGAGCTGTTGGTACAAGGATCAATGTCGGTGCTTATGGTTTAGCCCTTACTGCCCACTGTTAACACCAACTCACACACCACTCCTGGTAAATTCACCACAATTACCCTGGTCTCTCGGTATGAGTTTCCCTCTGTGCATATTCAGGCGGTAAGTCGGGCCCGAGAGGATGAACACATACTGTTTATCCTGTCAGGTTAAAGAGGTGAAGGCATCAGTTTGAAATCAAAGCAAGAAATGACTGCCTCTTCCTGTACATTTTCAGTGGACAGTCACCAGCTGTGAACTTCTTTCCTGCACAAGCGGACGTTGAGATAAATTCTCATCGAGCAGCTTTATTACAGAAAGGTTGTCCGATTAACTGTAATCAAATACTTCATTAAATGCCCTTATTGATTTGAAGAACAGTGTCTGTGGTTTCGTCCGTTAATGCATATGGTAATAACCAGACGTTAATGGTGTCAAATGCTGTCAAATGATCTGTACGTTGAAAGTTCATTGTTTAAACTTCTTGTAAAAGCTGTATTGTTTATCCAACATCGCGAAAGTGACGGCTCAGCATGCTTCTTGTGTGTGAGCTCAGACCGTTATTATGTCGTGCTACCAAGCCCTACCACCTGATGTGGACCCATTAGTCTATGTTCTATCCTAATAATTCAACGCAGAGTTCTTTTTACTCTGTTCGACAAGGATCTCTTCTACTATTATTCTCCGTCCGTCTTTTCTAGTTTTTTGGGAATAATGAAGAGACGCAGGAGACACTGCAGACTTGCAGGACAATGTTGTAGTAATTACACATCCAATGAGATAATGGCTCTCATTGTCTGCTGTCACCATTCATTGATTTTCGGCAAACGGCAATGGCATCATAGAAATCCGATAATTGGAGTGAAACTGCTTTTTTTTCTGGTCTATTATGAATACTATTTAGAATTGTAAAAGCTCATAATGTTTTGAGTGAACAAATTTCACCTGATCTCAGACCTAAGTAACACAGACATTACTTGGAGACTGTGAGCCCAGTTCTACACACTCTGGCCGGGGGGGTGAAAAAGCCACGGAACAGGCTCCGATTTTAACACTTTTCCAAGAGTAGAAATGAAAAATGAGGGATATTGACAGACAGAGAGTGGGAGAATGTGGAAGAGAGTGAGATGGTACAGAGAGACAAAGGGACGCAAACAGAAATTCTCCATTCACCATGGCTGCTCATCGACATAAAGGAGAAGAAAAGGGTAATGAAGACCAGCCTTTCACCAATTCAGGGCAACAGCAACAGCATTACAGCCGATAAAGGAATTTTGCATTTTAACAGATGACGTCTGTCAGCTAATGAGAGATTCTGGTAAGTCTGCTGTTTTGCGAAGTGAAATTAACAATCACCCAGGCAATAAAACAATAAAAATCATAAGAAGCCTGAAGTTTTGATATGAAACAATAAATCCCTTTGTCTCCACCGATGCTGTCAGGCCTGCAGAGTTTCTCTCTCAATTCCTGTTGTTGATTCAGATTTCCAGGATTCAAACTTCTTTGTTTTATGCTAGTCTGAATCCTGTTTGTGACAATCCTGGATTAATTGCCAGTTCCATACAAATTCCCTGCTTTGGGAAGGTTGTCAACAACATAAACGGTCAGAGGAAATCTCCCATTGCGACAGCAGTGAGACCACTGAGTCCTTAACAGGAGACTTCCACGGAAAGTGAAATATGGCGCTGTATGTTTTCTCAATGAATCCACTTTTGCTTTTTTCATTTGTGATCATTTTAGCTGCACAGTCAGGTTATTTCTTTCGTCCATTTCTGTCAGCTTGGAAAAGGCCTTTCTGCCCATCTGCAGTGCGGGTCATTGGACATTAATCTTTTCGAGTCCAGGAGCTACTATTTCTTGGAGGACCTTCTGCACTGCATCTCGGGTGGGGTGGGTGCGAGGCTGTACCACTATATTCACCTGTCTAAAGATACCGGAGAAGGATCTATCTATTCCACACCACCAGGCTTCCTCATCGCTTTTCTGAATCTTGATTATTATTACCCTTGCCATGGCACCTCCTTCTTTGATAACAGGAAACCTATATCCCGTGTCAGGTGTACCTGTAGCCGTGATGGATACTACTCAGTGCCAGTAACTGGGTACACAAGGATCTCTGCGTAAATATTTATTGCTTTATTTATAGTCGTCCTGGTTACCAAACGGGCATGGGTGGGTGGCACGTAAAGGTCAACTTAACATCCTTGGTTAAGTTTACCATCTGCTGTTATATCCCAGACACCCCTGCCTTCACGACTCGTCCTGCCATGCAGCCCCATATTTCTATGAGTCTTCTAATCATTACTTACACTTATTTGGATACGGTGTTGTCCAATGTCTCCTCAAGGTCAGCTACACGTTTGCAACGGCTGGCGTGTATCAACGTGGCTCTTTCGGCGATCTTAACAGCTGTCTGTATTGTAGGGAGCCCTTGGAACGGTCCAGCCAGCTCTTCGTCTTCATGCTTTTGCTCCTGAAGTCTTTCACCACTATCCAGTCTTCAGGTTCTAGATTATGCATCTTCCCTTCTGCTGATTGGGGCAGTGCTTTCCTTCTTTTGATTCTCTATTTGAGACAGAAGTGTGGAGAGATTTATACCGTAACATAATATCTCGTCCTCACAGTGGTCTATTATCAGTTTTACAATCGGTCTTGTCCAATTCCTGTATTGGGCCACCTGCCAAACAAAATCTCAAACGTCCTAATATTTACTCTTCCTCCCCTTCATATACATTAGCACAATTGGAAGTGCCTTTGTCCGTGTCACCTATAGTTCCTCACAACAGTTTGACAATTTATTTTTAAGCATAGTTTTCTCTCTTTCCACTGCCCCACCGCTCGCTGGGTGATAGGCACATTATTGCCTCACCTTTATTCCCAAGTAATCACTGATCTGCTGTAGGGCAATATTTATAAATGGCTTTCCATTGTCACTGCTTATAACTTTCAGGGATGCCCCATCTCGGAATTATTTCAGCTAGCAAAGCCTTGGCTACTTCACTGGCATCCTGTTTAGACGTGGGAGCACTTCCACCCCTTGGGAAAACATCAACTATTACCAGACAATGCCTTTTCCCTTCGCTGGGTGTTAGTTCAATAAAATCCATCTTAAATGTTCAAAGGGTGTTTGGGATTGTGGATGTTCTGCCTGATTCAGTTGTATTCCCCTCCCCACATTATTAGTGGCACAGATAACACATTATTCACATTATTTGTATGAGTAATGAGTAAATCCCTTTCTGTACCAGCGTGCTGAAATATTGTCGTACATCCCCACTTTTGACACATAGTCCTTACCATGTGTTACTTTAGCATAGAAAGGGAATAAAGATCATGGTAGACAGGGTTTCCCACTGGGGCCACACCACACCCATTCGCTCATTCTGCACCCTGCCCTTGTCCATTCACGCTTCTCCTTCGATGTGGCCTGAGACTGTAACTCACATAAGTCTGTTTGGATTACAAATATTTGACATACACATCTCAAACTCAACACTTGGCGGCTGATTGGCTGCCGTCCTTGCCGCTCAGTCTACATTTTCATTGCCTTGAGAAATTGAATCATAATTTTTCCTGTGGGCTTCACATGTACATACAGTGATTGATTTAGGCAAACGGACTGCTTTCAGGAGGTCAGAGATCAGGCTATTTTATGTGATTGGCTTTCCAGTGGAGGTCAAGAAGCCCTTGTTTTTCGACAGGGATCCAAAATTATGTACAACCCCGAATGCATATCTGCTGTTGATGTAAATATTCACTGTTCTTCCTTCGGCCAATTTACATGCCTCAATCAAGGCAATCAGCTCTGCTGCCTGCGCTGACAGATGAGAAGGAAGTGATCCCGCTTTGACTACCTCGTGGGTAGTTGCTACAACATACCAGACACTGGCCTTTTTCTTTGCTTCTGAATGCTGACCTATCCACAATAAAACCCCGTATCCAGATTCTAAATTGGTGAATCCTTTCAGTCTGGCCTCGGGCTTCAAATGTCATTAATTACAGCGACACCGTCATGTGGGTGTTCGTCTCCTTCTGTGGGGAGAATACAAGCAGCATTAAGGACGTTACATCGCTTTATTGTCATGTTATGCTTCTCCAATAGCATAGCATTGTATGTGAGCCAACGTGCAGCCGACATGTGTGCTGTGTTTTGCTCAGAAAGCAGTAAGGATACTGCATGTGGGACCAGTCAGTTTAAGTCAACAAAGCCGACTATGTCCCTGGAAGCTACAACAGCATTTTCAAATGCAGGCACGACACGGAGGCATTTATGCAATCCTGCCGTTATGGGATCTAAGCTGAGGTGAAAAATAAGCTACTGGCCTCAATTTTCCACTCATAATTCTGCATCAGGACAAATGTCATTCGAGCATGCTTCTCATCCACTGATTGTACAAAAGGCTTGTTTGGATTTGGAATCCCAGTGTCGGTGTAGTTTGGAGTGCCATTTGAATTCAACAAAGGCTCTCTAGGCCTCAGGGGTCACAGCAACGGACTCTACCTCTGCAAACCTGAACCATGAACTATGTCACTTTGGGGAACCTGAAGGGTTGCGTAATGCGGGTTAAACATTTTAAGTAGGATCACATGACCAAAAAGGATAACAATTGTTTCTTCATGTGAGGCTTTGAATTTTGCTGGTTTGCTTGAACTCTGTCTTGACCAATGGCCTTTCCTTATTCAGATATTAAGTGACCTAAGAACTTCAACTGTTGTTCCACAAGTTGTAGTTTTGTGAGACTAGATGGCAGGGCATCGCAAGCCTACCTTTCTCACATTGTTTCTCTGTTGATGCTGCGATTAAGCATTTGTTTACTACTTCAGAAGTGCTGAACACCCCCTACCCCCCCCCCACCCCGTTAAAACAAGAGTCTCCAGATTCCTGTGCAGAGCCTTGTTAATTATGGCGGGGACTCACAGTAATCTTGAAAATGTCACGTGTAAGTATACCATTTGCCTTTGAATGGAAAAGTGAACCAGGATTGACTGTCAGCGTGTAACAGTACACAAAACACGGCATTTGCTAAATCCACAATAGAGAGCCATTTACACCCGGTGGAATTTGAACCAATATAATATAGGGTATGGGAAAATTTGGGGTGTGCGGAACAACAGCGTTCTTGATAACCTGCAGATCATGAACAAACCTCCATTCCCCCGATTCACCTGGAAAGTTTGCCTTTTTGAACGAAAACAAATGGGTGTTCTCACCAGTGATTATTCACGGGGGATTATCACTCCAGCCTATAGGAGAGATTCAAAGACTGGAGTAATTCCTCGCACAGCCTCGGGTTTGAACGGCTCGTTTGCTTTGCAAGGAGGATTCTCAGAATTCGGGGTTATTCTTAAGGATTCGTATGAGCCCCACATCGTGTTTGCCTTTTGCCCTGAAATCAGTTGGGACCCTTCTTAATCTTGGGTCCGAGACATCTACCATAGGTAAACGCCAGACGACACTCCTGCCGGGGATTACCTGGACTGCCCTGTCTGCCTGAGTTAGCCAATTTAGTTTCTTCCTATACGTCCTTATAACTGCATTGAATCAGAAACCCGCACCGACCCTGAAGATACAATATTTCGTTTTTCGTGACTGTCGTTCCCATGGTCCCAAATTCTGACACCTGTCGCTGGATGCCTTCGCCAATGATCCGTAAGGAAAAGAGCCTTCCACATAAAAAAAACAGGGTCTACTTACCGTCACAGATACTTAAAAAAGTTTAAAGTGACAGCACATCTGTGATCATTCCAATAAAATTCGCACAATAACAACTGATCTGGTTTAACCAATCCCCTGAACCAATCCTTCTCTTATGATTTGTCAGGACCATCGCGGTGTATGTATGCTGTGCAGTGCAGCATATCTCCAGGAAGAAAGTCGGTATTAATGGGATTAACATTGCTACTTGCTTCCTGGGCGAGTGAATCGCTCACGGAATCTATCGCTCTCTGACATGCAGCAGGAGTCGTGATTCATATTTTCAGCCTGCACTGTTAAATCTTCTTTTTGTATTACCTGCAAGCCCGTCGGGGTACTGCGCAAATCGGACCCCAATCTCACTATGAGATCCCGAGACATCCGATTTAAAGTACAGAATTCCGATAACAGAAATGAGAATTGGAATGTTTCCCCATTTCTGGTTTCGCACAGTAGGGATGCGGTAAATCTCTCTCGTGTCACGACTCCTGATGCGCCCATTAAGTTCAGGAAGCTTCCGTTCATCTTTATTTGCATCGACACTCTGAACTGCCTTGATTTATGAACGGAATATTTTGCCCTTATACCTTCCAAAAAAGTAAGAGGTGCACCTTCCACATATAACACAGATGTAAGCATTGACTTATATGCATCATTGTTGTACTGAAAATATCGTTCACGCTTTGCAAACGCAGTGCTCAGTATAGACGTGGGGCATGTTTCAGTGCCCATAAGGTTAGTAGTAGAGATGAGCATAAGCGAGTATTCGTTGCCAAGCATAAAGCAATGAGGCTTACCTGTAACTTTGGGGCTGCCCACCTCCACCTCAGCCTTCCTCCATTAGTCACCCTGCTGCCCAGCCTCCAGGGCCGATTGAGGCTGTCTGGGCGTGCGTTGCCTCAGTCAGTGGTCTGCAAACAAAGCACCCACCAGATTTACCTCTGCCAGCCCTTCTTTTCACGCAGCAACTCCTTCCAAGGGCTGGGCGACCATTTGCATCATAGTAAGCTGAGCTTTAAGTGTTTGCTTTTCTATCTTTAATTTCCATTTTTCCTTCTCTTGGGCCAGAAAGTTTTCAGCATGTAGCGCGTGGAGTTCCATCAAATTCAGGTTTCCCGTGTCCCAGGTAATACATTGGCAAGACGCCTGATGTAATGGGTGCCTGATAGCTTTTACATATTCCCTTTAAAGTACAATTTGCTTCTTCGTATCAACACTTCAAGGTCAGTGGCCTGAAACATACGAGTTCCTTTCCAGATATGGAGCTGTTTTTTTTTCTCATTCCTTGGCTGTTGATATGGCAGTTTGCTGGCCTTGTAAGTCTGCTATTAGTTCGGTTGAAATATACATAGATTTTCTTTCTGTCTGCAACACTTGCACTCTGCAAAGTCAGGCCCTTACTTTTTTTGTTTTCCTGTTCTTTTATTCGTTTCAAAAGAAATGTTAATTTTCCATTGCAATGGACATCACATTATTTTCACAGGTCGGTGCAACATCGAGGGCCGAAGTGCCTGTATTCCACTGTAACGTTCTATGTTGTAAGATACATTTCCTGCTGGTTTCCGATGTCTCTCCTCACTGTGGAAACTTCCAGACACATCTTTTGTGATTTGTCTGCACTTCGTTCAATCCAGAAAACTGTAGTTCCTGCTGACAATGTGATCTCTCTACAACGGAGATAGGAAAACAGAGTCGGTGACAAAGCTGAGATCACTTAAGTTCTGTCCAGAATCAACAAAAATTACCCCAGTCTTCCAGTGTCCTGCCACTTTAAGATTGCATTGTGTACCCAAGCCATCATACCAGTCTCTGGTCTGCTGCAGATCTTCTTCAAGGCACAGCGCAAGCTGGAAGATCGGGCAACTCATTTTCTACTGAAAGACAATGCAGATTTCTGGACCCAACATCGAGTTCAATCATTTTGGATCCTGTCCGCCCTCTTCCACATTTTTCACCCACCCATACATCCCATCAGTTCCGAACACGAATCATTGGACTCGAAGCTTTCACTGTCCTTTCTCATCATAGATGGACAAGAGCTGCTGATTTTGTTCAGACATTTTGGCATTTCTTCAAAGAGCATTTCATTTTCCGTTGTAATCGCAAGACTGCAGGAACCATCTGATTGCAGGAGGAGAAGTTCACAGGAGATGAAAATAATGCCAAGGGCTGGACCATTCCCATTGTGAAGGTAGATGAGCTAAGCTGGGGCTGTGTGACTAATCACAGAGAAGTTTGATTGAGAAACTGATTAACATGCACATATTATGAAGAGGATAGATATGTATGACAGGAATAAGGCTTTTCGGGAAGGAATAATAACCAGTGACATAGATGAAAAGCAGGAGAAAAGCGGTTTAGAGGAGATTTAGGAAGAACGCTTTCACCCATAGAGTATTGTTCATCTGGAATTTCGTATTTGAACGTGTGGTAATGCTAAGTGTTATGAGGACATTTCAGCGGTATGTAGCTGATCACTTAAAGATCCAGAGCACACGTGGATAAGGACCAGATACTGGAAAGTGACACGAGGTCAGACAGACGTGAGATGGGTGTCCCGAACGAAATCGTTCTAAGGCAAACTTTTGTGCTGAAAACTGGATGAGGTCGCGACTCTGTGGTGAAATGGAAAGCGCGTTGAATTTCTAAGCCTTTCTTAAGACTGCCATTCAAAAGCTGTGGATGCAACTCTCATCAGAGTCGAGTTTTAGTTTATGGTTTGAAAGGTGTTCAGACCAGACTCGGCTGCTCATCTGCAAAAACTATAACATTCATGTAGAAACCCAACTGTCTCGAAATGCAACATTTTCCTCACAGCGATGAATAACTTCAATGTATATTTATGGTAGAGATCGATAAATATGTGTTAGCCACTTGGCAACACGATGATATGGATTCGCTGGAAAAAGACATAAAAGTGCTGTGTGAGCTATGATGGTACAGAATGGCGTGACGGGGCAGGAGCGGTGTTAAGAATGGCCTACTTCTGCTCCTTGCTGCTTGGGTCTTTTCTCTCCCAGGTTTTTAAACAAACACAATGAGAACAATGTGAATCTACACCAATTAATATTTTCTGTCTCACCTCTACTTAGCTACCCTCCAAGCTGGAATAGATAGCTCCTGTTTCAGCTTTAGGTCAGACAGTGGAGGATTTTCACAAGTTCTCTGTCAGGCTGAACATCCATTCGGATAGGTTTCCAAGTGGACACATTGAGAAGCGATTACATGGATGCTGGGGATTGAGGGACAGATTTCCCTCTTGCAGGGCTAGAATTCTGGCCAAGGTAATGAACGTGAATTTCTGACATTTTGAAATTTACTCTGGATTCTTGCGACTTTACTAATTAAACTAAAATTCAATTTGCTTTTGCATAACATGATTAATTTTTCACTATTTATATAAAAAAACTATGCCACGTGCCCTTGGATGTAGTAATGCAGAAGATTGTTGACGTTGTGTACAGTGTAGGTCATTGTGCCGTATGAACATTCCAAAGGATGCTGGTGAAGTACCAGTGAATCGAATTCTCTGACGAATTGATACTGATAGATGGAAAGTCCCAGCACAGTAGCGACATAACATTGCCTGTGATCAACGCAGGAAGCCACGGTAAACGAACACAGAATTCAATTATGCCTATTTTCACCACATTTTACTATTCATTTTCCTGAACCAGATGCTCCATAATCGATGATCCATAACCTCCTCTGCGCTGTGTTTCATTTCAGATCTTCAGCAAAAAAGGAGAAAATTGGTTTGAGGGGCCCAGTGGTAAGATCAGTAGCCATTGGTCAGCAGTACACGGCAGCTCTAGTGGCGCAATTCGTCAGTTGATGTGATTGCACGACAGACTGGAAGTGCGTAAGGTGCCAAAGTTGCACGTTCGGTTCTCGCCAGGTGTTGGTTCTACTGATAGTGACCAGAGATGATTGCAACTTCAAGCTGTAGAACAGTTCAAACACCGAAATAAAGTTCCGTTTGGCCCTAACGTTGCATCGACCTGTGATACCAATTTGAATAGTATTTTACCATCATAATCCGCAAGTTTACACAATGACCATTTCATTGCCCTGAAAGTTGTTGAGTCGGCGAGTGTTGAAGGCAAGGCTTTCAGCACACTTTCTACTCACTGATAAAGGAACCTACCTCGGTAACTATCACCCTCAACTTACATCGATGTGCCCTTGCGCCAAAATTACCATTTGAAGAAAAATGCCTTCACTGTCCACCTTATGCCAACCTCTGATCATCTTCTATGTCTCTCTAAATTCACCCCTCAAACTTCTTGTCTCTATCAAAAACCGCCTCAAGTCCCTCAATCTTTCCTCGTAAGACCATCTCTCCATAGAAGGCAACATCCTAGAAAATGTCCTCTGCACCCTTTCCAATGCTTTCACAACCATCGTATAATGTGGTGACCAGAAATGCACGCAACTCTACCAGTGCGGCCACACCAGTTAACTTCTGGAGCTGCAAAGTGATAATTTCACTCTGAAACTGAATCACTCTCCCAAGAAGAACTAACACACCATACTCCTTGCAAACAAACCTGTCAACGTGGGTGGTAACTTTCCGAGTTTTATATACATGGGCACCGAGTTCGCTCTGCACATCTACACTTACAAAAATATAACAATTAGCCAAGAACACTTTATTCTTGTTGCTCCTTCGTAAGTAAATTATCTCACACTTTTCCACATTAAACTCCATTTGCCATCTCTGAGGTCAGCTCTGCAGATTATCCAAGTCCCTCTGAAACCGTCAGCAGATATTGGCACTACTGACAACATCGTCGATCTTAATGTCATCTGCAAACTTATGAATCCATCATTCCATGCCCTAATCCAGGTCATTTATAAAAATAACAAACAACAGCGGACACAAAATGGAACCTTGTGGTACACCATCAGTTACTGAACTCCAGGATTATCATTTCCTATGAACTGCTACACTCTGTCTTCTTTCAGCGAGCCAATTTCTGATCCAAACTGCTAAACCATCCTCAATCCCATGACTCTGTATTTCATGCAACAGCCGACAGTGCCTTACTGAAAACCATATCCACCACATCAACCACTTTACTCTCATCCACCTGTTTGTTCACCTTCTCAAAGACCTCAATAAGGTTTGGGAGGCACAACCTGCTATTCATAAAATCGTACTCACTATCCCGAATCAACTTCTTCCTTTTCGATGATCATAAATCCTATCTCTCATAATCTGTTCCAAAACGTTAGCTGCAAGAAAGCTAAGGATCACTGTTCTATAATTACCAGCATTGTCTCTACTCCACTTCGTGAAGAAGGGGACAATATTTGCTAAACTCGGGTCTTCTAGCACTAATGACATAAACACTGACGAAATAAAGCTGATAGTCAAAAGTTCTGCAATCTCCTCCCACGATTCGCAGAGAATTCTCGGATACATCCCATCAAGTCCAGGGGACAAACCTATTTTTAGACTTTCATGAATTGCTAACAACTCCTCTTTATGAATGTCAATTTCGTTTATTCTAATAGGTTGCATCGCAATACTCTCTTCGACAACATTGTCTTTTTCATTTTTGATATGATAAAAAAATACATTCAGCGTCTCTGCTATCTTTGGACTCCGCTGACAACTTCGTACTTCTGTTCTTGACAGGCCATAATCATATGCTAGACATTCTTTTATTCTTGAACTATCAATTGAAAGCTTCAGCGTTGTTCCTGCCAGACAAAGACTTCTCCTGCCTCCTTTTCGTTCGAAGTAGCTCTCTCTTTAGGCCCTTCCTGGTTAGCTTTTAATTCCCAAGCGTCCTAGCTCAGCCTTCATATCTCATGTTTACATACGCCTCCTTCTCCTTCTTCTCAAGAGATTCAACCTCTTCAGTAAACCCAGCTCCCTCGACCTCTTATTTCCTGCATGACGCATAGATACTTACCAAGGACATGCAGTAGCTTTTCCCTGAACAAGCTCCATATTTCAGGTGTGCACAACCCTTGAAATTACTTTCCACATGCGGTGAATCTTAACTCTTGCCTAATCGCATCATAATGGCCTTTCTCCCCGCGATACCTCATGCTCTGCAATAAATACCTATGCCTATCCATCACTAAATAAACAGAACCGAATTGTGGTCGCTATCAATAAAGTGCTCACTTACCTCCAAAGACAACAGCTTTCTGAGTTCATTACCCATAAGCAAATCCAATGTGGCTTTGCATCTTGTTGGCCTGTCTACATGCTGCATCAAGAAACCCTCCTGCACACATTGGACAAAAACTGACCTATCCGAGGTGCTGAACCGATAACATTTCCAATCAATATTTGGAAAGTTAAAGCTCCCCATAACAACTACCCTGTCACTTTTGTTCCTATCCAGAATCATCTTTGCAATCTTTTCCTCCATAAATCTAGAACATTTTTGTGGTGATCTCTCTATTCCTGATTCTAATCTCAGTCCATTCTACCTCAGCAGATTCAGTCGAGTCCTCACCAATATCCTTTTTGCTACCATAATAGTGTCCTTGACGAATAATGCCACCTCTCCCCCTCTGAAACGACCCTCCTGTTCTGACTGAAAAATCGAAACTGAGGTACCAGGAACAACCATTCTCTTCAGTCCTCCGTTCATGTCTCTGAAATGGCCACAACATCGAAGTCCCAGGTAACAACCCATGACACCTACCTTATCCCAGATGCTTATGGCGTTGAAGAAAACACACTTCAAGCCACCTTCATCCTTGCCAGTACACTCTTGTAAACCTGAAACGCTATTTCTGACAAAACCACTCACAACCACCTGCAAACTGGTGGTACAATTCAGCTTCCCACTCCGTGGCTGAATTCGTTCAAACTCTCATGAAGAGCTTTGGCAAATTATCCCCTCAGAGTATTGTTACTCTTCTAGTTCAGGTGAAGCCCATCCTGTTTGTAAAGGTTCATCGACTTCAGTATGAGCCCCAACTATCCAGGTATTGGAATCTCTCCCTCCCGCACCATCCTTCCAACAACATTTTCAAATGCTCTCTCCCTACACTTCACCTCACTACGACGTAGAATGGGCAACAAATCAGAGAGAACAACTCTGTTTGTTCTAGATTTAAGATGTCACCCTCGATCCCTGAAATTCTGCCATATATTCACATCACTTTTATTACCGATGTTGGTGCATATGTGGACAATGACTTGGGGTTGCCCACCCTCTCCCTTAAGGATCCTGAAAACACGATGTGAGATATCACAAACCCTGGTAGCTGGGAGACAACACACCAATCATGAGTCTGCCCAATATCCACAGAATCTCAATCTGTTCCCATCGATATGGAGTCCCATTAACAAATGCTCCCCTCCTCTCTCCCCCACCATTCTGAGAAAAAGGGCAAACTCTGTGCCAAACACCTATACCCTATGGCTTTCCCCTCGGAAGTCATCCCACCCAAAAATAACAAATATGATACACATGTTACTGAGGGGCACGGCCACAGCACATGCCTGCACTGTCTGCTCGTTAGCGTTTCGTCTCCCGACTGTATCCCATCTATTTCTTGTACCTGAAGTGTTACTGCCTCCCTATAACTTCGCTCAATTCCACTCAGACTCCAAATGATCTGACATCAAGCTACAGTTCCCGAACGCAGTTGCCGAGGAGAAGGAGTTGGGTCCACTTTACGCAGATGTGGATATCTGGGACATTATTGAAGACCCTTACCTCTCACATTCCACAGAAAGAAATTTCTAATGTCCGGCAATCCATTCCTCATGTTGTCCCCATACACACACTCATATATGCGAACATATATACATGTATATAAAAATGTGTGTGCACTTGCATGTATGCGTGTGTACATATATATTTAAAAGTTGCAAAAGGAAGTTGATTGAAACGGCATTCGTTTTTTTTTTAAATGATTTTGTGGAGTGTTCTGTACTTGGGAAATACCTCAGTTACTTACAACCAGCAGAAATATTCCCTGAGTGAATATCCATCTCTAAACAGAGATACAGAGGTGACGTTTGAAGATTTTGACGTTTCTAATATCGCTGATCCTGTGCTGTGTTAAATTCTGGAAAGGACGTTTGTTTGGTTCATGTTACGTATTTTGGTGCAACCTCGCACAGGCCATTAAAACAATTCAAAAATTATTAGATTTATCTCATTGGACAATGTTGTCAGCAAAACTGGAACCAAAATGTTAAAGATGTTTGAAGTACTGCTTTAAAGATTATAGGATTCAAACAGGAACATTTTTCGAGTCTTGTCACTGGAAATTTTGGGGGAGATGGGTGAGCAGCAAATGGTCTCACTCCCTTCTCTGTGATTGCTTCCAAATGTCCAAGGCAATAGATGAAAAAAAAGGTGCATTCCATCGACAGGTCAGTTCCCACTCACTATAGTATAATTTTGCTTTGATTGTCGCCATCGTAAAAAGGGTTAGGTGAGTGGGGAGATCGGGATTCTGATGGTAAACTGAGACATTGCGATAATTAATCCCACACTGTTGGCATCACTTTATATCATAAACCAATTATGCAGCGGACTGAGCTTACCGAATTCCCTTTAATGCTGAGTTAACAGAAACAGCTCAGTTCTTTTACAATTTATGGAAGTTCACGTAGAAAAAGTTGCTAAAGCTTTCTTCACAACCAGCACTTTCTACACTTAGTCGTACTCAGTTGGAGGTGATATGTGGTTTATTTCCAATTAATTTGAACCAATTAGAAATTGTGCACCTAACGCTTACCCCACCCGGCCGACCTGATTCCACGTCTTGGTGAAATTCACTCATTATGTTTCTGCACGCACTTTTACAAATACTTTAGAATCAGCTTCTGACGCATTTTTCCTGAAAAATAATCATTTTCGATTTCAATTACTGTAGAATGAAAAAAAAGTGCTCCAAACTTTTCCTTATCATTCATCGCTGGTTTTGAAGTTCGAAAGTCTAGTTATAGATCCATCTGAATGAAGGATTTTCCCTCCTGTTTACTCTCAGCAAATTTACATCATCAGGGAAACTTCCATATGGACGCAACTCAGTTTTACCTGGTTTCACGCCACACGATCTATTCATATGTTCCACCATCCCACGAAACCCCGCCTTGTCTTTTCTAATGTCGTTATGCCCCAGTACTTCGTTGTCTTCCTTTCCATTCTTTTTTGTTTCTCAGTAGACGCTGTCCATTCTTCCTGACGTCTTTTGATTCAAGTCATCAGCATCCATGTCTTTTATCATCTCTTGTATATCCCAGGGAAGTCCATCTTGAGAAAGAATGCTGTTCTGATGCAACACATGAAAACCCGCTTGACTGGTGTATACTGTCATTACCAGTATAGGGAAGATGGGAACTAGTTCAGTCACAGGTGAATCGGTTGGTTGTCACACAATGGATCAACCAATGACTGGGAAATGACTGTTTTTCTTCACTTTTCTCCCCTCTCTGAACATGCGCTAAAATGACACAGTAAGGTATCATAGAATGCCGACAGTTAAAAAACTGGCCATTTGATGTAACAAATTCACACCGATCCTCCAGGGATTAACCCCCACAGAACAATTCCTTACCCTATTGCTCTTCATTTGTTCCTGAATAAGGCACCTTACTGACAGTCGACCCATTTGGATTCATGCCATGTCTCAGGCTCTGTGAGGCAGCAGTGCTAACCAGTGAGCCATCTTGCGGCCCTGCAGCAATATTTCAAGGCACATGCAGAAGCGTGTAAAATGCGTTTCCTGTCAAAGATGCTCCTCTTTTGTTGGTTTCCTTATCAGGAACAAATATCCTGATTCCCTGACCAGGCAATGAAACCAAACCACAGCGGTGATAGTGCTGAATTGTAACGACTAGCTGACATTTAGGGCGGCAGGTGCAATTGCATCTTCTCTTAACAGCATAGTTTTTTTCCTGCGATGAGACGTTTCTTCCAAAATACTATTCGTGACACCGAGCTTTTACAGCACAGAGTAATGCATTATGTCAATGCCAGTCCATCAAACATCCATCCATTCTCATTTCCAGCTTCCACTAGCCCGTAGCCTGACTTATGAAGTGTTCATCTTAAAGGGACGTTCCGTGCAAAGGTTTAATCTCAAGTGAAGAAGGATGAGACTGAAGTCAGATACCATTAAATTTGATCATGAGCTGCGGGAGAACTGAACCGCATTTTCAACCAAAGAGGGAAATATACAGACACATCTTGTGAGAATGACAAAGGCCTTAGGAGAGGCCAACATTCAGAAAATGAGGGAATGTTTGCCTCTTCTTTCTTCACTTCGGGCTTTAAAATCAGATTCTGTTTGCATAAGTAAAGGGATAAACAGGCAGGCGACTGTCCTTCGAGGACTGGCACAGTCGGGAATAATTGGTACATGCTAATTGTTGAATTCTCCACCTGTTGATGTAGCCTGGCTGGCCGTGCTCTTCCAGCCCCCTACCTGTTTCATTTGGATTCCAGCAGATTCCTTCCTCTACATAAGGAATGGAAGCATTCAGTCGCTTCACTGTATGTTTTCCTCCCCCACTATTTCACCGTTACTTTACTGTTTCGACTGTATCATGTTGTTCTTCCGGCTAAACGAGAGCATTCTTGGCATCAGACGCTTGTCGTCCTTATGTTCCTCGAAGTAGAAACACAGAGGGGGATTTCGAAAGTCAAGCAGATGAGGCCTGGTCCGTGGGGAAAATCACTTCATGATGTTCCCTCAGAAATAATTCCAAGCAGCACGGAAAATGCTTCTGTGAGTGTTTGTTGCAACAGTTGTAAACAAATTCAGCAAGGCACAAGCGAGATTTGAATACACGACCAATGGTTGATAAGACCTCTGAGCTATGGAGCCACCGGCAAGGAAAGCGTTTTTTCTGACTAACAGAAAATGATTAACTCTAGCACAGCAAATTCCTTCGTCCAAGGTTCGTGATGCAAGCTTGGTTTTCTGTTTTAAAACACAACTTGAAACCCATTTCTTTGGTCACTTGTTTGATATAACACTTTGTCAGCTTCCCAATATTTCATGATGTGACTGGGATCAAAATTTGTTTAAACTCCCTCCAGAGGAACAGCTTTGAAGTTTCCATTATGGGAAAGGCACGATGTAGTTTTGATAGCAATTAATTGCCCTTCATTTCAACGAAGATTACAGCTTTTCTTCTTCCGTTGTTGACTAATTCGTTTCCTATAGCATTGTGCGATTTACGTCATGAAGCGATTTCACAATTTATGACCTTGGTTGATGAAGTTGAGGTACCAAACGTGCAACAGTTCATTTCGAACATACTCTGGAGATTGGAATTCCAGATTATGCAGGTATCTGAGAGTGCGTTTTAAAACCAAATCTTGCGTGTCGTGTTCACAGGCTGGGTTGGCATTTATTGAACAACACTAATTGCTCTTGAGTGAGCTGGAGGACATGACAGTGATAGACAGAGTGAGGACAGTCAAGAGATTTGCAGAAATGAAAAAAACGTTGGCATTTAGCTGCCCGGTAATGGGTGAACAGCCTTGTTGTTAATACTCCCACGCGCAGCAGAGTTGTTGAAAGATCTCAGGACAACATCTTTAATTGAATAACCCGCAATCCTTGCCCTTCCAGCATGTGGGAGCCCGTGTGGAAAGATAAAGCTGGGAAGGCCGCAGTGCACGTTTGGGAAAATGTGCAGTGGTAAAAATATCATTCAGGTAAGGAACAATGAAACACTGAACAGAACGCAAGTACACCCTTGAATGGAGGCAGAGGGAGTTAGGCCAGAGCAGAGGGGGAATTTGAGAGTACGGATGGAAATGTGTTACCACCGTTTAATCCAAACGAATGGATGGGAGTTTGAGCTGCAGAAGAACGGAGACGTGGAAGAGTTAATGATGTTAATGAGGTGCAAGTAGGCTGACATGGTGACGATGGCGATATGTGGTTGAAAGCTCAAAACACGGTGAAGGATGTCACTATGGTTATGACGTGACTCGTTCGGACTCAGACAGTTGCAAGGGAGAAGATGGAGTCAGTGGCGAGGCATTTTCTCCTCGCACATGGTCAATGATGCTTTCCAGCTCATCTCATCCATTTGCCGCAACTCCACCCTCAAAACCCATCCCTCCAACAAGGACAGAGCTCCCGTATTCATCACTTTAAATTCCAGCAACCTCCGCAGACATCATGTCATTCTCCGACATTTCCACCACCTGAAAATGAACCCTACCAGCTAAGATGTGTTTCCCTCCCCTCCCCTATCCGATTTCTATAAAGATCATTCCCTCTACGACTCCCTTGTCAAGTGCACGCCCCTCACCAAACCACCCTCCCCTCCCGCCCCATTCTCATTCCAACACGGGATAAGCAAAACCTCCACCCACACCTTCACTCTGGCGCAGGCCCCAAAGGAGCCTTCTACATCCATTAGAGTTTTACCTGCACTTCCACACATGTCATTGAATGTATCCATTGTTCCTGATGCAGTCGACCTATATTGCGGAAACAGGATACCTGATAACAGTTCGCTTCAGAAAACACCCCCGGACACCCTTAACAAATAATATCACTGACCCGTGGCCGAACAATTCAACTCTCCCTCCCAGTCAGCCAAGTTCATGCAGGTCCTGGGCTTCCATCGCTCTCATGAACTGTCCTATGTATCGGTCTTCCTTCCCACCTGTCCGCTCCGCACTGCTCTGCGACCAATCACCACTACACCCACCTACATCCACCTATCACACTCTCAGCTTCCTTGTCCCAGCCCCATCCACTCCAATTTGTCTCTCTACCCCCTCGGTTTACAAGCTTATTTCCTGATGATGGCTCTTGCCTGAAACGTCGATTCTCCAACTCCTTGAATGCTGCCTGCCCTGCTGTGCTTTTCCAGCAGCACACTTTCGACTCAGGAGCGAGTCAGTGGATTTTGATTTGGGGACTGAAGACAGAGTCCTCAGCTTTGGCATGATGTAATTCTAAGAAATGTCTGCTCCAACAGAGCTGCATGTCAGACAAGGCAGGACAAGGTTAGACCTGGAAGGAACAGGGAGGTGATCGTGTTTATATCCACCTGCAGATCTATTTGTTCTCTGTGGTGGATGCTGTGTGCATGAAAGATTCTGACGAAATTCTGGTCACATTCTAAGTGTCGAAAATCCCTCACCCTCAGACCATATCTTAGAAAGTATCCAGAGTCTTGTGAAAGTTGATTTCCAACTCTCATTTTTGGATAACATCAATTTTGCAGGATATTAGAAGGGGAAGATTTACAAACCAATCTCTCCGCCGTGATCTGATAAAGTCGCACATTTTATCACAAGTAGAACTTGATCAGAGAGAGAACATGAAAGGAAAGAAAAACCCTCTGGTTACAGTGAGAGAGAAATCGTTCTCTTATTGTGTGTGTGGACAATGGTTCTACCCATCATCAGAGCTCACAAACCACAAATGCAGTCATACTAAGGAAAGTCTATGGAAATGTGTGTATTCATTTCCTTGTCTGAGCTGAATTCCCATGGAAGCAAAGATTCCAGGAAAAAAGCGATTCACCTGCGAAGAGTGTGGAAAGGGATTCACTCTGTCTCTGACCTGCTGCAGCACCTGCTCGTTCAAAATGAGGAGAAACCATTTCAAAGTCTGGACTGCCGAAAATGCTTTAAAACGTCCAGCACAACGCTCATACTAATTAGAAACCTTTCATCTCGCCAGACTTTGGAAAATGTTATCAAATCTCTGTGTGCTTCATCTCTGAGAATTATGCTCACATGAATCCTTTAATCCTGCAATGGACATCGCAGGGAATAAGGTTTTTGTCATATGAATTTCTTTTTTTTAAAAAAAGTCACAATTTCCATGTAAACATATGATTTCAATTGAATCTGTTGAATGATATAAGGAGGGGATGGGCATTCTTAAAGAGGACATCATAAAGGTCAAGCGAGAATGTCAGATCACATTAGCACGTAAAGTTAAGGATATAATCTAAAGAGATTCTACAAGTACATTAAGAACTAGAGACGAAATAGGACCACTTTAAGTTGAAAGAGCTCACTTTTGTTTTTAACCTTAGCAGATGGAGAGATATATAATGTTCACTTCGTGGAGAACGAAATGAACCCTACAACTAAATATTGATGTTTATAAAGTCGTTTCCATTGTAAAGGGCAAGTGCTGGAGGACTTGGAAAATATGAAGAAGGATATTTCTCTGGGATTTGATCTCATGTATCCCAGAACTTTGTGGCAAGTTAGGGAATGAAACTGTTGGGCCTTTCGTAGAACTAATTGTGTAAGCTATTACTATGAATGAGATGCCGAAAAAATGGGGAGTTGCTAATTTTGTGCTTTTGTTAAGAAAGGGTTACATGGAGAATCCTGGGAACGATAGACCTGTGTTTCTGACGGTGGTCTTATGTAAGTTGTTGGATGCAATTATAAACGATTGGATTTAAATATATTTAGAGATACAAGGAATAAATAGGAATAACCAGAATGTTTTTTTGCGTGAGGGAAGTTGTATCTCAAAAACATGACTGAGTTTTCAAGGGCATAACTAATATGATTGATCCGGACAAAGTGGTAGATATTGCTCACTTGAACTTTAATAAAACCTTTTTCAAGGTTCCACATGTTTGCCTGATTCAAAAAGTGAGATGACAGAGAGTTCGATGAGATTTCCAATGTGATATAAAATTAGTTCAACAGCAGGAAGCTGGGAATAGCCATGGAAAGTAGCTTTCAGACTGGAGGACTATTACCGATGGTGTCCCACAAGGATCGATGCTTAGCCCACACTCATTTTTTTTCATTTAAATAAATGATTTAGGTGAGAAGATAAAAAGCATGGTAAGTAATTTGCAAAATTTGTCGGAAAAGGAACAATAAAAACGTGATGGAAGATTGTGAAGAGATTTTCTCGTCAGGTCAATTCCTCTCTGTTCGAGTTTTTAAAGCGTGGGGGAGTGGGGTAGGGGTGGGACAGTGAAGGGCCATCAGTCCATCGTACAGACCAGGTTATCAGACGTCCATCTATTCTCGTCCCAGTTTGCAGCATTTGCCCCATAACTTTGACTGATCTGACTTTCCAGGGAAAATGTCACTGAGATTCGCTCTGTGAGCTTAAATGACACAGCAATGGTACTGACGGTTGATTGGGTTGCAACACCTTTTTGAAATGTATTCTCATGTTCAAACACAGAGGCAGACACGTCGGCACATTCCCCGACAGTGACAAATCCTCATCATTACACGCAATCCATGCACTTTACGTCCGCAAGTTTCTCTGGTGAAAGGCGGTTTTAAGTGGAATACAAGCCATTTCTCCAAAAAATGTGAACCGTTGCTGTGAGCTACGATATGAAGAGAATACTGAGCTGAAATAGTCTCACACGCTTCGCATGTGCAACTTTCAGTATCACAAATCCCACCAAATCAAGGCATCTTGCTCCTGGACTCTGACAGGATAGCGCCCAGCAAACATTCCTCACTAATACTACTGACAAATGGCAAACTCTAGACACTTTCTCGTCTCGTCTCGTCTCGTTCTGTTTCTGTCTCTGGCACACCTCCAGATTCCTCTTCATGTCTAGTCCCGAGATCAAAGAGCTCTTTGATACAAATGCAGGCACATTGAGAAAATTATCTTTATTTCAAAAGCAGAATCAGGGAATGTAAGCTGTGTGCGAGATAAGTGGCTATCCAGCCCCATCTACGGCACTTTTCATTTCCCTTCCCAGGAACAAAGACACGGAGGAGTCTGTCCAAAACTTTTTCATTCAACTTTGCAAAGTCGGGTGCTGTTCCCAAAGGTACACACACACAAGCATAGTAATCTCCAGGCATTATATACATGTATATGTGGGCTGGGTCTACTACTGCTGTCTTGACCAACGAGTGCTAGAATTCCCCACTGTTTTCCTTATTTGGGTTCTGGTGCCTGCGATTATTTTGTTATTCACTTGGCCAATCAGTGTTTGAGCTTCCCGTTCTTCCCTTATATGGATGATGTTGTACAACTGTGGTTAAGGGCGGTCTCTCAACTATCGAGGAAAGCTGTTACAACTGTTTCATTCATATAAACGTGGGGGAGGTCCGGCAACAGTTTCGAGTGTCTGCTTGTGTTTACTATAAGGTAGAAAAGACTAAAAGGCAGCTAACCGTTTAAAAATTACACTACCCCCTACAAATCCCCCGTGTCTTTTCTTACGGCCTGTAATTTTTCAACCATAAGTTTCTTCTCCAGGGCATTTAATAACTCCCGAGCTTGTCCATCAAACTGCCCGTCTCTAATACTACCCCCGCCCAAGCGGGATTCACGTTGTTCCATCTCGAGATTTATTCGTTCAACCTGCCCATAGGGAACATCCTTCTTAGTAAGGGCGGTTTCGATCAGTCGTTGAGTTAATCCCCGGACACAGGGAATAACGCAACACCCAAGGGCAGTGAGTACTCCTGCCACCACTATACATGAGACAAGAAAGGGAACGACCACCCCCGTCCATTTACCGAACCAAGCTTCCAACCAGTCCGTGAGGCCAGAGTCGATGCCCGAGTTTTCGGCCAGTTCGTCCGCTAATGTGGTGAGTCCATCCAGGGCGCGGGTAATGGACCCATCAGGGGATGTGTTGTTGGGGATGAAAGTGCAGCACTGAGTGCCTATCATGACACAAACACCCCCCTTCTCTGCCAACATCATGTCTAAAGCCAACCTATTTTCCCACGCCATCCTACTAATGGCGTCCAGTTGTTCTGCTATTCCTTTCACTGCATCCCGGGTATAATTAATGAACCTCTGTTGATTGTAGTAAATATAATTAATCCAATCCACATTCTTATTGATGGTCACCCACCAGAACAGTGACGACTCAAAACCCGCCGCTATCTGGTTCCTAGCCTTGTATTCGTCAGGAACACCCCTGGGGACCCCTATGGCATCTAAATATATGTTATCATCGAAAGAGGTCTCCAAAGCTCTCTCAGTTCTTCCACTAGAACGGGGTTGCTCTTGTTTTTCGAATACCAGGGTGAATGGGATGGCCAATTGAACGATCGCACAAGTGCCCGTCCATTTTTGGGGCAGGGTCGGTCGCAGAACCCTCCCACCACAGTACCACCAGAGGTCTGCCCTAGGCACATGAATGTGGGAGTAATTCCCGCCCCCGGTAGTTTCATTGACCAGCCGAATTGATCCGCTGCACTTGTCAAATGTCCCCACATCGTCGTCCCACTGTAGTCCCGTCCGAGAGACGCAGGCCTGGTGCGTACCCATTACCCCTGAGAATGATGGAGGGCGGGGCGCCCCCTCAGACCTGACGCAGGGGGAAACTTCAAACTCAAGGGTCGACAAGTGGGGTCGTTCCAGGCCTCTCGGTCCTGGTACAGCCTTATCATGCAGTCCATGGCTCGTGGGTGTTTCTCCCATCCCAGCGGGAATGGGACCACCTGAGGGTTAGGGCGGGCACTCGTGCATGCGTAGCAATCACTCTTTTTCATGCTCCTCACAGTATATTTGACCCATTCCATCCAGGCATTCGCCTCCCCATATCCCGTTTCTATTTCAAAGGTCTTTTCCAAATCCGTCGTCTCAATTATTCTAATCTTTTCCTGCTTATCAGTGGTGGATGAGCCCCCAGACTCAGCTTCATTGACCGTGATATACGTGCAGCACAGCTGCATGCCCCCCCCCCCCCCCCATCCTGCCTGGCCCCCAACTCAAATCCCCAGTATTGTTCTATTAGGGCTCGCCTCGTTCTTTTCCAAGTTCTTTATGGTCAGGTAAAGCGGATTGCACTGATTCTGCCCACAATCTCGTCCAGGGGTGATGGGATCACGGACAACTGACACCATAGCCTGGACCCCGGGGGCTGGAGGCCTATTTAGGCCTTCCCTACCATGCAATTGTAATACTAACGTCTGACCCTGGAATCCCCTTTCTCTCTCTCGGTTCCGCTTAGTTTGATTCCGTTCACTTTTAGTCCTACAGGGCACCAACTCACATAGGTCTAAGCTAAATGTCTGTGTTGATTGGTTGGCAAGCACGGAGATGGTGAACCACTGACGGTCCTCTGCTTGTTTTTTCCAGAGGCCAAATTGGGTAACACGCACACTATGACCCAGCCCAAGGATAATGGCATAGCAAGTTAACAATACGATTGACCGCATTTTTTTTCCGTGACACCCGTAGCCCGAGGGCACAGTTCCTCTAGACTCGCCAAAGTCCGATTAGTTCGTTCTCAGGGTCTCTGTTCCTTAGATGCCTTTGTCAGAGAGGTTCGTTCGTCCTCCGTCGGTTGTGGCACTGGTCCCTTGACTCGAGTGTAATGTGTCCAGCCCTTTTCGGCCGTACGGACAGCCGTTTCGGTCGTCAAAAGTACCAGGAAGGGACCGTCCCAAGTTGGTTCGAGGGTACGTTGCTTCCAGCTTTTAATCAGGACCCACTGACCCGGCTTGACGGTGTGCACCACAAACTCGAGGGGCGGCGTCTGTGCCAAAAGTCCCTGTTGGAGTAAACGAGATAGAGCAGACCCCAGAGCCACCACATATTTTTGCACAAACATATCCCGAGACTCAAATACAGGAGGTTCCCCCTTCGGCCCATGGAACGGGAGGCCAAATAACATTTCGAAAGGGGAGACGCGCAAATCCCGCCTTGGCTGGGTGCGAATTTGCAACAGGGCAAGGGGTAGGCATTTGGTCCAAGGAAGGCCGATTTCACGAGTGAGCTTGGTTAGCTGCTTTTTGAAGGTCTGGTTCATTCTTTCGACCTTGCCCGAGGAGGAGGGATGCCAGGGGGTGTGCAAATCCCAGTCAATCCCCATTGCTTGCACTACATTCTGGAGGACGGTCGAGGTGAAGTGGCTCCCCTGGTCAGAGTCAATAGCGCGGGGTAGCCCAAATCGTGGGATGATTTGCTCGAGTAGAATCTTGCTAACCTGAGTTGCCATTGCCGTGGTAGTGGGGAAAGCTTCCACCCATCCTGTCAGGTGATCTACCACTACTAATAGGTACTTCAGTCGACCTATGGGGGGGAGCTCAGTGTAATCTACCTGGATATACTCAAACGGCCTATAGGCCGGACTCCTACCCCCTTGTCTTGCATGCTGCCGCAGCCCCCTTTTGTTAATCTTTCGACATGTTATACAATCTCCTGTGACCTGCTTGGCTACTGTGTACAGACCAGGGTGAGCATATCGGCGCAGGAAGGCATCACACAGTGCCTGGGCGCCCCAGTGACCCCCTTGGTGTAAACGGGCAATAATGTCCCGCGTCAACGGTCGATTTAGTAGCTGGCGGCTATCGGGTAAGGTCCACTTGCCTTCCCTATCCTTTGTACCCCCCAGAGACGCGAGAAGAGTTTCTTCTTTGTCAGTAAACGTGGGCACTTCGGTAATTTCGGATATCTGTGGAATCCTTACCAGGCAGTTTATTACTTCCTTCCCCATCCCAGCCAATTTTGCCTGTTCATCTGCCAATTGATTCCCCAGGGTCTCTATTTTATCGTCTTTCTGGTGTCCTTTCACATGTACTACAGCAATCTCTTGTGGCAGCAACAAATCCTCCAAGATCATGGCTACTAGTTCCTCGTGGACCAACTCCTTTCCTCTACTATTTATCATTCCCCTTTCTTTCCAGATCTTCCCAAAGGTGTGTACTACCCCAAAGGCATACTTAGATTCAGTGTAGATTGTCCCGGCTATTCCCTTTAAATTCCTCAGAGCCCGGTGCAAGGCGTACAATTCGCACGTTTGTGCGGACCAGGCATTCGGTAGCCGTCCACTTTCCACTAATTCCCAACCAGTCTCACTAATGACTGCATAACCGTTGTGTCTCTTCCCATCTATCACTCGAGAGGACCCATCAATGTACCACCGCCTACCTGCATGTAAGGGGGTATCCCTCAGATCTTCCCTCACTTTACTCTGGTACTCTATTATGTCTGAACAGCAGTGTTCCAGTTCCTCCTCCCCTTCCCCTTTCCAAAGAAAGTCCGCCGGGTTCTGGCAGCCCCCGACTTCTATTCAGAGGTCTTCTCGGTCTAACAATATGGCTTCATATTTCAGAATTCTCGAGTCAGTCAGCCACCTCCCGGCCTTCTGATTCAGAATAGTTCTAACCTGCTGGGGAGTAGTGACTGTCAAGGGGGCCCCGAAAGTCAACTTCCTGCTTTCCTCTACCAGCTTTGCCGTGGCTGCCACCGCTTGGACACACTCCGGCCACCCTCGGGAGACTGGATCCAGAATTTTTGACAGGAAAGCCACGGGCTTCCTTTTACCCCCCCAGTCCTGGGTCAATACTCCAAGAGCGGTTCCCTTTCTGGAGTTCACGAAGAGGCGAAATGTCTTACAAAAATCCGGCAAGCTTAAAACAGGTGCGGCCATCAATTTTCCTTTTAGGATTTCAATTAACTTTTTCTCCTCCTCCTCCCATTTTATTCTGTTGGGTGCCTCCTCAATGAGTTTTAGGTACAAGTCTTTAGTAAGGGGGGCATAGTCGTCTATCCATAACCGACAATAGCCTAAGAGTCCCAAGAACTTCCGCAACTCCCTCTTGGTCGTTGGGAGGCCTAGTTCGATTATTGCCCGCACTCTTTCCGGACTTATTCGTTTCTGTCCCTGGCTTATCAAGTGTCCCAGGTACTTAACTTCTTTCTCGACATATTGGAGCTTCTTCTGACTCACTCTTAACCCCTTCTCAGCTAGGTAATTTAACAGGGCATTAGTCCCAAGTAGGACGTCCTCCTCCGCCGATCCGGATAAAAGGAGATCGTCCACGTATTGTATAAGCTTAAGGGCCGGGGACAAGGTTAGTCCCTCCAATAATTGTTCCAGAAACTGCCCGAACAGAGTCGGGGACTCAGTGAATCCTTGGGGGAGTACGGTCCACCTGTACTGTTGTTTTCTGCCAGTATCAGGATCCTCCCCTGACTTCCCTAATCCATTTGTTCACACTCCATTTCATACATCCCTTCTCTTTCCCTTTTAAAATCGGGACAATCCCTTTTGAAGTGTCCCATTTCCCGCAATGGTAACATCCGGCCTTCTGAGGGCGCTCAATTCCATAAGATCCTCCTCTCTCACTTCTGCCCCGTCTCGCTTCTCTCCCTCTCCAACTTTTCTTCGACGTTCCTCTTGCCACCCCATAATCTCCCTCCCCCATTCCGGTGGACTTACAAGCTTCCCGTATGGCTGCCACCATCATTTTTGTCATATGTTTCTCCCTTATTACATCTCTCTGAACGTACACCTTCTGTGCTTCCCGTAATAATTCTGCAACATCCTTTTCAGCCCAATCCTCCACTTTCTGTAATTTCTTCTGAATGTCAGGCCATGACTTAGTCACAAAGTGCACCTTAAGCATGCTCTTGCCTATTTCCCCATCGGGGTCTAAACCTGAATACTTTCGCATGGACTCCCGCAAACGGTCTAAAAACTCACTCGGGGATTCATCCTTTTTCTGTCCAACTTCAAATGCTTTTGCTAAATTCCGCTGTTTGGGCACGCAGGTTTGGATCCCCCTGATTATAAGGCTTCTGAGGTCTGTCATATTGGCCCTTCCCCCCGCGTCGTTATGATCCCACCAGGGGTCCTCTAAGGGGTACTTCTGCTGTCCACGCTGAGGGCCGTCCTGATGCTCCCTATCCCAAATGGCCATTGCACTATTCCGGATCATAACAATTTCATCGTAATTAAATAGTATTCTCATCATGGCCTGCAGTTCAGCCCATGTGTATATACTGGGCCCCAGAAATTGGTCCAGTTGTATTCCCACACTGACGGGGTCGTCCAGAATACCGGGTCGTTCATTACGGAGTTGCCGGATATCCCCAGAATTTAAAGGTTGTATTACGAACCCGGTCCGTTCATTCCCAAACGGCACCTCTCGTAAGGGGTTCAGCTGTTCAATATTGTCACTCCTCCCAGCTCTCAATCCCTCTTCTCGACCTCTCCGCATCTCGAGTCGGACTGATTTCCTAGTGCCTGGGGTGAGTTCTGTGCCCCCTCCTGTGTCCCCCCCCCAGCAGTCCCTTCCTCACTGGTCGTAGCCTGCTGGGACTCGGAATTATCCGTCGCAGGAGGGAGGTCCGCACTGGACGCCTGGTCGTGCGCGGGTGGTATATACGGGGGCGGGGAAGACGGTGGCAAACCGTCGGTGAGGATGTCCCAAGACTTCTGGGGCTTCCTCGGGTCTGTTTGGGGAATCAGAGGATAGAGACGCGTGGGACTCTCGCCGTCGCCCGCCAACCAGGCGGCGGCATATTTGCTCTCCTCTGGGTCAAACGGTTGTTTTCTGTTAACATATACATTTAGGATTTGACACACCCAGTCTTCATCAGACCCATACTCAGGCCAAACTACCGAGGGGGCGCGGATAGGTTCTTTGGTCCATATAAAACAACAATATTTTATCATGGTCTCTTTCTTTAAGTCCTTCGTTCTACTACTGTCCGTCCACAGACTTAACTTCCGACCTAATGGACTATCGGGGGGTATTTCTTTCCCATTTGCAGTCTTCCCTGACCTTTCCTTCGTAAATCTAGAAGTCTGATTTCCCATGGTTTATCTTCGGTCCTGGTCTTAAACGCCCAAAGCGTTTTCACAGATGACCGTCAAAACCACAATTTCCCATGGTTTATCTTCAGTCCTGGTCTTAAACGCCCAAAGCGTTTTCACAGATGACTGTCAAAACCACAATTTCCCGTGGTTTAACTTCAGTCCTGGTCTTAAACGCCCAAAGCGTTTTCACAGATGACCGTCAAAACCACAATTTCCCGTGGTTTATCTTCAGTCCTGGCCACGCGGCCAACAAGGAAGAACAAAAGAATCTCTTACCTTGATCCGTGCACGGAGTTGTCTGGCCTTTTTAAATGTGTGTACCCCCGTGTATAGTCACTAACCGGTCGTCCCAGCACTCGTCCGTGTGTTCCTTTTCCAGGATTCAAAATTATTTTTAAATGAGCCGGGTCACATCCTCTCTTGGCCGACGGCCAACGGACCAAGCCGATCAGTGAGAAGTATAAATATATACTAGACGCGTCTTTGTTGTAATCAGGCTTGATCCGTGAGCCGAAGAGACTGCCCCCCCCCCCGGCAATAATTATTTCATCCCGGAGGAGCCCCCAATTGTGCGAGATAAGTGGCTGTCCAGCCCCATCTACGGCACTTTTTATTTCCCTTCCCAGGAACAAAGACACGGAGGAGTCTGTCCAAAACTTTTTCATTCAACTTTGCAAAGTCGGGTGTTGTTCCCAAAGGTACACACACACAAGCATAGTAATCTCCACCCATTATATACATGTATATGTGGGCTGGGTCTACTACTGCTGTCTTGACCAACGAGTGCTCGGATTCCCCACTGTTTTCCTTATTTGGGTTCTGGTGCCTGGGATTCTTTTATCATTCACTTGGCCAATCAGTGTTTGAGCTTCCCGTTCTTCCCTTATATGGATGATGTTGTACAACTGTGGTTAAGGGCGGCCTCTCAACTATCGAGGAAAGCTGTTACAACTGTTTCATTCATATAAACGTGGGGGAGGTCCGGCAACAGTTTCGAGTGTCTGCTTGTGTTTACTATGAGGTAGAAAAGACTAAAAGGCAGCTAACCGTTTAAAAATTACACTACCCCCTACAACGGCTTTAAAACTCAATCCCCAAACTAATGAAATCCCACACAATATATTGCTTCTTAACAAGCCAATCAGCTTGGGTGGTTACTTTGAGGGATCTATGGACCTGGAACCCAAGATTCCTCTGCTCCTCCACACTGCCAAAGATCCTGCCTTTAACTCTGTATTCTGCATTCAAATTTAATCTTCAAAATGAATGGCTTCACACTTTTCCCACATTGAACTCCATCTGCCACTTCTCAACCCAACTCTGCATCCTGTCAATGTTCCATTGCAACCTACAACAGCCCTCCACACTATCAACCACTCCACCAGCCTTTGTGTCATTGGGAAACTAACCCCTCTTTCAATCACACGTCCAATCATTCATAAACTCACAAAGAGCAGAGGTCCTGTAACCTCTCCCTACAGAAAACCACTGGTCACTAAGCACCAGGATGAATGCTTTCCATCTATCATCACGCTCAGTCTTCTGTGGGCCAGTAATCCTGTATCCAGACAGACAGGTTTCCCTGTACCCCATGCCTCTTTACTTTCTGCATGAGCCATAAAGATGTTTTGTCACATTCTCTAAAGATTCAATAAGACTTGTAAGGCATGACCTGCCCCTTACAAAACCATGCTGACTATCTCGAATCAAACTATGGTTTTCCAAGGAATAATAAATCCTGTCTCCCAGAGACCTCTCCAATAATCTGCACACCACAGACATAAGACTTACAGGTGTGCAATTCCCAGGATTATCCCTATTCCCTTTCCTGAACAAGGGAATAATATTTTCCTGCCTCCAATCATCTGGTCCGACTCCAGTGGACAGTGAGGGTGCAAAGGTCATCACCAGGTGCGCAGTAATCCACTCCCTCCCTTCGTGTAGTAACTTTGGATGCATCCAGTCTGGTTCAATGACTTATGTATCCTTATCTTTTAAAAAATTCTCCGCACATCCTCCTTCTTAACATCCACCTGTTCACGTACATCAGCCTGTTTCACGCTGTCCTCACAAACGTCAAGACCCTTCTCAGCAGTGAATACTGAGGCATAGTATTCATTAAGGACCTCCTCTACCTCTTGTGACTCCAGGCACAAGTTCCTTCCACTATCCCAGATTGGCCTTATCCTCACTCTGGCCATGCTCTTGTTGCTCGCATAAATGGAGAATGCCTCACGGTTTTCCTTAATCCTTCCCAACAATGCTTTTTCATGCCCCCTTCTAGTTGTCCTAAGTCCATCTCTCGGTTCCTTCCTGGTACCTTCAGAGAATCCCTACAGTGTGGAAACGGGCCATTTGGCCCAACTCCATATCAACCCTCCAAACAGTATCCAACCCAGCCCCATTCCCCCACCCTATTACTCTCCATTTGCCCTGAATAATGCACCAAACCTACCCATCCCTGAACACTATGGGTAATTTAGCATGGCTAAGCCACCAAACTGGCACATCTTTGGGCTGTGGGGGGGAAACCGGAGCACCAGGAGGAAACCCACCGGGAGAATGTGCAAACACCCCACAGACAGTCACCTGAGGCTGTAATCGAAATGGAGTCCGTGGTGCTATGAGGTCGCAGTGCTAACCACTGAGACACCGTGCCATCCAATGAAACTCTCTGGAGCCCTGTCTGATCCTTGCTTCCTCGATCTTAAGTAAACTTCCTCCTTCCTCTTGATTAGATGTTAAAGTCCATGTGGACAATGTTCACTGGTCTGCCTTCATCTATCTTTGTCCACCTCCTCGAAGAGTCAATCCGGTTTGTGAAACGTGGTTTCCCACTCACAAAGCCATGCTGACTATCTCGATTCAGCCCTTGCCTTTGTAAATGTAAGGAGCTCTTTTCTCTCAGAATCTCCTCCAACAACTTCCCCATCACTGGGCTCACTGGTCTGTAATTTCCTGGCTTTTCCCTGCAGTCTTTCAGTGATGGAACAGCGTTAGCCAACCTCCAGTCTTCCAACATCTTACTGTCCCTGTTGATAATATACATATCTCTATAAGGGATACTGCAATCTCTTCCCTAGCTTCCCACAATATTCTAGGATCGACCTAATGAACTCCTGAAAACTGATCTACCTTTATTTGTTGTAAGATTCCAGCACTTTCTCTTCTTTGGTGAGGATTCTTTCCAAGACATCACTATTTATTTCCCCACGTCCCCAACCTTCCATGTCTTTCTCCACAGTAAATACTGACAAGACTATTTTGTCTAATATCTCAACCATCTCCTCTGGTTCCACACATAGGCGACCTTATGATCTTTAAGGAGCCCTATTCTCTCCCAAGTTACTCTTTAGCCCTATTGAAACTTGCATAAGGCTTCTGATAATTCAAATACACCATATCCCCCATACCACTACACCCCTCCTACACCTTTACAATTGTGCCATTTATATTCACACCAACAAATTCAATCCAACAGGCTCGTTGCTGTATCAGTCGGCTGTCACTCACAGTTACTGTACTGCCCTTGCCATAAGTACATTCAGTGTCCTGACTGTAACCATATTGACATTCCCATCACTGTTTGGTGCCTACAAAAGAATTCCTGCTAACGGTTGCTGCTGCTTGCTTATTCTCAGCTCCACTTTTGATATTCAGATCCACATAAATGTCTCATTAATGCATTAACCTCATCTTTCCTTCACAACTTGTTGGCTTTTTGCTTAGTCTGCCTATTGGGACTAGATTGGGTTGGAATATCTGCTCAGCATGGATGGGTTGGACCGAAGGGTCGGTTTCCATGTTGTACATCTCTCTGACTCTATCACTCGATCCCAACAACCCTTCGTATTCACTTCCCAGCGATGGTGATTCTGCAGCTACATCTCCGGAATGACAGTTCCATCATATCTGTTCACTGTCATTCCATCTGCCTTATGGCGAATACAGGGAGTCATTCCTCAGCAGTGGGGGGTTGAACAGATGGGTAGAGGTTACAGAGATAGGGAGGCTAAGAATTAAACAGAGTTACATCTGGTCAAGAATGTCAGAGGGACAAAGGTGTTTGGGGATTGGAGGAATTAACAGAGATAGATGGAGCTGGATTAAATTCTGGAAATAGGGATAGGGATGGAGAAAGGAAGAAGCAGGCAGTCTCAGAGGCACAGACAGGGAGCTGTTTCATCTCGGAGATTATTGTGTATACTAACAGAGATATGGAAGGTTGTCCTGACTGAAGACGTTTACAGATATAAGAAGGCTTCTAGGCTCTGGAGGCTACATAGATAGGAAGGCAATTGAGAATGCCAGGTTACTTGGTTGGAGACAGTTACAAAGATGGGGAGCGTTGCACAGACTGAAAGAGGTTCCTATGGTCGGGAGGGGTATGGTATCGGGAATGAGGGTGAAATTTAACAAGATAAAGATCGAAGAATTGGAGAAGGATAAGGAGATTACAAATTTTTCACAGCTAAGGAAGGGTTGTAGGAGCTGGCACTGAGTCCAGCAGAGATCTCGATAATCCCAGTCTCCATCCCTTGCCTGTGCTGCTGCATCTCTCTGGAGTGAACAATTCTGTTGACTCAGGATCTCAGACCATCTGTAAGAGGGAGAAATGCTGACAGAGGCAGTAAATAGACCGACACAGCGAGGCTTACCAGATGGAGAGATACTGAGTGATAGCACATTATTAGACACTGTATTAACAGGGAATTGTTTGAATTTGTAACAAAGACACTGGGATAATTGTGAGGGGATTCAACCTTCCTATCTCATCATCTCTTTGGCAGTGGCTCACAGATGAGGCTGAATCTTTCCCACTCTCAGTGGGGGTGGTGGAGTCTGGAGTTGTCTGTACAGACTGATATGGCCTTCCACAGACTCTGTTACACTTGAGGCAGAAGGTGGACATGGAAAGGGGGTGGGTGGGGCGTTGATATGACAGCGCGCTCCTTGTGCTGTTTTCTCCTGGATTCCAGTTTTCCCCACAGAAAGTCTCGAGGTTCTCGACACCTTCCCAATTCTCCTTCCCCACTTCAGACGGTCTTGGCTGATTTGATTAAGAGATGAAAAAAAAACGATCAATTCTGAAGTAACCAACATTTAGAAATGTGGAGGAGTGCAGTAGGAAGAGGAAATATTGTCAGTGTTTAATCAGAGTAGCGGAACAGGGAGAATTGAAGGTGCTGGAGGTGGTGAGAGTGTTACAGAGAGGGGCAAAGGCCTGAACAACATTACAAAGCCAGTATGGATTGCTGCAGCTAGAGCTGTTTGCAAAGGGAGGGATGGACATATGTAATCTCATTGATTCATTCACGGCCTAAGGATGTCACTGGATGGACCAGCATACATTGCCCTCCTGCTAATTGGCCAGAGGCAGCTCAGAGTCAGCCATATTGCTGTGGGACTGGAGTCACATGTGAGCCAGACCAGGTAAGAATGTCAGATATCCCTCACTAAAGGACATACGTGAACAAGTTGATTTTTACCAGATAATCAACAATGCTTATACAGAGGCCTCACGAATGTCCTGTACAGATACACCATGACATCCCAACTCCTACTCTCAATGCTCTGCCCAATGAAGGGTAACCCTCCCAAACACCTGCTTCACCAGCCTGTCGACCCGTGACACTACTTTCAAAAAACTGTGTACCTGAGTCCCTGGGCCACTGATTGACAGCAGTACCCAGGGCCCAAACATTAATTGAACAAGTCCAGCCTGGTCTGCTTTACCACAATACTACATCTTGCATTTCTCCACCTGTTATTCCTAACCTCACTGGTCCAGCAGTACTGTTGATTCCATTGTACTCTTCGATAACCCTCTTTACTGTCCACATTATCACCAATTTCAGTCTCACTCACAAACTTGCTAACCATGACTCCTCTATTATCATCCAAACTGTTTGTATAAATGATACACAACAGTGACCCAGCACCGAACCCCATGGCACACCATTGGTCACAGGCCTGCAGTTTGAGCAGCAACCCTCTATGAACATGCTCTGTCTCCTACCGTCAATCCTGTTTTGTATCCAGTTAGTGAGTGCTCCCTGGTTATGTGTGATCTAAACTTACTAACCAGTCTATCATGCAGAACCTTGTCAAAGGCCTTGCTAAAGTTCATGTGGACATCATGTACTGGTCAGCTTTGACCTCTCACTTGTCTATCTCCACACTCAGGTTTGAGGCGTGATTTCCCATGCACAAAGCCATGCTGACGATCGTTAATCTGTCCTTACCTTTCCAAATGCACGATGACCGTTTCTCTCAGAATCTCCTCCAACAACTTACCACCCTGCCATCAGTCTCACTGGTCCATAGAAGCTGTCGATGATACAAATATCTCTGGAAGGGGTCCTGTAATTTCCTCCCTCGTTTCTCACAAGGCGCTGGGATACATCTGACCATGTCCCAAGGTTTTATCTAACGTTTTGCATTTTAAGACATCCAGCACCTCCTGTTCTCCAATGTGCACTCTTTTCAAGACATCCCTTTGTATTTTCCCAACTTCCCGAGCTTCCATGTCTTTCACCACAGTAAATCCTAACACAAAATATTTGTTCAGTATCTCACCCATCAGCAGTGATTCCACACAGACAGCCTCATTGACCTTTCAGGGGCCCTATTCTCTCCCGAGCTAATTTTTAGCCAGCGTTGAAACTTGTCAAAATGCTTCTGAAATTTCGAATATCCCTCTACCGCAACTAGCCTCCCCCATCCTTATCAATTCTGCCATTTATGATCACACCAAAATATAGAATCCAACAGATTTTAAAATATTCCCCTTTTATAAAATCATACATCTCCCACTGTTTCTAAACATCCAGTTATCATTTATTGTCATATCCTTTATAACTTATTCCAGCACGTTCCCGACTTACTGTCAGGCTAACACCGTTTGGTTCAGACTGACTGCACAAAGGATTTTGGGAATCCTTGTGTATCAATCTGAAAAAGGTAGCTTACAGGATCAGCAGGTAATCAAGAAGGCAAAGGGAATGGAGTCTAAAAATGGGGAGGTCTTGCTAAAACGATGCAAGGTACAAGTCAGGCCACACCTAGATTATAATGAACAGTATGCGTGCCCTAAGGAAAGACATTCTTGTGTTGGAGACAGGCCAGGGAAGGTTCACTCGGCTGATCCTGGAGATGGGGGATTTTCCAATGAGAAGAGGTAGAGTAGATTGCCCTTAAACCTAATGGGAGTTTGAAGAATGGGAATGAAATTGAATGAAACATCCAGGATTCTGAGGGGCTTTGACAGGGTGGATGCCGTGAAGTTAGAAACTCGAACAGTACAGCAGAGTATTAGGCCCTTCGGCCCACCATGGCTGTGCTGACCATGATGCTATTCTAAACTAATCCCATCTGCCTGCACATGGGCGATATCCCTCTATTCTCTGCCTGTTCATGTTTCTGTCTAAATGCCCTTCAAATGTTTGCTCTTGTTGCCACCTCTCCTACCTCCTGAGCAGCATCTACCCTCTTGGTAAAGACAACTGGCCTCATTTATCTCACATCAAACCTCTCACTCTCACCTTAAACCGATGCGCCCTAGTATTTGATATTTCTACATTGGAAGGAGGATTCCAACTATCCACACTATTCACGCCTTTCCTAATGCTATATACCTGGACCAGGTCACCCCTCAGTCTCCGATACTCACGCAAAACAATCCAACTGCATCCAACCTCCTCACAGTAAACACATTCACATCTAGGCAATATTCTGCCAACCCTCTGTTGCACGCTCCCCAAAGCCTCCACATCCTTCCTGTGGTGTGTCAACGAGAACGACACGCAACCTTCCAAACATGGCCGAATGAAGTTTCATTCAGTCACAACATGACATGCAAACGTCTGTACTCAATACTGTGACCAATGAAGGGAAACCTACCATAGTCCTCCTTTATCACCACATCCGACTGTGTTGTTATTTTGAGGGAGTTATGGATTTGCTTCCAATATCTCTCTGTTTATCAATGTTTCCAACTAGTCAATTAGTATACTTCTCTCTTCCATTTGGCTTCATAAATGCATCACTTCACACCTGTCCTGATGTAATTCAATTTGCCACATCTCTGTCCAGCGTTCCAGCTGATCTCCATACTGCTGCAACCTTGAACACTCTTCCTCACTATCCACAATTCCCCTAACTATCCCTAATCATTACATGCCTTTCCAAATGTCGTCTGCAACATTTCCACTCAAACTGCTGACCTTTTCATCTGAATCACAGATATAAATTACACACAGACATCACAGCACTGATCCTTGTGAAACAGCATTGGCCACAGATGTCCAATCAGAAATTGACCACTCCACATGCCTCGGTCTACTATCACCAACAAAGTATTGCATCCAATTTACCAACGAGCATGGGTTGTGATTTGATCTTCCAGATCCCCCTTGCTATTTGGAAGCTGTCCATTCAAAACGACTCTATATTTTGATTCCCAGATTAAATTGGCTGTCTCACAAATGCAGTGACTGCGTCCTTTCTTCACAACAAAACGGGACCTTGTTTGGTTTTTTTGCTGATCCTGCCTAAATCCCTACAATCCCTCAATAATCACATTGCTGTCATGATCATTCTGCAGCCACACCTCCACAATAACTGTTCGATCATATCTGTTCCCCATCAGTTAATGCTGTCATTCCATCTGCCTTGTTGCAAATGCATGGCGCGTGTCACCGACAGAGGGCCTTTGAGGGATGGCTAGAGGCCACAGAGTGGGAGAGATGTTTGGGGGCGTGACAATGTTGCAGGGTTAAACATAGTTACATTTGCTACAGAAAGTTCGCAGGAGAAAACATTTTATTGTTTGGAGGAAGTTAGAGAGTTAAAGCGTCTTTGATTAGATTCCAGAGATAGGGATGTGTGTAGGGTTGTGGATCGTTATATGGACTATGTTGATCAGGGTGTAGAAACATTCACAGGATTCCAGGATGTCGTACACTTAACAACAGTTGTGAGATCTGGAGAATATCACAGTGATAGAGAGGATGGCATGGACTGGAGAATATTACAGGGAAAGGGTGGGTAGTATGGACTGGAGAATGTTGCAAGCACATGGAAGATGATATAAGCTGGAGTTTGTTGCAGCAATAGAGAGGAGTATATGGACTGGAGGATGTTGCACGGACAGGGATGAAGTTGTAGACTGGATACAGTTAGAAGGAGAGATGAATTTATGCACTGGAAGGGATGTCAGAGAGAGTGAGTGGTGTGCATGCTGCAAGATACGACAGGGATAGGGAAGCTTGTAGAGACTGGAGGAGAGAGTGATAGAGAGTCTTGTGAGAGACCAGATTCACTTATGAGCATAGGATGTGCTACAGTAAGCAGAGCCTTTTGCAGATATAAATGAGGATACAATGGCCACAAAGTAGTCACACCTATACATAGGTATATAGGAACTGAAGGAATTGAAGAGATTACATAGACTAGGAGTGTTGCATGCAGTGGAGGAGATTAACCTGATAGGGAAGCTTTTAGAGACTCAACAATGTTTAGAAATAGTGGGAGTTGTAATGGTGAGAGCAGGTTTCAACAATTCGGAGGATATAGACCTGAAGGAGCTTTGACAGATAGCGATGGTACAGTAAAGGGAATTGTAGTGGCTTCCCTTTCATAAGCAATCCAGAAGCACTTAAAATAGCCTGTTTGACATGTGCGTTATCACTCAACCATTCATCAGACAGCGCTGCAAATATTTCACTGGCTCTGCCTACCAGCTTAGACTGAACTAGCATTACCCAGAAGACCTCGGGCCACTCTACCTGTCTTTGCAATTTTTCAAATGAAATACAGAGTTCCTTGACAGTAGAGTCACAGGTAGTTAGGATAGCGAAGAAGGCGCTTGGTATACATTCCTTTATTGGTCAGAGTATTGAGTACAGGAGTTGGGAGGTCATGTTGCGGCTGTACAAGACAGTGGTTAGGCCACTTTTGGAATGCTGCATGCAACTCTGTTCTACTTCCGATCGGAAGGATTTTGTGAACTTGAAAGGGTCCAGAAAGGATTTATAACAACGTTGCCAGGGATGAGCTATAGGGAGAGTTTGAACAGGTGATGGTTGTTTTTCCTGGAGAGTCGGAGGCTGAGGGTGACCTTATAGAGGTTAAAAAAATCAAGAGGGGCATGGATAGGGTAAATAGACAAAGTCTTTCTCCTTGGGTGTGCGAGTCCAGAATTATAGGGCTTGGTTTAGAGTGAGAGTAGAAAGATATAAAAGATAAAAAGGGGCAACTTTTTCACGCAGAGGATAGTACATATATGGAATGAGCTGCCAGAGGAAGTGGTGGAGGCTAGTACAACTGCAACAGTTAAAAGGCATCTGGATGGGTATATGAATAGGAAAGGTTTAGAGGTAGATGGGCCGGGTGCTAGCAGGTGGGACTACATTGGGTTGGGATATCTGATCTGCAGAATGGGACCATGAATGGGTTGTGGAATCTGGAGGATGTTATGATTTGAACCACAGGTAATGTTTGATTGGATCTTTCAGCCAATCTTACAGATGGTACAATTGCAACATTTAAGAAGCATTTGGATGGATATATGAATAGAAAGGGTTAGGAGGGAGATAGGCCAGGTACTGGCAGGTGGGACTAGATTGGGTTGGAATGTCCTGTCGGCAAGGCCGGGTTGGAATGAAGGGCCTGTTTCTATGCTGTACATCTCTATGACTGTAAGATCAGCTGAATGGTCCAATCAAAAATTACCTGTGGTTCAAATCATAATATCCTCCAGGTTCCACAAGCCATACCCTGTCCCATCCTGCAGGTTCAATGAATCCCGGAACCTCTAACCTTCTGCAAGTCCCACGTCCCTTCCGACATTTGTACCATCCTCCAGGGTCTGCAGCCCTTCATACCTCGTAACATTTCCCAGACTGTCCAACTCGTCCTTCCTCTGCAATGTTCCCCAGAAGAGCACTGGAGGATGGTGGGGGTTACAGAGATATGGAGGGACATCAGGACTGGAGGAATTTGCAGACATTATGAATATATGGACTTGAGGAGGTTTCACAGTTTATGAGTGTTGTAGGGACTGGAGGAACTTACAAAGATAGGGATAGTTTTAGATTGGAGGATTCTGCAGAAAACCTTTACGTGGTGAAAGGCAGGATTCTTAGCCGCGTGCAGGAACAAAGGGAACCTGTGTCCCTCAGGTTCCCACCCAAGTTGACAGGCTGTTAAGAAGGCGGATGGTGTGTTGGCTTTCATTAGCAGGGGGATTGAATTTAAGAGATGTGAGATTTTGCTGCAGCTCTACAGAGCCCCAGTTAGACCACACTTCGAATCTTGTGTACAGTTCTGTTCACTTCATTATAGGGAGGACGTGGAAGCTTTAAAGACAGTGCAGAGGAGATTGAGCAGGATGCTGCCTAGACTGGAGGGCATGCCCATAGAAGGTAGGTTGTGGAAGCTAGGGCTTTTCTGATCACAGCGAAGGAGGAAGAATGGTGACTTGATAGAGGTGTACAAGGGAATGAGAGACATAGATAGAGTGGATAACCAGAGACTACTTCCCATGGCGAAATGGCTATCACAAGGGGACATAAGTTTAAGGTAATTGGAGGAAGGTTTAGCTTAGATATCAGAGGGGTATGGGCCAGGTGCTGGCAGGTAGGACTAGATTGAGTTGGGATATCCTGTCGGCATGAAAGGGACTGGTACGTTATTTACACAGAGTGTGGTGGGTGCGTGGAATGGACTGCCAGCCATGGTAGTAGATTCAGACACATTACAGACATTTAAGCAACTCTTGGATAGGCACATCAATGATAGTCAAATGTAAGGTATGTAGATTAGTTTAGTCTTCAGATTAGGATAAAAGGTCAGCACAATATTGAGGACTGAAGGGCTTGTACTGGAATGTGCTATTCCATTTTCTAAATAGCAAGGGTTATGATGGCAGCGAGAGGTTCCAAGAAGCGGGAGAGGATGCGATCTGAATGAAGAGATACAAATAAAAGGCGTTGTAAAAGTTGTATGAGGTAATAGAGACACCAATGGCCTGATCTGGAGCAGATGACCCAGACTGGGAGGGGTGTGGGTACTGCTGGTGGTTTCACAGGGAGTGAGGACCATAGAGCGACAGGAGGTTACAGAAATGTGGAGAGCTACAGGGCCTACAGGAGTTCACGGAGATGGGGAGGTTGGGAGGAATGGATCAGTTTATAGGGCTAAGGATATTGGTAGGATGGGATGTTTTACACAGACAGGAATGTTTCAGGTGAATAGAGCGAATTACAGAGAAAACGTGGGTTGTACAGATTGGAAAAACAAATAGACATATGGAGGGTAATACAGGCATGGTGAACATTTAGTGAAACGTCAATATTCGCAATGTCTGGGACAATCACACTGACAACAGTGATATTGGAAGAGGAGTTCAGAGAATTTTTTTCAGTGTTTCTTAGAATAACACATTGTGCAACTGGCGAGGGACATAACTGTCTCAGAGAGACTGTTGTGTGATAAAACTTAGTGAATGAGTACTGTCACCTGGAGAGATCCTCTGGGAAATTGTGATAAAGTGCAGTTTAAAGAAATATAAAGTTTTAAAGTGAATCACAGAAGGGACAAGCTACAACTTGAAACAAAAACATCCAATGACATGAGTTTGAGAGGAGAACTGACCAAGGTAAACAGGCTAAACAGACTGAAGCATGTGTCTGTAAATGAACAGTGGAAAACATTTGAAGGAACAGTGTAAAATACTCAACAAAAGGACATTCCACTGAAACAGACAAAAACTCAGCAAGAAATCCCCACCAGTCCCTCACTCAGGACAAAATTGATCATATTGGATTATGAGGCTGAGAGGATCACCACAAAGTACTTAAAATCCTGAAGTGAGAGAGAGTTTTAGAGTAAGGTTAAAGGGATTGCAATGGGGCTGCTCGCAGGAAGAGGGCAGTGGGAAGGGGAATCGTTGTCAAGGTTCATTGACACAATAGGAACATGGAGAGGTGAAGGTGCTGGAGGTGGTGAGAGTGTTACAGAGAGTGGTCAGGGCCTGAACGGTGTTACAAAGCCAGTACGGATTGCTGCAGCTGGAGGGGTTTGCAGAGGTAGGGAGGGACATTTGTATTTTTAATTGTTCATTCATGGGATGTGGGTGTCACTGCCTGGACTAGCATTCTTTGACCCCGTGCTAATTACCCAGAGATTGTTGGGGCCCTGGTGGATAAATATAATACTTTGCTGGACACAGGAGAAGTGCTGAATGACTGGAGGATCGCTAATGTGGTTCCTTTGTTCAAGAAGGGCAGCAGGGATAGGCCAGGTAATTACAGAGCAGATAGTCTGACAGCAGGGGGAGGGAAATTATTGGAAACAATTGTGAGGATGAATCAACACTTCCAAAGGTAAGGATCAACTCGGTTTAGTCATCACGGATTTGGCAGAGGGAGATACTGTCTGAGGAATTCAGTTCAGTTTTTTTGAAATGGTGCTTAAGTATATTGATGAGGGCAGTGCAGATGATGTGGTTTACATGGACTTGACTAAGTCCTTAAACAAGATCCAACACGGAAGGCTGGTCCAAAAGGACTGGGTTCCAAGGCAAGTTGGCAGATTGCATGCAAAATTGGTGGATAGAATATTTGCACCAGCGGATGTACCACGGGGATCTGTGCAGGAACCATTGAACATTAATAACTCGGATGTGAAAGCAGAAGGTATCATTAGTCGGTTTGCAGATGACATGAAAGGTGAGGGTGTTGTTCACAGTGAGGAGGATGGTCTCCGTCTGCTGTCCGATGTCGATCGGATGATAATCTAAGCAGAGTTTAGTTCTGATCGAAGTGAGGGAATACTCTGTGGGAGGTACGATAAGAGAAGGACAAACATAATAAACAGTAGGTCCTTGCAGAGTACTGAGGAATACAGGGACCTTGGTGGACAAGTCCATAGATCCCTGAAGGTGTCAGCACAGGAAGTCAGGGTGGGAAAGGCACCTCAACTGGGAGCAGGAGAGGGACCCATATCCTGGTGGGGTGAATTGCTAGAGCTGCTTGAGAGGATATAACCCAGTCTGGCAGGGTGTTGGACCTTAAATAAACGTAAGGCCAGAAAGAAGATTGAGGCTGGTACACGAGTTAAAGACAGCAATTTCAGCAGACAAGGCAGGCAAGAACATAGCAGGGAATGGGGGAAAACTGATGATTAAACTGCATTTATTTCAATGCAAGGGGCCAGACAGCTAAAGAAGATGAACTCAAGGCATGGATTGGAACATGGGACTGGGATTCACAGATTACAGATTATTTCACAGATTACTTACAGTGTGGAAACAGGCCCTTCGGCCCAACAAGTCCACACCGCCCCGCCGAAGCGCAACACACCCATACCCCTACATCTACATCTACCCCTTACCTAACACTACGGGCAATTTAGCATAGCCAATTCACCTGACCTGCACATTTTTGGACTGTGGGAGGAAACCGGAGCACCCGGAGGAAACCCACGCAGACACGGGGAGAACGTGCAAACTCCGCACAGTCCGTCGCCTGAGGCGGGAATTGAACCCAGGTCTCAGGCGCTGTGAGGCAGCAGTGCTAACCACTGTGCCACCGTGCCGCCCACGGGATATTATAGTTATTACAGAAACACACCTGAGGGAGGGGCAAGACTGGCAGTTCATTGTAAACAAGGTGGAGATGCTACAGGAAGGCGAGGCAAGAGAGGACGTGTGGTGGTGGGTTTTGATTGCATGAATCATCACAGCAGTACTTAAAAAGGATATTCCTTTGGGATCGCCCAGTGAAGCTATGTTAGTGGAACAGAGAAATAAGAATGGGTCATCACTCTGACACGATCGGACTGCTGACCCTGAATAATCTGTGGCAGACTGAGGAACAAATATGTCGGGGCATCTTAAATATCAACCATAATAATAGGGCTGTTATGGTACAGTTTTTGAACTTTCCAAACCTAGACTGGGAGTGCCAGTGTTCAGTGTTTGCAAGGGAGGAATTTGATAATTGTGGTCCAGAAAACTCCCAAACAATATGTAAATGGCCTGGAAAGAGAAAGGGGCAAAACCTGACCTCCCTTTGGGAATTAAGGTAGGGAGAGGGACTGAGATGTGAGTGGGAAAGCATTTTGCCAAAGTGACCACAGTTCTAGTAGTTTGAAAACTGCTTTGGAAAAGGACAGGCCTGGTCCACAAGTGCAAGTTATAAAATGGAGCCTGACCAATCTTGATCGTATTAGCCAGGAACTTTCAAAATGTGATTGGGGAAGGGAATTATTTACAGGGAAAGGGAAGTTTGGCAAGTGAGAATATTTTAAAAGTGAGATAAACTGATCGATCAGCGCCAGCATTTTCCTGTTTGTGAGCAGGTTAATGCTGACAGCATTCAGAAACACTGGCTGTCTATTGAGGGTCTGGTCAAGGAAAAGGGGGCACACGTCAGGTATAGCCAGCTGGATCAAGGGAATCCCTGAGGATATACAGGGGCTGTAGGAATACCTTTGAGTAGAAAACAGGAATGGAGAAAGGCTAAATGAAATAGCTTCAGCAGAGAAGGAAAGGGGAATCCAAAAGTGATTGTATCAGTATATTAAGAGTGCATAAGTAACTCAGGACAAACTAGTGTCCGTTAAAGATCAATGAGGCCATCGATGTTTGGAACTGCAGGATATTTGCTAAGATCCTAAACATTTTTTTCACTCCAGAACTTACTGTGGAGAAAGACTGGGGAACTCAGGGAACAAGAGTAATACGTTAGACCACAATTGGAGTTCTCTGCAATTCTCTGCTACAGGAAGGATGTCGCGAAACTTGAAAGGGCTCAGAAAAGATTAACAAGATTTTGCCCGGGTTGTTGCTGAATAAGCTGGGGTTACTGTCACTGGAGAATCGGAGACTGAGGGGTGACCTTACAGAGGTTTATATAAACATGAGGGGTATGGATAGGGTAAACATTCAAGGCCTTTTCCCAGAAGTTGGGGAGTCCAAAACTAGAGGGCATAAGTTTAAGGTTAGAGGTGAATGGTTTACAGAGGGACTAAAGGAACAGCTTCTTCACACATATGGTGATGTGTGTATGGAATGAGCTGAGAGAGAAAGTAATGGAGAATGATACAATTACAACATTTAAAAGGTATCTGGATGGGCATCTGAATAGTAAGGGTGTAGACGTATATGGGAAAAATGCTGGAAAAGGGAATGCATTTATTTAGATCTTCTGGTAAGCCTGGACGAGTTGGGGACCGAAGGGTCTGTTTCTATGCCGTATATCTCTATGACTTGAAAAGAGTGCATGTTATAGAAGAGGTGGTGCTGGGGGTTTTAAAATACAAAGCTATGGTAAGTTCCAGAACCTGATTAAGTGTATCACAGGACACTGTGGGATGCTGGGGAAGAAATTGTGGAGCCCCTACCAAAGGTATGTGTACTACTGACAGCCATGTGTGATGGGCTGGCAGGCTGGAGGGTGGCATCTTGGACAGTGAATTATGTTTTCTGAGATTACAAAGGGATCTCGATGAAGGGAGTGAATGGGCTGAAAAACTAGAGATGGAATTCAATCGGAGTAAATACGAGGTAATGCATTTTGTAAAACAAACAAGGGTAGAGCTTATACAATTAATGTTCGGGCCTCGGTTAGTGTTTTCGAGCAGACGGTCCTCCGGGTTCAGGTACATAATTCTTGAAGCTTGCATCACAGGATGGATAAGACAGTGCTTGGCATGCCTGACTATGGCTCAGTCCATTGAGTGGAGGATTTGGGACGTCATGTTGAGATTGTACAGACATTTGCGAGGCCTGTTCTGCAATACTCTGTCCAGTTCCTGTCACCCAGTTAACAGGGAGGATATTATTAAGCTGCAGGGCATTCAGAAGAGATTTACCAGGATATTGCTGGGTTTGGAAGGCTTGAGTTCGGAAAAATGGCTGGATAGGCTGAGTCTTTTTTCACTGGAGCCTGGAGGTTGAGACATGATGCTATAAAGGTTTATGAAAAAAAAAGATTTATAGATCAATTTTATGGTAGTTGCCTTTTCCTCAGAATGGGGGAGTCTCAAGAGGAGGGGCCACATTTTTAAGGTTAGAGGAGAGAGATGTTCAAAAAAAAGATATGGGGCAATTTGCTACACAGAGGGTGGTTTGAGTGTGGAATGACCTTCCTGAGAAAGGGGTTGATGTGGGTACAATTACAACGTTTAAAAGATATTTGGATAAACAGGTGAATAGGGAAGGGTTGGAGTGATATGGGCCAGCAACAGGCAGCTGGGAAGAGTTTAGTTTTAGATTATGGTGGGTATCAACTGAAGGGTCAGTTTCCATGCTGTATGGCTCTATGACAAGAATATGGTTTGATTCCATTATTGAAGAAAGAATCAGGGCTGGGTCCACTGATGGGCATCATCTACATAAACAATTTGGTTGAAAATATAGGAGTGATTGTGCGAAAGTGTGTTGATGATCAAATGAATGGTGCCGTGGGCAGTAAATACGGTTATCAAAGGGGATCTTGACCAACTGGGCCAGTGGACCAAGGAATGAAAGATGGAGTTTAATTCAGGTGTTGGATTTTGTTAAGACAAACCAGGGAGGACTAATATAGTTAATAGAAGGGCTCTGGCCAAGGTTGTTGAACAGAGAGAGAGAGAGAGAGACCAGGGGGTGCAAGTTACATTTTTCCTCGGAAGTGGCATCACAGGTGGACAGGGTGGGGAAAGCGACATTTGGCACATTTGCCAACATTGGCCACCACTTTGTTACATACGTTGGAGATATTTGTAACATTGCCCTAAATTTTTCCCTTGGGCAGAGGCCACGGGGTAACCCTAAGAATGGTGAATAACCAAGGGTAGGTGAGTCCAAAACTATAGGATATAAACAGGAGGTGAGAGACCAAGGATTTAAAGAGAGAGCTGAGGGGGATCATTATCTAGAGAGGATGATGCATAGACGGAACAGACTGCCTCAGGCACATGGGAGAAACAAGAACAATTACAGCATGGAAAAGACATTTGGGCAGGTACATGGAGAGGAGAAGGATTGAAGAGATAAGGGCCAAAGGCAGGCAAATGAGACTCATTCAGTTTCGGTAACATGGGCAGCATTGAGGAGTTGGACCACAGGTTCCCTTTCCATGCTGTATCACTCTGTATCCAGTTAAAGAGGATTAGTGTACCAAAATAAGGCATGTTGTAGACACTGAAGCAAGTTACAGTGATGGGTATGGTAGTCTGGAATGCAGTACATTTCAAATATGGGGAGGGACTATCGGGAAGGGAGGAGGTTACAGGGACAGGGACTATTGTAGGAGTTAAAAATGACTGAAGACACTGGTGCACAAGCCATGCCACAGATACAGTGTTGCAGAGTAGTGAGTCTTAGTACAGTGTTGGAGGGAGAACACAGAACAGAAAGATCCCAGGCAGCATTCCGAACCTCTCGTTGGAGGCCTACTCTCCCATCTGTTGTCCGAATGCTCACTGAGACAACACAGGCCTGGATTGATAACTATGACCTCCCGATGCTGTCTCAGTGCACCATAAGTTAAAGTAGATGTGGTGATGGAGCATGGGGTGTGTCTATACTGTGCTCCCCATCCAGCACTGTATCTATATCATGTCTTGTTAGCGATGTTTGGAGCCCTCTCATTGCTCTCTGCTCTGTGCACTGTGAGTGATCTTACCTCACTGCAGGATTTATTGAAGGCTCCAGATTTCCCTTCCCTTTGAAGATGGTTGGTCAGCCAGAGAGACAATGAGGTGATGGATGAGACACACAGCAGTTGGGAAGTCTATTGAGTCAGCAACGTCCTGAGTACCTACAGGAAGAGATAGACAGAATGGGAAATTAGACTGATGCAATGAGGGTTACACAAGGAGAATGGAAATGAGCCCCACAGATATCTGGAAAATCCCAAACTCCATCCCTGGCCTGTAGTGTTGCGTCTCTCTGGAGTGGAGAATTCTGTTAGCTCGGGATCTGGAGCAGCTGCAAGAGCGGGAGGCGCTGACAGAGGCAGCAATTAGACCCACACAGTGAGGGATACCACATGGAGAGAGACTGAGTGATATCACTGGAGTGCTGGAATACTTCAAGATCACACAATCATGTTGGAAGAATGGGATTAGCTTCATGTGTCAGTGCTCAGGGATGAGCAACCAGTGAGCAGGTGAAGTGGTGACATAGTAACATTATTGTTAGGGCATTTGTCCAAAACCTCAGCTAATGCTCTGGGGCGGCAGGTTTGAATCCCATCATAAGATATGATGGAATTTAAAAATCAATAATTTTAAAAATAGCAATTAACAATCCATAAACAAATATGAAACCATTGCTGATGTACAAAAGTCACAATCCCTTAGATTAGGTTCCCTACAGTGTGGAAACAGGTCTTTCCGCCCAAGAGTAACCCACTCAGACCCATCACCCTCGACCTAATACACCTAGCATTATGGGCAATGTAGCATGGCCAATTCACCTGACCTGCGCGTCTTTGGACTGTGGGAGGAAACCGGAGCATCCGAGGGCAATTCATGCAGACACGTGGAGAATGTCCAAACTCCACACAGTCGTCCATGGCTGGAATCGAACCTGGGACCCTGGCGTTGTGAGGCATGAGTGCTAACCACTGAGCCACCGTGCCGCCCACTTGTCCTTTCGACAATGAGATCTGATCATCCTCAAGTGGTCTGCACGACATACCCACAGCAAAGTGTTTGCCTCTCAATTGCCCTCCGAAATGGCCGAGCAAGCTACTCAGCTCATGGGCAGCTAGGGCTGGGCAATAAAGGCTGGTCAGCCAGACACATCCACATCCCCTACCTGATTTATAAAAAAATCCAATAGGATGGGCCCACTGGAACCGTGCTGGGACCGGTTTCCTGGCCAATCATGGCAGTAGGTTTATGGACAGGGCTTTAAACTGACAGAGAGGATGCAGGGACAGGGTTCAGGTGAAAGGAGCTTTCCAAATCCAGAGAGAAAAGGTGAAGTATGGGAGCAACATGAGAATGTGTCTGAAGGCAATCAGAAAGGAACAGGATGGGACAGAGTTTAACTAAAACTGTACATCAGTGAATAGGTTTGTGACAGGAAATTGTGGGAAAGAGTAAATTATGATTTATTTTGAATGGACGAAGTCTTATCAATGAGGTAGATGGATTTCTGACACTGAGATAAAAAAGATTTAGACACCAGAGAGACGTGGTTACAGGGTGAACAAAAGTTGGACAAAACTATTCAATGGATCACAACCTTGCAGAAACTCAGGCAAAATGGGTAGCAAAAACAATAATGGATAAAAAAGGCATCACAGAGAAAGCATTTGGTCTCAGATCATGAAGTAGAGTCAGTCTGAATGTAAATTCTGGCTACTATTTGCCAAGGACACAAGCAGCAGAACAGTATTAGCCACCGAACGGCATTCCATTGCGCATCACTGCATTACATGGAACTCACTGGAATTTTTTTAACAACACATTGTGATAATTTTGGGAAACTTCAATATTCACATAATCTGGGACAGTCACACTGACAACAATGACATTGGAAGAGTTCAGAGAATTTTTTTTCAGTGTTTCTTTGAATAACAAATTGTGCAACTGGCTAGGGAAGTAACAATCTCAGAGCGACCGTTGTGTGATGAAACTTAGTGAATGAGTAACGTCACCTGGAGAAATCCTCATGGAAATTGTGATAAAGTGCAGTTTAAAGAAATATAAAGTTTTAAAGTGAATCACAGAAAGGACAAGCTACAACTAGAAACAAAAATAGCCAATGACATGAGTTTGACAGGAGAACTGACCAAGATAAATAGGCTAAACAGACTGAAACATGTGCCTGTAAATGAACAGTGGAAAACATTTGAAGGAATAGTGTAAAACACTCAACAAAAGGACATTCCATTGAAACAGACAAATCCTCAGCAAGAAATCCCCATCGGTCCCTCACTCAAGTAAAAAGGATCATATTAGATTATCGGGCTTGGAGAATCACCAAAAAGTACTTAAAATCCTGAAGTGAGAGAATGTTTTAGGAGTAAGTTTTAAAGGGATTTCAAAGGGTCTGCTCGCAGGAGGAGGTCAGATGGAAGAGGGAATAATTGTCAAGGTTTTATGTCACAAAAGGAACTGGGAGAGCTGAAGATGCTGAAGGTGGTGAGAGTGTTACACACAGTGGTCAGGGTCTGAACGGTGTTACAAAGCCAGTACAGATTGCTGCAGCTGGAGGGGTTTGCAGAGGTAGGGAGGGACATAGCTATTTTTATTTATTCATTCATGGGATGAGGATGTCGCTGATTGGATCAACATTCTTTGCCCCACTGCTAATTACCCAGAGTATAGCACAGAGTCAGCCATATTGCTGTGGGTCTGGTGTCACGTGCAGGCCAGAGCAGGTTAGAATGTCAGATGTTCTTCTCTAAAGGAAGTAAATGAACCAGATGAGTACTTCCTACTGGTCAACAATGCTTTTATGGTGACCTCACCAATGTCCTGTACAGCCACAACATGACGTCCCAACTTTTATTCTCAATGCTCTGACCAAAGAAGGTAACCATCCCAAACGCCTGCTTCACCAACCTGTCTGCCTGTGACACCACTTTCAAAGAACTGTCGACCTGCATCCCTGGGTCTCTGACTGACAACACTACCCAGGGCCCAAACATTAACTGTACAGGTCCCACCCTGGTGTGTGTCACCAAAATGCCCTATCCTCTACCAAGTTACTCCTTAACCCTTATTGAAACTTGTGTAAAGGCTTCTGATAATTCGTATAAACCGTATCCTCGGTACAGCCACTCATTCACCTCTATCTACTCTGCCATTTATATTCTCACCAATAAAAATACAATCCAACAGGCTCAAAACCACATTGTCTTTTTATTAAATGTGTTTCTAAGGGTCCAGTTATTGTATATTGACATATCATTTCAAACATATTTCAGCTCCCGACCTACTGTCAGGCTGACACTGTTTGGTTTCAGACTGGCAGCAGAAAGGGTTATGGGAGTTCGTGTTTCTCAGTCTGAAAAAAGTAGCTTACAGGTTCAACAGGTAATGGAGGCTTTGGAATTAAGGAGGGTCATGGTGACTGAAGGACATTATGGAGATAGGGAATGATGTGGGGCCTGAAAGGGGCCAAAGAGATCTGCAGGGCTGTTGGGCCTGAAGGAGGTTGCACAGATCAGGAGGATCGTGGGGATTGAAGGAGGTTACTCTGAACGGGAGGGTCGTTGGGTCAGGATGAGATTATGGAGATAGGGAGGGCCGTGGGGCCTTTTGGAGGTTATGGAGTTAGGGAGGTTTGTGGGGAATGATTCAGGTTACGTGGATAGGAAGAGTCGTGGGGACTGAAGGAGTTATTGGAGATAGGGAGGGCTGTGCGGACTGAAGGAGGTTATATAGATAGTAAGTTTATAGAGATGCACACTGACTACTGGCATTTAGTGATGCAGCGGGCTGTAGTAACTGGGACGGGGCTGCTCTGACTGAGATAGGGAGGGTTGTGGAAGATGGAACAGCTGACAGATACAGGGCAGGTTTTAGGAATGGGAGCACTTTACAGGGATTTGGAGGAATGCAGGGATGGGACGTGGTTACAATCACAGGGAAGATTTTGGGAACTTGATCTGAGACTGGTACGGCTGAGAACAGAAGTGAATCAAACAGTCAGGACAGGCAGGGACAAGGTATGATTAATAAATTAAGCTGCATTTATTTCAATGCAAGGGCCTAACAGGGAAGGCAGATTAACTCAGGGTATGGTTAGGAGCATGGGACTAGGATATTATAGCAATTACAGAAGCATGGCTCAGGGATGGGCAGGACTGGCAGCTTAATGTTCCAGGATACAAATGCTACAGGAAGGATAGAAAGGGAGGCAAGAGAGGAGGGGGAGTGGCATTTTTGATAAGGGATAGCATTAAAGCTGTGCTGAGGGAGGATATTCCCAGAAATACATCCAGGAAAGTTATTTGAGTGGAAGTGAGAAATAAGAAAGGGATGATCACCTTATTAGGATTGTATTCGAGACCCCCCCCCCAATAGTCAAAGGGAAATTGTCAAACAAACTTGTAAGGAGATCTCAGCTATCTGTAAGAATAATAGGGTAGGTATGGTAGGGGATTTTAACTTTCCAAACATTGACTGGGACTGCCATAATTTTAAAGGTTTAGATGGAGAGGAATTTGTTAAGTGTGTACAAGACAATTTTCTGATTCAGTATGTGGATGTACCTACTAGAGAAGGTGCAAAACTTGACCTACTCTTCAGAAATAAGGCAGGGCAGGTGACTGAGGTGTCAGTGGGGGAGCACTTTGGGGACAGCGACCATAATTCTATTAGATTTAAAATAGTGATGGAAAAGGATAGACCAGATCTAAAAGTTGATGTTCTAAATTGGAGAAAGGCCAATTTTGACGGTATTAAGCAAGAATTTTTGAAAGCCGATTGGAGGTAGATGTTCGAAGGTAAAGGGACGGCTGGAAAATGGGAAGCCTTCAGAAATGAGATAACAAGAGTCCAGAGAAAGTATATTCCTGTCAGGGTGAAAGGGAAGGCTGGTAAGTATAGGGAATCCAGGATGATTAAAGAAATTGAATGTTTGGTTCAGAAAAAGAAGGAAGCATATGTCAAGTATAGACAGGAGAGATCGAGTGAATCCTTAGAAGAGTATAAAGGAAGTAGGAGTATGCTTAAGAGGGAAATCAGGAGGGCAAACGTGGACATGAGATAGGCCTGACAAATAAAATTAAGGAGAATGCAAAGGGTTTTTTACAAATATATTAAGGAAAAAAAGGGGAACTCGGGAGAGAATAGGACCCCACAAAGATCAGCAAGGCGGCATTTGTGTGGAGCCACAGAAAATGGGGGAGATACTAAATGAATATTTTCCATCAGTATTTACCGTGGAAAAGCATATGGAAGATATAGACTGTAGAGAAAGAGATGTTGACATCTTGCAAAACGTCCAGATTACAGAGGAGGAAGTGCTGGATGTCCTGAAATGGTTAAAGGTGAACAAATCCCCAGGAACTGATCAGGTGTACCCGAGAACTCTGTGGGAAGCTAGAGAAGTGATTGTTGGGCCTCTTGCTGAGATATTTGTATCATCAATAGTCACAGGTGAGGTGCCAGAAGACTGGAGTTTGGCAAAAGTGGTGCCACTGTTTAAGAAGGGTGGTAAAGAGAAGCCAGGGAACTATAGACCGGTCAGCCTGACCTCGGCGGTGGGCAAGTTGTTGGAGGGAATCCTGAGGGACAGGATGTACATGTATTTGGAAAGGCAAGGACATGATTATGGATAGTCAACATGGCTTTGTGCGTGGGAGATCATGTCTCATAAACTTGATTGAGTTTTTTGAAGAAGTAACAAAGAAGATTGAGGAGGGCAGAGTGATAGGTGTAATCTATATGGACTTCAGTAAGGCGTTCCACAAGGTTCCCCATGGGAGACTGATTAGCAAGGTTAGAACTCATGGAACACAGGGAGATCTAGCCATTTGGATACAGAACTGGCTCGAAGGTAAAAGACAGAGGGTGGAGGAGGAGGGTTCTTTTTCAGACTGGAGGCCTATGACCAGTGGAGTGCCACAAGGATCGTTGTTGGGTCCTCTACTTTTTGTCGTTTACATAAATGATTTGGATGTAAGCAGAAGACGTACAGTTAGTAAGTTTGCAGATGACACCAAAATTGGAGGAGGTGGAGTGGACAGCGAAGAATGTTCCCTCAGATTACAACAGGATCTGAACCAGCTGAGCCAATGGGCTGAGAGCTCGCAGATGGAGTTAAGTTCAGATAAATGCGAGGTGCTGCATTTTGGGAAAGCAAATCTTAGCAGGACTTATACACTTAATGGTAAAGTCCTAGGGAGTGTTGCTGAACAAACAGACCTTGGAGTGCAGGTTCATAGCTCCTTGAATGAGGAGTCGCAGGTAGATAGGATAGTGAAGAAGGTGTTTGGTATGCTTTCCTTTATTGGTCAGAGTGTTGAGTACAGGAGTTGGGAGGTCATGTTGCGCTGTACAGGACATTGTTTCGGCCACTGTTGGAATATTGCGTACAATTTTGGTAGACTTCCTATCGTAAAGGTTTGTAAAACTTGAAATGGTTCAGAAAAGATTGACAAGGATGTTGCCAGGGTTTGAGGATATGAGCTACAGGGAGAGGCTGAACAGGCCGGGGCTATTTTCACTGGAGCGTCGGAGGCTGAGGAGTGACCTTACGGAGGTTTACAAAATTATAAGGGGTATGGATAGGATAAATAGACAAAGTCTTTTCCCTTGGGGTCGGGGAGTCCAGAAATAGAGGGCATAGGTTTATGGTGAGAGGGGAAAGATATAAAAGAGACCCAAGGGGCAACTTTCACACAGAGGGTGGTTCCTGTATGGAATGAGCTGCCAGAGGATGAGGCGGAGGCTGGGACAATTACAGCATTTAAGAGGCATTTGGATGGGTATATGAATGGGAAGGGTTTGGAGGGATATGGGACAGGTGCTGGTAGGTGGGACGAGATTGAGTTTGGACATCTGGTCGGCATGGACGGGTTGGACCGAAGGGTCTGTTTCCGTGCTGTACATCTCTATGACTCTATCACTCAGAGGTTTTAGAAATAAACTGTGGTCGCGTCTGGAGGAGATTAAAGGTATAAAGATTTGTAGTTACCGAAGGAAATTCCATCAATCGGGACCAGCAGAGATTGCAGAGACTGAGTGCGGTTTAGAGACAGGAAGAGTTCATAGTCATCATTAGAAATGCAGAAACTAATTTATGAGAGAAGCAGGGTCACTCTGCTTTGTGCCCAGAGACAAGGAGGAGTCTAACAGCTGGAGGAGGTTACTAAGGTACAGAGCTTTTTTGTTGTCGTGACGGGGAAGGTTACAGAGATCATGAAGGTGTAGGAGTTCAAAAAAGTCACAAAGACAGGGAGGTTTCTCAGGTCTGGAATAGACTACACTGACCAGGATGGCTTAAGGAACTGAAGAGTTGTTTTTCTTCAGTTAAGGAGAGATGTGACAGAACCCAGTACTAAAGGCAATGGCAGAAACTTGGAGAGTTGTACTGATATGAGGAGCTTAAAGGGATAAGCAGGATTGTAGGGGCTGATAGAGATAGGGGAAGTGGTATCGATGAAACAGACAATGGAGAATCTGACAGACAGAGGGAGGGTTCTGTGGAACAGATGAATTTACAGACAAGATAGTGATAATGAAGCCTGAGAATTTTCTCATGTTCCTTGCCCAGCATTGTTCCTACATCATGCCCTCAGGGTCTGAATTAAAGTCCACTAACTCCTCCCTGTGCTGTTTACTGGGAGTGATCTTACCGGCTGCAGGATTTACTGAAGGCTCCAGATCTCCCTCTCCATCTCTCTGGCTGACCAACTGTCTTCAATGTGGTGATGGACGAGACAGGAATTGGGAATTCTCCTGAGTCAGGGACATCAGGAATACCTACAGGAGACAGAGAAGTAGACAGAATGGGAAATTAGACTAATGCAATGAAGGTTACACATGGAGAATGGCACCGTGTCCCACGGAGATCTGGAAATTCCCAGTCTCCATCCATGGCCTGTGCAGTTGCTTCCCTCTGGAGTGGAGAATGCTGTTGGCTCAGGATCTGGAGTAGCTGCAAGAGTGAGAGACTGACAGAGGCAGCAATTAGACCCACACAGTGAGGGATACAACATGGAGAGAGACAGTGATATTAGCAGTGTGCTGGAAGGTGTCAGGATCACACAATGGTATCATCAGAAGTGGTTCTGACCAGTGAGCACTGCTACCAGTACTCAGGGAGAACTGAGCTATTTTATTGGGATAGGCTCCTCTGGTACCAGGATTATGCAGTGTGCTATAAATGGACACAGATGAGGAGGGGGACCGGTCTGAGGTGAATGGAAATTCCCAAGTCCAAAGAGAAAGGTTGAAATATTGGAACACCATCGAGATGTGAATGAAGACCAAAAGAAAGAAACAGTAAGGGACTGAGTTTAATTAAAATATGACATTGTCAAACAGATTTGTGACAGGAAATTATTGGTTAAAATAAAGCAAATGCCATTTCAGTCCCTCACAATTCCTCATACACCACAAGTGACATCACTTCCGCCCGTCACATAATCGCTGATGTCACACACTCAGTGACTTCCACGCCACCCCCCCCCCCCCCACTGCCATGTTTGCCACCACTTCCACCCCCACCAACGCCACTCATCTGCATTCTGCTAACACCACCCCCAGGTCCCAACGTCACATTCCCTGCCCACAGAACCCTGAGGGGAACCCCACCCCTCCTCATGACTCCATCCCCATTCCCCCTAACACCACACCCACTCCAGTTACAGGCTCCGTCGCCTCCCCCAGCTCCACTCCTACGCTTGGTCCCAGCTCCCAGTCCTGCCGGATTTTCACCACTCCCCCTGACCTCCCCCTCACTGAGGACGAATGATCAGTCCTCAGCAAAGGCCTCACCTTTATCCCCCTCCGTCCACACATCAATGAATTTAATACACGCCATGACATCGAACATTTCTTCCACCGCCTCCGCCTCAGAGCTTACTTTTACAATGAAGACTCCCGCCTATTTTCTGAGGACCCCTTTGCCAGCCTCCAATACACTCCATCCACCTGGACACCCCGCGCTGGCCTATTACCTGCCTTCGATTTCTTCATTTCCAACTTCCACCGAGACATTAACTGCCTCACCCTATCTCCCCCCTCCCCCACTCCAACCTCTCACCCTCACAACGTACAGCCCTCCACTTCCTCTGCTCCAATACCGACCTCACCATCAAACCAGCAGATAAATGGGGTGCAGTGGTAGTCTGGTACACTGACCTCGACACCGCTGAAGCCATGATGCCAACTCAAATATACCTCCTCCTACCACCCCCTCTACCATGACCCACCACCCATCACCAAACCGTCATCTCCCAGTCCATACAGAACCTCATCACCTCAGGAGAAGATCTCCCACCCACAGCTTCCAACCTCATTGTCCGGGATCCCCCACTGCTCGGTTCTACCTCCTTCCCAAGATCCACAAGCCTGAACACCCTGGCCGACCTATTGTCTCAGCATGCTCCTACCCCACTGAACTCAGGTCTGCCTACCTCAACATTGTCCTATGCCCCAGTTCAGGAATGACCCACACTCGTTCGAGACACCACTCACACCCTCCACTCCTTCAAGACTTCCGTGTCCCTGTCCCCCAACACCTCATCTTCACAATGGATATCCAATCCCTCTATACCTCCATTCACCATGACCAGGACCTCCAAGCCCTCCGTTTCTTCATCTCCCGACATCCACAACAGTACCCGTCCACCGATACTCTCATTCGTTTGGCTGAACTTGTCCTCACCCTTAACAATTTTTCCTTGAAATCCTCCCACTTCCTCCAGACCAAAGGGGTAGCCATGGGCACCCGTATGGGCCCCAGCTATGCCTGTCTCTTTGTTGGCTACGTAGAACTGTCCATCTTCCCTAGTGACAATGGCACCACTCCCCACGTCTTCCTCCGCAACATTGATGACTGCATTGGCACCACCATGTGTTCCCTCGAGGAGTTTGAGCAATTCATCAACTTCACCAACACATTCCACCCTGACCTTAAATTTACCTGGACCATCTCTGATACCTCTCTCCACTTCCTGGACCTCTCCATCCCCATTAATGACAACCAACTTGACACCGACATTTTTTACAAACCTACCGACTCCCACAGCTCACTAGATTACATATCTTCCCACCCTACTGCCTGCAAAATTCCCAACCCCTATTCCCAATTCCTCCGCCTCTTCCGTACCTGCTCCCAGGATGGCCAGTTCCACCACAGAATGCACCAAATAGCCTCCTTCTTTCGAGAGCGCAATTTCCCTTCCCACATGGAAAAAGATGCTCTCCAACACATCTCGTCCACATCCTGCACCTCCGCCTTCAAACCCCACCCCTCCAACTGTAACAAGGACCAAACGACCCTGGTGCTCACCTTCCACCATACCAACCTTCACATAAACCAAATCATCTGCTGACATTTCCGACACCTCCAAACTTACCCGGCCACCAGGGATATACTTCCCTCCCCACCCCTCTCCACTTTCCACAAAGACCATTCCCTCCGTGACTACCTGGTCAGTTCCACGCCCCAAAATCCCACCCTCCCTTCCTGGCACCTTCTCCTGCCACCGCAGGAATTGCAAAACCTGCGCCCATACCTCCCCCCTCATCACCATCCAAGGCCACAAAGGAACCTTCCACATCCAAAGTTTTACATGCACATCCACCACTATCATTTATTGTATCCTATGCTCCCGATGCGGTCTTGTCTACATTGGGGAGACTGGACACCTCTTAGCAGAGCACTTTAGGGAATATCTCTGGTACACCTGCACCAATCAACCCCCCCGCCCTGTGACCCAACATTTCAACTCCCCCTCCCACTCTGCCGAGGACATGCAGGTCCTGCACTTCCTCCACCACCGCTCCCTCACCACCCGACGCCTGGAGGAAGAACGTCTCACCTTCCGCCTCGGAACACTTCAACCCCAGGGCATCAATGTGGATTTCACCAGTTTCCTCATTTCCCCTTCCCCCATCTCACGCCACCTCCAACCTTCCAGCTCAGCACCGCCCTCATGACCTCTCCTAATAGCCTATCTCCCTTCCCACCTATCCATTCCACCCTCCTCTCTGACCTATTACCCCCATCCCAACCCCCATTCACCTATTGTACTCTATGCTACATTCTCCCCATCCCCACCCCCCTCTCATTTATCTCCTCACTATGCAGGCTCCCGGCCTCTGTTCCTGATGAAGGGCTTTTGCCCGAAACATCAATTTTCCTGCTCCTCGGATGCTGCCTGACCTGCCGTGCTTTTCCAGCACCACTCTAATCTAGACTCTGGTTTCCAGCATCCACAGTCCTTGTTTTTACCTTATTGGAGGAGGAGACGACCGAGATAAGGCGTGTTGTAGACACTGAACCAAGTTACAGAGATAGGGATGGTAGTCTGGAATGCAGTACATTTCAAATATGTGGAGGGACGATTGGGAAGGGAGGAGGTTACAGCGATAGGATCTGTTATAGAAATTAAAAATTATTGAAGACACTGGACCACAAGACATGCCGCAGATACAGTGTTGCAGAGTAGTGAGTTTTAATATAACAGAACTTACATTGGGGTGGTGATTGAGCCAGGGGTGTGTGTGTGTGTGTGTGTGTGTGTGTGTGTGTGTGTGTGTGTGTGTGTGTGTGTGTGTGTGTGTGTGTGTGTGTGTGTGTGTGTGTGTGGTGGTGTGTGTGTGTGTGTGTGGTGTGTGTGTACTGTGCTCCCCTCCAGCACTCTATCTATGTCATGTTGTGTTAACAGATGTTTGGAGCCCTCTCATTGTTCTTTGCTCAGTGCACTGTGGGTGACCTTACCTCACTACAGGAATTATTGAAGGCTCCAGATCTCCTTTCCCTTTGTCTCTCTCTGGCAGACCATCTGCGTTCAATGAGGTGATGGACAATCCACCCCGCAGCTGGGAAGGCTATTGAGTCAGGACCTTCCTGAGTACTGACAGGAGACTGAGAAATGGACAGAATGGGAAATTAAACAGATGCATTGAGAGTTACACATGGAGAATGGCACTGAGTCCCAAAGAGATCTGGAAAATGGAGCGATATTAAGTAATAGTCCCAGATTGCTGGAAGATGTCAGGATCACACAGTCATGTTGGAAGAATGGGTTGAGCTTCATGATGCCCTGGTATCAGTGCTCAGGGATGAGCACCCAGTGAGCAGGTGAAGTAATGGCCTAGTGGTATTATTGCGAGGGAATGTACCCAAAACCTCAGCAAATGTTCAGGGGACACAGGATTGAATCCCGCCATCTGAAAAGGAGACAATTGAAATCAATAATTTTAAAAATAATAATTAACAATCCACAAATAAGTACGAAACCATTACTGATGTACAACAAATCCAAACACTTGTCCTTTAGAGAAGGACATCTGCCCATCCTCACGTGGTCTGCACGACATCCCCACAGCAATTACCCTCTGAAATGGCCGAGCAAGCTACTCAGCTCAAGGGCTTCTGGGACTGGGCAAGAAAGGCTGGTGAGTCAGAGACTCACACATCCCATACCTGTTTTTTAAAAAAATCTATTAGGATGGTCCCCCTGGCACCGTGCTGGGAGCAGTGTCCTGGCCAATCATGTCGGTAGGTTTATGGACAGGGCATTAAACTGACAGAGAGGATGCAGGTGAAAGGAGCTTTCCAAATCCAAAGGAAAAAGGTGAAGCAATGGAACAGCATGGGAATGTGGCTGAAGACAAGCAGAAAGGAACAGGATGGGTCAGAGTTTAACTAAAATTGGTAATCAGCAAATAGATTTGTGACAGAAAATTGTGGAATAGAGTATATTATGTTTTTTTTTAATGGACAACGTTGGTGCAATAAGGTCGATGGATTTGTGACACAGAGATAAAAGAGATTTAGACACCAGGGAGACATGGATACAGGGTGAACAAAAATATTCAGTGGTTCGTAATCTTGTGCAAACTCAGGCAAAATGTGTAACGCTAACAATAATGGATAACAAAGGCATTACAGAGAAAGCATTTGGCCTCAGATCATGAAGTAGAGTCAGTCTGAATGTAAATTCTGGCTACTACTTGCCAAAGACACAAGCAGCAGAACAGTTTTAGTCACTGAACTGCATTCCATTGCTCATCACTGCATTTACCAGGAACTCATTGGAATTTTTTTAACAAAGGCATTGTGATAATTTTGGAAACTTCAATATTCGTATAATCTGGGACAATCACACGGTCAACATTGATATTGGAAGAGGAATTCGGTTAATTTTTTTTTCAGTGTTTCTTTGAAAAACACATTGTGCAACTTTTCAGGAACATAACTATCACAGAGCGACCGTGTAATGAAACTTAGTGAATGAGTGATGTCACCTGGAGAGATCGTCTGCAAAATTGTGATAAAATGCAGTTTAAAGAAATATAAAGTTTTAAAGTGAATCACAGAAAGGACAAGCTACAGCTAGAAACAAAAATAGCCAATTACATGGGTTTGAGAGGAGAACTGACCAAGGTAAGCAGGCTAAACAAACTGAAATATGTGTCTGTAAATGAACAGTGGAAAACATTTGAAGGGACAATGCAAAATATTCAACAAAAGGACGTTCGAATGAAACAGTGAAAAACTCAGCAAGAAATTCCCACTGATCCTTCACTCAGGACAAAAGGGATCATACTAGATTATGAGGCTGAGAAGATCATCAAAAAGTACTTAGAATCCTGAAGTGAGAGAGTGATTTAGGAGTAAATGTTAATGGATTGGAATGGGTCTGCTCGCAGGAGGGGGGCTGGGGGAAGGGGAGCCACGGTCAGGGTTCATTGACACAATAGGAACAGGGAGAGGTGAAGGTGCTGGAGGTGGTGAGAGTGTTACAGAGAGTGGTCAGGGTGTTACAAAGCCAGGACGGATTGCTGCAGCTGGAGGGGTTTGCAAAGGTACGGAGGGACATAGGTATTTTTATATATTCATTCATGGGATGTGGGTGTCACTGCCTTGAACAACGTTCTTTGACCCCTCTGCTAATTACTGAGAGGGTAGCTCAGAGTCAGCCATATTGCTGTGGGTCTGGAGTCACATGTCGGCCAGACCAGGTTAGAATATTTGATGTCCTTCCTTAAAGGAATAAGTGACTAGAGGAGTTCTTCCTCCTGATTAACAATGTTTTAATGGTGGCCCCACCAATGTATTTTACAGCCACAACATGACATCCCAACTCTTACTCTCAATGCTCTCCCCAATGAAGGTAACCGTCCCAAATGCCTGCTTCACCATTCTGTCTACCTGTGGCTTTCAAAGAACTGTGTACCTGGGTCACTGGATCTCTGACTGAAAACCCTACCCAGGGCCCGAACATTAACTGTACAAGTCCCACCCTTGGTTATTTCACCAAAATGGAACACCTCACCTTTATCTAATTAAACTCCATCTGCTATTCTTCAGCCCACTATCCCAGCAGTACTGTTCATCCTGTTGTATCATAGATAACTTACTTCAATTTCCACTTTACCACCAATTTCAGTGTCACCCAAAACAATTACTTACCAGGAAACCAATTCTTCCATCCAAACCATTTATCCAAATGACAGACAACAGTGGACCCACTCCACCGCTGGTCACATGCCTCCAGTCAGAAAAACAACATGTCTCCCACCGCCCTCTGTCTCCTACCATCAAGCTAATTTTGTATCCAGGTGACGAGCTCCTCCTGAATGCCATATCCTTTTACACTGATCTGAGCTTATTATCCAGTTTACCACACAGAACACAGAACGCAGAACACTTCAGCCCAAGACCAGGCTCCAGGCTCAATACTCTCCATCTGCTGCCACCCTCTGTCTTCTCTAGGCCATCCAATCTTGTATCCAGACAGACAAATTTCCCTGTATCCCAATTTTCCTTCTTTTCTGAATGAGCCATCAACATATTCTGCCATATCCTCAAAGAATTCAATAAGGTTTGTGAGGCACGACCTGACCTCTCACAAACCCATACTGACTGTGGCTAATTTAACTATGGTTTTCCAAGTAGTCATAAATCCTGTCTTTAGCGTCCTCGCCAATAATCTGCACACCACAGACATTCGACCAAATCTGTAATTCCCAGAATTCTACCTCCGTAACATGGCTCAGACTTTACAAATCTTCCCTCCTCTGCCATGTTCCCCAGAATGCCACTGGAGGGTGGTGGGGCTTACAGAGATAGAGAGGAATATCAGGACAGGAGGATTTTGCAGACATGAGGAGTGTTGCAATGCCAAAAGGAGGCTTCAGTAATTGTGAGGTTTCATGGTGATGAAGGCATTTGAGGAGGGAGGGAGGGAGGGAGGATTGTCGGGAAATGAGTGGTTTCACAGTTTAGGTGTTTTGTTAGGGCTGCAAGTGGTTACTGAGTTGGGGAGGATGTAAGCACTGGTGGATATTACAGAAACATGTGGTTTTAGTTGCAATGGCAGGAAGAGGATTCAGGAAGCTGGAGAGTATGGGGTCTGAACGAGGTTACACAAATGGGAAGAGTTGTCAGGAGTGCAGTTGTTTACAGAGACAGCAATGGTCTGATCTGGAGCAGAGGACCCAGACTGGGAGGGATGTGGGGACTGGAGGTGGTTTCGCAGGGAGGGAGGACCATAGACCCACAGGAGGTTACAGAAATGTGGAGAGCTGTAGGGCTGACGGGTTCATGGAGTTGGGAATGTTGGGAGGGATAGAGAAGTTTACAGGGATAAGGATGTTTGTCGGACAGGGCTGGATCACAGACAGGGACTGTTTTAGGGAGCTGAGCAGATTACAGATATAAAGATGTTTGTATCGACTGGAAGAACAAACAGAGATATGCAGGGTAGTCAAGACTGAAGATGTTTATAGACATAGGAAGGCTTAGGTTCTGGGGGTTACAGAGGCTGTGGAATCTGAATTTCCTTTCATAGACTGTGATAACAATTTTGATCAGAAACAGTTTCACAGATAAGGGAGCATAGCACAAACAGGAGGAAGTTGTAGGGGAGGGTGACGTTTAAACAGATAGTGGTGTAAGAGCTGGACAAGGTTATGGAGATGGTAGATGGTGGAGACACAGGAGGAGCTTACATTGACATGGGGATGATAGTGACAGGAGGGTCTTAAATAGATAGTGGGTTTTGTAGGGACTGGATTGGGAGAGGCACAGGCATGGAGTGAGTTCGACAGATCAGGATTACTGCAGAGACCTGAGAGGATTACACTGATAGGGATGGTGGTCGGGTCTCCACAGACTGTTGGTGTTTAGGGAATGGAAGAGATTTGGTAGATAGGGAGGGATGTAAGAGCTGCAGGAGCTTATGTAGAGTTGAAGCGTTGGAGCAATTTGCAGAGGTAGGTTTCTCAGATAGGAGTAGGTTATAGGTAGTGAGGGTTGTGTGGTCTGAGTAAGTCAAAAAGAGGAGAGCTTTCGCGTCTGGAAGAGGTTACACTGACAGGGACAGTTGAAGTGACTTAAGCAAAAATGCATGGAGAAGGTTATACAGATAGGGAGGTGAGTAGGGACTGAAGGTGAATACACAGACATGGAGGGTTGTATTGTTAGACGGAGCTGAGAGGGATAGGGACCGTTGTAGGGATTTACACAGATAGGGAAGTTGGTGTTTTTGGTGAAGGTTACACTGATACAGACAGTGTTAGGGAATGTTTAGTGGACTACAGAGGAGCTCAGAGAGAATGTATTATGGGGAGTGGAGGAGATTACAGACACAGAGATGGCTGTCGGGTTGGAAAGACCTTCTACAGATCCTCAGTGCTGTCAGGGTGGAGGGAGGTTATAACAGTGAGTGTTGCCAAGACTTAATTACTTCACCGATATAGAGCAGGTCTCAGTATGCAACTGTCAAAGCGAAGTTGAGACAGTCCAGATGAGTTTTCAGAGATACAAATGTTGATGGGAGTTTCAAAAGGGATCAATAATTGGCAGTGCTGTACCAAATGGTAATAGTTATAGGGAGGGTTCTAAAAGGGGGTAGAGGTGTCAGACATATCGATCTTTGTAAGGACTGGAGAAGCTTACATAGGCAAGGAGTGTTTTAGAGTCTGGAGGAGATTACTGTGTTAAGGAGAATATTGGGGATAAGGCCAGGTGTAAGAGACGGCGATGGTTGACAGGGCTGGACAATTATCTGTATAGAATCGCCATCGTGTGCAACCAGGCCATTCGGCCCAACCAGTCCATTCCAAAACTCTGAAGAGCATCCTACCCAGACCCACCCCTCTACCTATCCTTTAAACCCTACATTTCTCGTGGTGAACTTACTTAAGCCACACATTCCTGAATACCACAGTCAATTTATGATGGCCAATTCACTGATGGTGCAAATTTTGGACACACACACAGCAATGGAGCAACACGCAAACACACACAGTGAGGGAGATACCCGCAGACACACAGCAAGGGAAGGACATGCACACGCACACACGCACACACAGCGAGGGGGGTGGGACCTCACACATACACAGCGAGGGAGGGGCATGTACACACACAGCAAGGGAGGGACACGCACACTCATTCACACTCACACACACACACAACAGCAAGGGGGACATGCACATTCACAGCATGGGAGGGAGACATATACACACACACACACACACACACAGAGGGAGGGACACGCACACACACAGCGAGAGAGAGACACATACACACAACGCGATGGAGTGACACACACAAACAGCGAGTGAGGGACACGCAGTGAAGGGGGGGGCACACAAACACCTACTGTGAGGATGTGACATATAGTCACACACAGCGAGGGAGGGACACACATACACAGCGAGGGAGGGATGTGCTGAGACACGCAGCGATGGAGGGATACGCGCACACACAGCAAGGGAGGGACATGTACACACACAGCAAGGGAGGGACACGCACACACACAGGGAAGGAAAGACAAGCAGACACACGGCAAGGGGGAGGGCATGTGCACAGAAATTGAGAGGGTGCACGCACACACAGCAAGAGGGGACACGCACAGGCACAGCGAGGGAGGGACACACACACAGCAAGGGGGGACATGCACTCACACACCGAGGGGAGATGCGCACACACAGTGATGGGAATATACACAAAGAGCGATGGAGGGACACACACACAAGGGACGGACACACACAGACAGCAAGGGAGTGACTCGCACACTACACATCCAGGGAGGGACATGTATACACAGCGAAGGAGGGACACAAACACACACACACACGCGCGCACACACACACACAGAACTAGGGAGGGAAGGACATGCACAAACAGTGTGGGAGGGACACGCACACACAGCGAGGGAGGGACACACACATACACTGCAAGTGAAGGGCGCGCGCACACACACACACACATACACACACACACACACACACACACACACACACACACACACACACACACACACACACACCACGAGATGGACACACACACACACAGAGAGGGACAGGTACGTGCGCACACACACACACAGGGAAGGAGGGACAAGGACACACGGCGAGGGGGAGGAAATGTGCACAGAAAGTGAGAGGGGGCACGCACTGACACGGTGAGGGAGGGACACAGGCACGCACAGCAAGGGGGGACAAGCACTCACACAGCGAGGGGGATATACACAGAGCAAGGGAGGGACACACACACACACACACACACACACACACACACAGAGCGAGGAGTGACACGCACACACAGCAAGAGGGACACACACACACACACACACAAAGCGAGGGAGGGACACGCACACATACACACAGTTAAGGGGTTACACGCAGACACACAGCAAGAGATGGACACACACACACACAGCGAGGGATGAACACGCACACAAAGTGAGGGACATGCACACACAGCGAGAGAGGGACACGCACACAGCGAGGGAGGGACACGCATACATATACACAGCGAGGGTGGGACACACAGATACACACACGCACACACACACACACAGCGAGCGAGAGACACACACACAGCGAGGGAGGGAAAGACATGCACACACATAGAATGAGGGAGGGACGTACACACACATGTACACACACACACAGTGAGTGAGGGACACGCACACAGTGAGGGAGGGGCACACAGACACAGCGAGGGAGGGACCCACACACACACTCACAGAACTAGGGAGGGAAGGACATGCACAAACTGTGTGGGAGGGACACGCACACACAGCGAGGGAAGGACATGCACATACACAGCGAGGGAGGGACACACACATACACTGCAAGTGAAGGGCACACGCGCGCATGCGCACGCGCACACACACTCACACACACACACACACACACACACACACACACACACACACACACCCTGAGGGATGGACACGCACACACAGTGAGAGAGGGACACGCACACACAGTGAGAGAGGGACACGCACACGCACACACACTGACACACACACAGGGAAGGAGGGACAAGCACACACCTGAGGGGGAGAAAATGTGCACAGAAAGTGAGAGGGGACACGCACTGACACGGTGAGGGAGGCACACACAGCAAGAGGGGACATGCACTCACACAGCAAGGGGGATATACACAGAGCAAGGGAAGGATACACACACACACACACACACAGCGAGCGAGGGACACACAAACAGCGAGGGAGTGAAACGTACACATACACAGTGAGAGAGTAACACAAACACACACACATACAAAAACACACAGCGAGGGATGGACACACACACAGAGTGAGGGACATGCACACACAGCGAGAGAGGGACACGCACACAGAGTGAGGAGGGACACGCACACAGCGAGGGATGGACACGCACACAGAGTGAGGGACATGCACACACAGCGAGAGAGGGACACGCACACAGAGTGAGGGAGGGACACGCACACAGCGAGGGATGGAAACGCACACAGCGAGGGAGGGACGCGCATACATTTTCACAGCGAGGGTGGGACACACAGACACACACACACACAGAGGGAGGGAAAGACATGCACACACATAGAATGAGGGAGGGACGTACACACACATGTACATACACACACACACATACACAGCGAGGGTGGGACACACACACACACACACAGCGAGCGAGGGACACACAAACAGCGAGGGAGTGAAACGTACACATACACAGTGAGAGAGTGACACAAACACGCACACACACCCCGAGGGAGTGACACGCACACACAGCAAGGGCGACAACACACACATACACACACAAAGCGAGGAAGGTACATGCACACACACTCACATCGTGGGAGGGACACACAGGCACAGTGAGGAATTGACACACATACATACACACACACACACACACCCCGACGGAAGGACATGCACACAGAGAGAGAGGGGGACATGCACAAACAGCAAAAGAGGGACACACACACAGCAAGAGAGGGACACACACACACACAGCAAGGGAGGGACACACACACATAGCAAGGGAGGGACACACACACACACACACACACACACACACACACAGCGAGGGATGGAAGGACATGCACACACAGAGCAAGTGAGGGACACACACACAGCAAGGGAAGGACATGAACACACACAGCGATGGAGGGTCATACACAAACACACACAGCGAGAGAGGGACACACACACACAGCAAGGGAGGGACACACACACACACACAGCAAGGGAGGGACACACACACATAGCAAGGGAGGGACACACACACACACACACACAGCGAGGGATGGAAGGACATGCACACACAGAGCAAGTGAGGGACACACACACAGCAAGGGAAGGACATGAACACACACAGCGATGGAGGGTCATACACAAACACACACAGCGAGAGAGGGACACACACACACAGCAAGGGAGGGACACATGCACACACATACACAGCGAGGGTGGGACATACACACACAGCGAACGAGGGACACACAAAAAGCGAGGGAGTGAAACGTACACATACACATTGAGAGAGTGACACAAACACACACACACACACACACACACACACACACACACACACACACAGCGAGGGAGGGAAGGACATGCACACACACGCAGCAATGGAGAGTCATACACAAACACACAGCGAGGGAGACACACACACACACGGAGGGACAAGCACACACACGGCGAAGGCGTGGAAATGTGCACAGAAAGTGAGAGGGGGCATGCACATACAGTGAGAGGGGACACGCACTGAAACGCGAGGGAGGGACACATACACACACAGCAAGGGGGGACATGCACTCACAGCGAGGGGGATATACACAAAGAGCAAGGGAGGGACACACACACACTGAGCGAGGGAGTGACACGCACAAACAATGAGAGGGGACACACAGAGACATGGCGACGGAGGGCGACGCACACACAGCAAGGGTGTACAGGCACTCACACAGCGAGGGGCAATGCGGACACACATTGGTGGGGATATGCACAAAGAGCAAGGGAGGGACACACACGCACACAAGGGACGAACACACGCTCACAGAGCGAGGGAGTGACACACACACACACAGCAATGGCACACACAGACACGCACAAAGCAAGGGAGGCACACGCACACACAGTGTGGGAGTCACACACAGACACGCAGCGACAGGGAGAGAGTGAGGGACAGGGATTGAGTGAGGGACAGGGAGAGAGTGAGGGAAAGGGAGAGAGAGAGAGATAGGGACAGGGAGAGAGTGAGGGACAGGGAGAGAGAGTGAGGGATAGAGAGAGAGTGAAGACAGAGAGAGAGGGAGGGACAGAGAGAGAGGGACAGGGAGAGAGTGAGGGACAGGGAGAGAGATAGGGACAGGGAGAGAGAGAGAGAGAGGGACACGGAGAGAGAGAGGGACAGGGAGGGAGAGAGGGACAGGGAGAGAGAGTGAGGGATAGAGAGAGAGTGAAGATAGAGAGAGAGGGAGGGACAGAGAGAGAGAGGGACAGGGAGAGAGAGAGAGGGACAGGGAGAGAGAGAGGGACAGGGAGAGAGTGAGGGACAGGGAGAGAGAGAGAAAGGGACACGGAGAGAGAGAGGGACAGGGAGAGAGTGAGGGACAGGGAGAGAGAGTGAGGAATAGACAGAGAGTGAAGACAGAGAGAGAGGGAGGGACAGAGAGAGAGAGGGACAGGGAGAGAGTGAGGGACAGGGAGAGAGATAGGGACAGGGAGAGAGAGAGAGAGAGAGAGGGACACGGAGAGAGAGAGGGACAGGGAGGGAGAGAGGGACAGGGAGAGAGAGAGGGACAGGGAGAGAGTGAGGGACAGGGAGAGAGAGAGGGACAGGGAGAGAGAGAGAGGGATAGGGAGAGAGTGAGGGACAGGGAGAGAGTGAGGGTCAGGGAGAGAGTCAGGAACAGGGAGAGAGAGGGACAGGGAGAGAGGGACAGGGAGAGTGTGAGTGACAGGGAGAGCGAAAGAGAGAGGGACAGGGAGAGAGAGGAACAGGGAGAGAGAGAGGAACAGGGAGAGTGTGAGGGACAGGGAGAGAGAGTGATAGAGACAGAGAGAGAGAGGGACACGGGGAGAGAGAGTGAGAGAGAGTGGGACAGAGAGACAGAGAGGGACAGGGAGAGAGTGAGGGACAGGGAGAGAGAGAGACAGGGAGAGAGAGAGAGGGACAGGGAGAGAGAGAAGGAGAGAGTGAGGGACAGGGAGAGAGTGAGGGACAGGGAGAGAGAGTGAGGGATAGAGAGAGAGTGAAGACAGAGAGAGAGGGAGGGACAGAGAGAGAGAGAGGGACACGGAGAGAGAGAGGGACAGGGAGAGAGAGAGAGGGACAGGGAGAGAGAGAGAGGGAGAGAGAGAGGGACCGGGAAAGAGTGAGGGACAGAGAGTGTGAGGGTCAGGGAGAGAGTGAGGGTCAGGGAGAGAGTGAGGGACAGAGAGTGTGAGGGAAAGGGAGAGAGTGAGGGTCAGGGAAAGAGTGAGGGAACGGGAGAGAGCTAGGGACAGGGAGAGAGAGAGGGACAGGGAGAGTGTGAGGGAAAGGGAGAGTGTGAGGGACAGGGAGAGAGTGAGGGTAAGGGAAAGAGTGAGGGAAAGGGAGAGAGTGAGGGACAGGGAGAGAGAGAGAGGGACAGGGAGAGAGAGAGGGACGGGGAGAGAGAGAGGGACAGGGAGAGAGTGAGGGACAGGGAGAGAGAGAGAGAGGGACACGGAGAGAGAGAGGGACAGGGAGAGAGAGAGAGGGACAGGGAGAGAGAGAGGGACAGGGAGAGAGAGAGAGAGGGACACGGAGAGAGAGAGGGACAGGGAGAGAGAGAGGGACAGGGAGAGAGAGTGAGGGATAGAGAGAGAGTGAAGACAGAGAGAGAGGGAGGGACACGGAGAGAGAGAGGGACAGGGAGAGAGAGAGAGGGACAGGGAGAGAGAGAGGGACAGGTAGAGAGAGAGAGAGGGACACGGAGAGAGAGAGGGACAGGGAGAGAGAGAGGGACAGGGAGAGAGAGTGAGGGATAGAGAGAGAGTGAAGACAGAGAGAGTGAGGGAGGGACAGAGAGAGAGAGGGACAGGGAGAGAGAGAGAGGGACAGGGAGAGAGAGAGGGACAGGGAGAGAGTGAGGGACAGGGAGAGAGAGAGAGGGACACGGAGAGAGAGAGGGACAGGGAGAGAGTGAGGGACAGGGAGAGAGAGTGAGGGATAGAGAGAGAGTGAAGACAGAGAGAGAGGGAGGGACAGAGAGAGAGAGGGACAGGGAGAGAGTGAGGGACAGGGAGAGAGATAGGGACAGGGAGAGGGAGAGAGAGAGGGACACGGAGAGAGAGAGGGACAGGGAGGGAGAGAGGGACAGGGAGGGAGAGAGGGACAGGGAGAGAGAGAGGGACAGGGAGAGAGTGAGGGACAGAGAGAGAGAGAGGGACAGGGAGAGAGAGATGGATAGGGAGAGAGTGAGGGACAGGGAGAGAGAGAGAGAGAGGGACACGGAGAGAGAGAGGGACAGGGAGAGAGAGAGAGGGACAGGGAGAGAGAGAGGGAAAGGGAGAGAGTGAGGGACTTGGAGAGAGAGAGAGAGGGACACGGAGAGAGAGAGGGACAGGGAGAGAGAGAGGGACAGGGAGAGAGAGAGAGAGAGAGAGAGTGAGGGACCCGGAAAGAGTGAGGGACAGAGATAGAGTGAGGGACAGGGAGAGTGAGTGTCAGGGAGCGAGTGAGGGACAGAGAGTGTGAGGGACAGGGAGAGAGTGAGGGTCAGGGAGAGAGTCAGTAACAGGGAGAGAAAGGGACAGGGAGAGAGGGACAGGGAGAGTGTGAGTGACAGGGAGAGCGAAAGAGAGAGGGACAGGGAGAGAGAGAGAGGGACAGGGAGAGAGAGAGAGGGAGAGAGAGAGGGACCGGGAAAGAGTGAGGGACAGAGAGTGTGAGGGTCAGGGAGAGAGTGAGGGTCAGGGAGAGAGTGAGGGACAGAGAGTGTGAGGGAAAGGGAGAGAGTGAGGGTCAGGGAAAGAGTGAGGGAACGGGAGAGAGCTAGGGACAGGGAGAGAGAGAGGGACAGGGAGAGTGTGAGGGAAAGGGAGAGTGTGAGGGACAGGGAGAGAGTGAGGGTAAGGGAAAGAGTGAGGGAAAGGGAGAGAGTGAGGGACAGGGAGAGAGAGAGAGGGA